>NC_137255.1:17481588-17912959 GCF_965637545.1 Phallusia mammillata
AGCAAGCGTTTGTGAACAAATCTTTGCATTTATACGAGCCATGACATATCATATGCAATATTTTGGCCAGAAACAATCTGTTCCAGCAACCCCTTGTTCGTAGAAAATGTTTCGTGCATTTCACAACAGCTCAGGTCTAGGTTTACTTTTACTTGTAGCAGGGATTTGACTCATAATTGTTGAAAATAAGACAAAAGAAGGACTACAGTCAAAAATAAGGACATTTCTTAGAAATAAGGACAATACATTTTTCTGAGACATTGCCCTTAAAAATAAGGACAAATCTTAGAAATAAGGACGGTATGGCAACCCTGCTTATACGCAAGGTTCCAATCGACATGGACCCCAGAATAAATTATAACCGCAATATGGCTTAAAAAGTAACAAAACACACTATGGCTTTTTTGGCGAAACGAAATATAGGTTTTTAAACAAATCTTTGCATTTATACGAGCCATGATATACTACACGGCATATTTTTGTCATAACAATCTTGGTTTACTTTTACTTGTAGGAGGGTTTTGACATTATCCACAAATTGTCAAAACAAGACAAAATAGGGTCACAAGGTCTTACAAGTAAGGACAAAATTTTTTTTTTCCAAGACATTACCCTTCGAAATAAGGCCAAATCTGCGAAATGAGGACAGTATGGTAACCCTGCTTACACGTGATACTCTGTAGCAAACAGTATTTGTTTCCGCTTGTCTGTTTCAGCATTTTTTGTGTTATTTTGGCAACAATCAAGATCTTTTGATTAATTTTTTTACAGCCCGTCTGCTTCTTCCAGTTAAAATTAGTAATGTGCGTTCTGCATTTATACAAATAAGATGCTTCCTTGTTTTTTTGAGCGACAAAACCTACATTGACTGCGTTTTCATGTCCTATCAGACGTTACTTATTTGCACCAACAGCCAAAAAACTCAGTTAAAGCTGCAAACACTACCAAACAAGGCAGATCCTCAATTTGCTGAGAGGGATATACTTGGGAAATAGTTTTTTTTTTTTAAATGACTAAGCTTTGAACCAAGTTTTGTAGCAGTTTCAATGAATTTACCTTTCCCACTTCCCCATAAGCTCTACGCGCCAACATTTTTACAGATAGACTATATCGATCGTTTTAAATAGGTCTCAGTAGTTGTTGCCGGAATCTGTTTTCAGCTGATGTTTAAAGAACGTCATTATTTTACTTTGTAAAAGATGTAGCTTTTTAGGGAATTTCGGAACCATTTTTCTACCTGCGAATACAACAACAAACTAACGACATAAGCTTACTTTGGTCCGATGATTTTGTTATCCGAAACTGTTTCTTAAATCGACAGTACGCCCACAGGCCTAACGTTAACGACCGACTCGCGTTTGCTACAAGCTTCAAAACAAATTGATAATTGACTAATTTAGATTTCCCTTGTCGTGCAGTTTCGTGACGAACGCTACGTTTTAATTATATTTAACGCTCTATAAAGCACCACTAAAAACCTATATGTGCAAGGTGTTCTGATTAATACTATATTTTTCCGCTTTTCTCCGTTGAAAAATAACATATACCTGTTTTTATCTTCACATAAGTGTAAACATATTTCATCTTGTTTCACCTGTTGAACGTCCACAACCAAATGTAAATAAAATTGTCTTGCTTTACTTGTAGTTTGTGGATAAACACAACAGATCAAAGCAGCGATCGCTTTTAATTTTTACAATAAACTTTTCGCAAAATGTAAACTGTAAACTCTCCTAACACAAAGAACTACACCTTCAACTAGCCTAATCACGAACATCAGCAAAAGCACAGCAGTGTGCAGCGTAATTACACAAAGGGGACCGCAAGCGTATTTGCTTAATTTTTGGACAAAAATGTTAATTACTGAGCCTCTGCATACGGCACCACGGTAGATAAAAGAACAAAAATAATGACAATTGACGTAACTGGTCATGTTTCATCAATAAAACGTAACTAAGATTTAAACTCTTGTTACAATGTATCTAAAACGGGCGTCGCGCATCTGGTCGATAATTACCTTATTGAGTTAAAGATTTCACAGTGGGAAAAACTAGCTACGGCAATATTTTTGTATTGAAAACAAAACCAGAAGACATCAAAACAACAACCATGTGGTGAAAGTACAAGACCGAGAATGCGGATCAACCTTTTCAACGATACCCCGATTGTCGCTCCAGGCTCTTTGCAAGGTCGCGAATTCTGGTCAAGAAAGTACACTTGCTGCAAGCATAGGCCTTTTACGTTGTTGAAGTCCGCGATTACGTCACTTCGAGGTGCACCATTGGGGCAGCTCTTAACGACAGACCCTTTGAGGTATCAATTCGAAATTTTGTACGAACTATCAAGAAGTATTACTCTTTCCATCGAGCGCGGTCCCATAATTTTACCATAATCCGTTGTGACGTCACAATGCGACGAAAATCACCTTTGTTTAAACAATCGCTGGGTGGCGCACGTCCTTGGGAGGGCAAAGTGAGGGGGTGCAAGGTCGAGAGGAGGGATGGACCTTTCCAACGGTACCCCGATTGTCGCTCTGTGCGCTCTAATATTTGCGTAGTGCGATCGCGAATTCTGGTCAAGAAAGTACACTTGGTGCAAGCATAGGCCTTTTACGTTGTTAAAGTCTGGGATTACGTCACTTCGAGGTGCCCCCCTTGGGGCAGCTCTCAACGACAGACCCTTTGAGGTATCAATTCGAAATTTTGTACAAACTATCAAGAAGTATTACTCTTTCCATCGAACGCGGTCCCATAATCCGTTGTGACATCACAATAAGACGAAAACCTCCTTTGTTTAGACAATCGCTGGGTGGCGCACGTCCTTGGGAGGGCAAAGTGAGGGGGTGCAAGGTCGAGAGGAGGGGTGGGCCTTTCCATCGATTTCGGGATTGTCGCTTTGTAAAGAATTGCCTTTTCCATCGAACCTGATCCAATGTTTTGCAATATTCTTTTTGGGCGCAATTCACATCTCCACATATTATTGTTCATTTGATTTTCGGCTGTTGGTGACTTGTAATTGGGTCAGTATGATCACGCGCGGGTGAAACCATATGAACACGCATTTCCATGCACGGTTTCTTGCTTTGGATGCAATCATTCATCATCGCCATTTTGAATATTATTTCGGGAGTGTACCTAACTCCTGTTTTACGGCAGAGACGCGACTGTTGTGATTGCGTTGGTCGCGTCACAGGGTTAACTTAGTTTAAGATGTAAAAAAGTTGTGTTAATGACGAGCGATTGACGTCATTTTTTACATGACGTCATCAGAAGGTGTGATGACGTCATGTACAAAGTTTGGGCTCGCTACGATGAGTATTTCACAAAATGGCGTTTTTTAGAAGTCCTGTAAAATTTTATGATGACGTCATAGTGACGTCATTATGTGTGTGACGTATCCGGGTTATGACGTAGTTCATTATATATCAATATTGTTAGGTTACGTCATAGGGTTCGGAAGTTATTGCGTTTGGTCAAGAAAGTACACCAGACCCGTTTTGTTTTGTGTGTAGATTGTAATTATACAACGGTAAGGACTCCTTTTCAATTTGTGACTAAAGGCTGCTAGTGGTGTTTCTGAATCCTGACATCAATAATTTTTGGGTGGTAGTTCGACCGCTAACTACTTTCTTTTAAAACTATGACAAGGCATGGCAAAAATGCGACTGCCAGTGCTGTTTACTCTTATCACGAAAAGAAGAAGGATACTGAGCAATCGACGTACGGCACCCAAGCTGCAAGATTAGGAAAGGACTCAGTGAAGGTGCCATTTTTTATTTAATATTAAATTAGTAACAATAATTTGTTGTAAAATCGTGTTGTAAAATTGTTGTAAATGTATTTTCATAAAGCAAAAGCTCAATGGTTTTGTTTGTTGGTTCTCTGCTGACAGGATAAATAATTGTGTACACTGCCTAAATTCACTGCCTGATAATAAAAAAACATTAATATGCAAACAGGATTTTGATGCATGTTGTTTAACTTTGCAACCTTGTCGGAACCCTGTAGTAACTCCTCATGGCTATTTGTATGAAAAACAAGCAATTCTGGAATATATCATTCACCAAAAAAGGTATACTTTTGTCTGTATGCCTGCAATATATTTCGATCGCCTTTTATAATCTTTAAGATTCCTTGATTTTCTAATAGTCATCTTATTTAAGGGAAATCGCCAAACAGGCAAAACAATACGAAAAACAAAAACGAAGAGATGAAAAAGAATTGAAAGAGTTGGCTGAAGCAGAAACTAAGAGCAAAGTAAACCGATTTATAAAAACTGAAAAAGCTATTGTCAGCAAAACTGTTGATGCTTTCAAAGATGATAAAAAGCCTAAAGGTAGTAAGTGCTCTCTAGTAGTTTCTTAATTTCATTAAATGAGCTGTTTTGTTCAGATATACCCAGCTGCAGTAACATGGAAAATGGCAAGTCGAAAGATCTTCCAAGTTTTTGGATTCCATCTTTAACTCCTGCTGCTGATAAAAGCAAAGTCTCCAAACCAAATTCTAAAGTATATATGCAATGACAAACTGAAATGACAATGCAATGAAAAAACTTTACAAAAATTGTTTTTTGGCTGGTCACCTTTAAAGGTATTTTCTTCTCTTTTTTTGTTTTGCCTAGGTTTTCTGTCCAATGAGTAAAAAGCCAATAAAGATGAAAGACCTAATTCCTGTCAAATTTACCCCCATTGCAGATCGGGATAAAAAAACATCGGTGATTGCAAAACAGGTGACAAATGTGAAGTGCTGTAGTTTGTAAGCTCATACCCTCTAATTATTATGGGTCCACTTCAGGGAATTATTGTTTTTGTCCGTATTTTTTTTTCTTTTTTCTGTGGTTTGTGAGACGCGTTTGGTCAAGAAAGAATGCTTTAAATTTATTCAAATTTACAGAGATGTTAGTTAATAATCCAAATTTGATCCTCCTGAAGTTTAACCCCGATTGACCCAGCGGTTCACCCACAGGCCCCCAAAACGTATTTTTTTTAAAACGGTTGTACTGACTAAAGTACAGCGTCTTGGAGTTTCTTGCTTTGTTGTTTGGTGCAATGTAAGGTTTTTTAAAGAATTTTGTATATTTTTTTCGGATTCACCCATTTTCACCCTTTAAACCCCAAAATAATCGGTTTTAGTAACGCTGGCTTGTGAGACGCGTTTGGTCAAGAAAGAGTGCTTTAAATTTATTAAATTTACAGAGATGTTAGTTAATAATCCAAATTTGATTCTCCTGTAGTTTAACCCCGATTGACCCAGCGGTTCACCCACAGGCCCCCAAAACGTAATTTTTTTTAAAACGGCTGTACTGACTAAAGTACAGCGTCTTGGAGTTTCTTGCTTTGTTGTTTGGTGCAATGTAAGGTTTTTTAAAGAATTTTGTATCTTTTTTTTCGGATTCACCCATTTTTCACCCTTTAAACCCCGAAATAATCGGTTTTAGTTTTAGGGCAGAAATATAAGCCCTATAGTGCAGAAATATTTTTAAAAAATAACAATTGTTTAAGCAGGGTATTCGTTTATTATTTAAAATTTTGCCAGTTACCTTTACAACCCATAATATGTGTACGCTATCAGTCAGATATAAGTCCCAAGGGAGGAATTCACTGGTTTAGAGAGTGCTCAGCTTGACGTCCGGACAGACCTTTTACGAGACAGTCGTTTGGGTGATTAAAAATCAGCTGTTTTTTTTGTGCAGCAATGCTGTGTCGTTTTATTGAGTTATCACCCGCATTTTCAGTTTTGGCGAAGTTTTTACACCTAAGACGTAATTTAAACTCGATAAACGTACTTTGGTTTCGTTTATGTCAGGTAAAACGTCGTTGATCAACATAAATATGAAAAAATAAACTTAACTTTTTCAAACGCCGCGATAAATGGTCTTTAAATTCTCGTTGTCAGCTTGGCCGTCGCATAACCACGGGTCACTAAAGGTCAACTTTTAGGCATTACAACACAGTTAAGAATTTTTCGTCATAACGTATCTTCTTTATTTTTGACAAATCAATTTAATAATCAGTACTTAAGTGATGTATAAATTAGGCTGAACGGTATTGATAAACACTAAGAACTGCATGCTGTTAAAAACAGTGTCAAAAGCTCATTAAACGGTCGTTTTTGCGAAACAAAGTTAAGTGAAAAACAAGTTGTTATGTATACCTTTGTAGCAAACGACTTTTTTTTATATAGTGTCTAATATAACAGTTAAGACTTTCTAGGAAAATATGTGTTTGAAAACTGAACTTGAACGACAATATCAAGGTCAAAGCAAGAGATTAAATTGAAAGTATTTTCCCCATTCTTTTTTCACCGATTTTTTGTAATTATATGACAATAATGATGCAAAAAGAATACGGACAAAAACTTTTAAAGTTAAGTTAATGCTTTGTGAAAAATTTGACCTTAAGAATCTAAAAATAACCGCAACATAGGTTAACCGTAAATCTGCATAAACACGCGTGTGGGGACCCATTCGTTTTTGCTTGCAAAAACAATCATACATGTAGATACAATTGTGTATAGAATGTATAAAATTGAAGTATATCAGAAAGCCACTTTTCTAGTTAAAATCTTACTTTTTGTGTTTCCAATGAATTAGTACCCTAAAGCATGTTCTGTGTAGTTGCTATTTTTGTTTATTACCAGTATGTCAAGGCATACCTCCACAATTAACTTATGTCATTACTTGAGCAGTCACGGTGGATGTGTGCTGTCACTCACGACACATTGGGCAACTTTGTTCCCTGTGCAGTCCTTAAACCAACCGGTGATGTTGTCACAATTGAGTGCATTAACAAAGTGATCCGCAAAAACAACATGCTGCACCCAGTAACTGGTCAAAAACTGAATGAAAGCGACATTATTGAATTGGTAAGAGGTGGAACAGGCTTCGCGAGTACAAATCAAGAGCTTGACGCCAAGAGTTACAGACCAGTACTGATGGCATGATTGCTTGACTTTACAAAGTTGGTGTATCAAGCCAATTGCATTGTATTATAACTCGACATAAAGAATGTGGTGATGAAATTCGTTAGGAACGCTGCACGCTGTTGGCCGTGTAACTTGCTGTTGGTCCTTTGTATGGCATTTGTGTGCTTCTGGGCAAGAGAAATTTTTTCCATGTCAGAATTGCTGTCTCGTGGGTTCCTTTGAATGGCAAGATGCAAGTTTTAAAACTTGTTTATGTACAAAAAGGATGGACCCATGACTACATGTTTTCTCTTACTCTGCGTTTCACGACCCAAAAGCATCGTTGATAACGGCCATGTACGTTTGCCTTTTTACGCTATTTGATGTAGCTGTTTGTTTTCTGTTTAAATTTCTTTGCATGTACAAAAGTTGTGTATTGGTAAATCACTTTTATAAGTAACGTTTTTAAGTAACCAACTCTCACGATAAGGCGGTCTCTTTTTTCTATCGTTCTATATAAGGGTTTGTTGTAAAATGGAGTAGTTTTTTGTACGTTTTGGAGAAAAAACATTTTTTTCCTGCAATAAACTAATACGTCTACTGGTCTATCGTGAACCTAAAACTGCAACCAAAAATTATTGTGTCAAAACTATATTTTATTTTCCAGTGCAAAGCAAGCGATTTAAAGTTAGCATATGTACACAGATATCACGAAACATGTACAAAACAAGTAGATAATTGATTTAAGCCGTTTTCAATTTTTTTCATGCAGTTACAGAAAAACAGTGTTTTTTCTTTCCGTTGAAGTATCTTTTACTTTTGCAACTTGTAAGTGATCACAATTTCCGGATAAACCTGGTGAAAAGAATTAGTTTAAAAAAAATGTTTTTTCAAAAAAACGAAGCTATTGCTTAACTTTGGTATTAGAATGGATTGTAACATACTTGCTTTGGTTTGTACACAACATATTCCCGGTAGCGAAGACCACCTGGGCTTGTTTCACCAGTGACTGAGTGATGGCCTGGGGGTGATGTATCATACCTCATTGCGGTCGTATGTTTTTTCGACTTGCCTGCAAATAAAATTACTGATTTAGAAACGTGCAATTACATTGTACTTTTAATTGCATGTAGATCCTTGTCAAGAAAATCTAGTTAATCGCACAATCCATCTAATAACATATGTTGTAAACAAATTGAGTGAGCTTCAGGGAAACACAAGTGACCGGAATGAGATTAGAAACAACAAGTTTAGGAACACCAGGCGCCTCTCTAACCATTCGGCCATTTTGTTATCGTTATTGACGCATCATC
The DNA here is from genome assembly GCF_965637545.1 of Phallusia mammillata. Classification (NCBI taxonomy): domain Eukaryota; kingdom Metazoa; phylum Chordata; class Ascidiacea; order Phlebobranchia; family Ascidiidae; genus Phallusia; species Phallusia mammillata. The sequence continues at coordinate 17,489,804 of NC_137255.1, forward strand.
AAATAACATATTATGGAACCTCAATCAAAAAAAAAATCGATGCATCATCTTTCCAAAGTGGGGTATAACTCATACTTTATTCGTCACGTGGTTAAATAGAACAGTTTTTATTGCCCCTGCCTATATTGAAAAAACATCAAATGATATGACTCAATAATATTAAATGAAATCCTCAGTCTAACCTTTACAAACTGGGTGTAGGAAACTGTGAATTCCTAAGCGCACCACTTCAGTCATACACGGGTAACAGGGAATGCAAACGACTTTCATGTAAAAGTTGTATAGCGGAGGATAAGATATCAAACAACACTGTGTTTTATTCTCTTGAAAAACGTTTTTTGTTTTATGTCTGTGAACCACACAAAAAGCCTTTGATTAAATTACACCAATAACAACGGTGCACGAAGTTAATGCAGTAACGGTTATAAAATGTGCATGTGAGAAAAAAGAGTGAAGAGCCAGACATGCCAAATAAACCTTACCAAGAATAACACGACACAGCAATAGCTGCCTCTCGCACTTATAGCAAGAAGTGTCTCCATGCTTTCTGCACCCAGCTTGTCCATTGACATACTGATTGGCTTTGGACGATACGTCGGTAAAGTAGAAGCCACCACCATACATGCCCTCGTGATTGGTCTCACTTTTGTCAAAGCCTTCATTGTAACAATAATAAAAGAGATATATAGTAGCTCCGTAATAAAACGTTTTAGTGAAGGATACGGGTATTGTAGCTCGTAGTGGTACTTTTTTTTGAAATCAAAACTATGTTTTTCCGCTACTTTTTAGTAAAAGGGGGAATAAAGTCATGCAATCTTACCCGATTTATTAAGTCGTGTGTCCGAATATGACAGGGGTTCTTAACCAGGGGTACGTGTACCCCTTGGGGATACGAAGCACCAAAGCAGGGGGTACGACATGCAGGGTGAAATTATAAGCTATTTAGGCATATTTGTTAAGAATGCATACCAATTTACTTTGTTATATATCTAGAACGGCTTGGTTTTGTACTCCGTGCATACCGTTTTAATGCATGTATTCAACACGCAAGTTATAAATGCACTGAGTTTAATTCATATTATTACAAGTTTATTTACTTCCGTCAGCCATCTTAGACAGGGGGTACGAGAAAATTTTATGAAAGCTCAAAGAGTACGAGCGCTAAAAAGGTTAAGAAACACTGGAATATGACATATGTTTTGTATCTATTTTTACCAACGTTTTGAAACAACATCAGTTCTGGTAAAGCAAACATGAGTTGGCTTCTTTTCTGTTAAACCGTTCTTAAAATTGTAATTTTAAACTATAACTAAACGAATTTGCAATTTTTCTTAAAAGAACCTTAATGGACCCTAAGGCAGAAAACGATTTCGAATGCTTTTAAGTTAAAAGTTTAAGCTATAGGCTTATTTCACTGTTGGTCATACCTCTTCGTTTAATATCCGCTACCTTTGAAGTTCCATGAAAAAGCAGACGTTCATTGGAAAGTCCCCTGCCCAATACCTCGCGGTAGCTGTTGTGGCGATCAATCATCGACTGACTCACAATACGTTCTATCTTTGATACAATGAAACAAATGGTTACAACTAGTGATGCCCGAAACGGTTAAAGTAAGTTCGGACCTAAATCGTAAATTCGGCTTAAACGAAAAAGTTTGGCCAATTCAACTGTACGATCACTTAAGTGTTGCTGCCAGACAAACAGTGGTGTATTTACTACAACAAGATGGTTGTATTCATGGGCGCCGGCACGTAGGGGCAAGAGAGGGTACTTGGCACCACTGGAATTTCAATATCCGCAAAATTACATCTTTTTGTCGAAAAACGTGATGACTGAAAAAGGATAATGCTGTAAGAAGGGAAGTTGTAGAAGGGAACAATCGGTTGAAGAGTGGATAAAGTGTCAATATAAGAGGTCAAAATTTTGTTACTTTCAATATGTTGTAAGCTGAAAAATTCCCCCCAACTGCTCCTCGGTGCCTCCGGATTGAAGACTGCATTGCTTGCTTGATCGACTTGAAAGCCGGGTCCGATTTTGACAAAACAACTTCGTCAATATTGCTAGTTGTTAAAAAAAACTTGGTCAAAAATCAAGCAGAAATATAGGCTTACGTAGTCTCTTGGTGACTTAGACTGGCTGTACAATTTTGGTAAATGAGTGCCAAAGTATTATTAAAGTTGAGTCGCATCGTAGAATGACATAGCAACTTACTTGGCACCAGGAACCCATTGCATTTTGGAAGTATCAAGGGGACCAAGTTCAGCCATTGCTTGTTTTAACCGTTCTCGTGTTTTCCGGTCATTAGCCATATCTAAAAGCAAATTTGACTGCTGACAATGAATAACTGAAAAAACGAAGAATACAATTGACTGAAAACTGAACAGAGCTACTGCCTAAAAACATTGCTGTTGTACTGAACTACAAAACGGAACTGTTTCTTTGTACCGTTGGAAAGTCAATTATCGACAAAGTGTAAGTCTGGATTTGTTGATGGGGAATTCCCAGGTACATTTGAACAAGGTTGTGTTATGCAAGGTTTTTTTGAGTTTTTTGAGGATGCAATTAGAACACATCCGTGAAAAAAATATGATATGACCAATACACTTCAATTAACCAAAAAGTTTTAAATATTTATAATCGCTTTGAACAAATGACCTAGCAAAAATGGGATAATTAAACAGACGGATGAGAGGAATTAAACACGTGCTGAAAAAAGCTTATTGTTTATTGTCGTATTTGTTTTGTTTGTTATGGCATAGATTTGTGCGTAATTATGACCAGTAGTAGTAGTTGCTCAGCCCTAAACACACAAAAAGCTTCAAACGTTTTGCTTTTGTGCATTTATGTCCCATTGAAACATTTCCTTTATCACTGAACTGAACAAACTCAACATATATTTGTTAATGGGAGTGTTGCTTGTTGACGCTGCTCACATGTTTATTGTTTACACAGCAATGCAGCTGAAAGTAAATATATTACACGAAATAATCAAATATTCGTTTGCTGGTGTTATCATGATCTTAATTAAGTTGTTTAACTAACCTGTGACGATATTTGCCATGTCAAAGGAAGACACAAAACTTTGCAAACTGTCCAAGTTCGATTTGGGATCTTACAAACCGAAATTACATCCTCACATTTTTGAAGATGAAGCAAAACACAGGCTAAAAGATGTCTTTAAAGCCGCAGAGGAAGCTAATTCCAGCTTTAAATTTGGTACTTTTTCTACGTTTATACGAAGTTTGGATTATGTGTTTATTCATATTTTATAATTGTGTTTAGAAAACACAGTACAAGCTTCAAACTTTCCATTTCCACATTGTGTTATCAACAACATTTTGTGGAATGTCCAAGGTTAGTCCAATAAACATATTTTTTTATTTGTACAAATAATAAGTTCAAAATGTTTGTGAAACATTGTTGTGGAAAATATGTAATACAGTAATATACCCCAAAGTTACATAAGGTTACATCTCTATGTAATTGGAAGAGAATAGTCCTGCTGATGAATATGTGGCAAGCCTCAGACAGCAATTGCTTTCGATGGACTTCAATGAAAAGTCAAATGATCTATACAAGTTTCAACAAACAGATGAATTAATGAAACGTACCAAAGGTAGTATTGATGATGAACGTGTTACAAAACCTTTTTAGTGTATTAAAAAACATAAACCTTATCATAATAGAAGATTCCCAATGGAATCATTCTAGTCCATTGCTGCAACACTTTTGCAGCCTATTTCGCAAAACTCTACTTCCATGGTTGCGGGAAATTACAGGAATTTCTTTAAATGATGACATTGATATGTTTTGTGCCCAGTATGCCTCGACAGGTAATCAGTCGCAACATATTCCATTAGCTCAATACAAGATTTATTGATGTTGACAATCTCTAATGCTGATTTGTCAGATTGCTTGTTGTGTCATGATGATGAGCTCGAACATCGAAGAATTGCATATGTTTTTTATTTAACTCCTGATTGGTCACCTGAGGATGGCGGAACTCTTGATCTCTTTTCGTCCATATCATCTAAAAGTGGCTCCGTTAGTCAGTGCATTCATCAATTATGTTTTGTGTTGTAATTTTTCTACATTTTGCACAAGATATTAGTTATAGGGTTTACTTCAAAAGTTTCTTTTCTATACTCTTCAAGCATTTATTTGTGAATCTTCCGTGTATATGCTTGCTCTTGGAAATGTCTTTACTGGTAGGGTTTAAAAGGTGTTTCTTTATTACAGCTTGGCATGACCCTGAAAAGATTGTCAAATCCATTGTTCCTGTAAAGAATTCTCTTGTTTTGTTTGAGGTATCTTCTAAATCTTTCCATAGGGTATGTGAAACTTTGCAAAAAAACAATAACATGAACCCTTCTGTTATTTTAAAATGTATTTGTTACTCTCAGGTTGCTGAAGTTTTATCATCCAACAAAGTTCGTGTTTCACTGTCAGGCTGGTTTCATGGCCCACATTTGCCAAGACCCAGTCAACCACCTGACCCAAGACCACCAATATGTCGCTTTATTCCATCCACTTCTGTATACAAATGTTGCTTTTGTACAAAGTGTAGTTTTTCCTTAAAAACATGCTTTCCAACAATCGTTTAGGAAATATTCTATAATGTTTGTTTGTTTTTTAATACCAGTGAATTCAAAGTTATTTTGTTACTTTGCAGGACGATTCTTGTTTGTCAGCATGGATAAGTCCAACATACTTAGGCCTTGGTACACAAGGGGCAATTCAGCAACAATTCACTGATGACTCTGAAATACAGCTCAACAACTTTCTCATAGTACGTAGTTCAATATTATGACCAAATATGCATGCTTTTTGAGGTAAATATAAAGAGTAAAACCAAGTTACATTGCCTACAGGAGGAAAAGTATGAATCACTTTTACAAAGCTTAAAGTTATTGGAACAAAATCCTGAATGCTGGAAGTTGTGCGGACCTCCCAGCCAAAAAGTATATCATCAGTTAAAACTGCCACCAGTGACAAATGTGCAACTTCCTGTGAATGGTAGCAATGAAGACAACACTAATACTCCACCTGTCACTGAATCAATGCACTTGGTACAACAATTTATTGATGTGTTGCTGTCTGAGGAAATGTTTCTTTACCTTTCAAACTTAACAAGTAAGTAAAGAATTGGGACTTAGAAAGGAAATCAATTTTCTGGGAATAAAATGTCTTAACTTCAAGAATTGAATTGCATTACTTTTATTTTATTCTTTCCAGTTAAATTTAAGTCTGCGTAAAAATCTGTTTCAAAATTTGAGACGAAAGAACTGTTACAAAATTAAGAGTTTTAAGGTGTTTTATGTTCCTGATTAAAAAAAAAAAATGTTGATGCAACCAGCGCAGATGGCAGTGTAGAAATATTTAGTGCGAAGCCAAAACTATGAAGTCTTCTGTTTGGTCGAAAATTTAAAAAAAAATATATATATATATATATATATAACGAAAAACGAAATATTAACCCTCGGTGTATTGTGACGCCACAAACATTCTAGTTACACTGTAGATTTACTTTTTTTATGCCAAGCTTTCTATTTACGTTTAATTATTCCCAAGCGCACAAAGAATTTCATGCAATGTCTGACGCTGACAAATATGCCCACACTTCAAAAAAACAAGACTACACCGTACAACCTATTTGTTGCAAACCAAAACAAAGGAACATGCATTCTTTTGTGATGTTAGCGATTTTTTGTCTGATGCTCGGCTTGGTTCATGCGACTGCTCGTCGAGCGCCTAGCAACAAATATTACGATGCTGGATACCGAGTACTCGGGTTCTGGTTCGATTCCACCCAGCCCATACTTATGTACAGTAATTAACATGGTCAGTGTTTTTAAGTTGCAACAAATAAGCAAGTTTGATTTCAAGGTTTATCGTTTCACCCAATGGCTTCAAATTCTGATTCAAGTGACGGCGAGAGTGATACTGAAACCAGTGGCATTCCAGAAAAGAGACGAAAAACAGAAACAGAGGCTCAACCGGGACTTAACTCTGGATGCAGGTGAAGTTACTTTACACTTGTAATGCACTGATTATTAGTTTCTTGCACCAAGTTGATGTACGAAAGAATCAATTTGTCTCATTGCATACCCATGTATTTTGTGTTGTTAAGATACCAAGTGCGTAGTTGGAAGCATGGAAGCCACACTTTGTTGAGGGATACAGATGCAGAGCGTGGAGAATATGCTCTTGATTTAAACCTTTACGTTTGTGAATCAGGTAAAACTTGGATGTACACTTGTTGCTTGTGGCATTATGATGCGCTCCATTCATAATGGAAAACTACTTTGTAATGGGTAGCAATATATGTGTTTGTCACTTTCTATGGAAACCCAGACGGTGCTTCACGATTAACAGGTTTACAAGTGTCGCGGCGTGGCGCCTAGATTGATATTAATCTTTGGTTTTCGCATAAACGGGCTTGCTTCGGCCGTGGTTGCCCGATAAATGGTGCAATTGTGGGTTCCCTTTCCTATCGGGCCTGTAATCAGAAGAGATAGTTTCATGCATACGTACTTGTCCTGCTGAACTCCTACCATGTTTAGTGGAACAGCGCTATTGTAGTATACTTCTACACTAAAGTGAGCCAATTCGTTTTCAGTTTCAGCTTAAGGCTTTACACGTAAATGGAATTATAAATATCACATTGGACAAGTAATGCCCTCATACTATGTTTACCATGTGTTTACGTGATTAGATTGGGATGAGGAATGGGGAGGATATACGTCATATATCGCTGATGACGAGGCAGAGGAGGTTGGTGTTTACTGATTTGTTTCAACTGTAAATTAAATTTTGTTCGCTTTACAGTTGTTGACAATTGTCCCTGCGAAAAATTGCTTGGCAATCACCTACCGCGACAGGGACGCCTTGCGATTTGTCAAACACGTCAATCACAGAGCGACAACAAACTTCTTTGACTTTGCGCTTTCTTATTATCAATAAACTTTTTCCATCAACTAAACTGTCACCATATCTTGGTAGTTTTCTTTGAGGTACATGTGTAGCCCTAAAACATCTCATTTAGAAAGCGATATGGCCTGCTGCATCTTCCGTTTAGACTCCTAATTTTAGCCTCCACGGAGAAAAAAAGTTGTAGGAGCAACGATAAAGATCAATTACGCAATGCCAGTACCAGTAAAACGATTGGAACCAGTAAAACGACGACAAATAACAAAATCTTTAAGCGGAGTCTTGAACGTTTAAGTGACTGTTGCAAGAGGGATGTTACTTCTTCGATCCGTCTTGGGTGTTGACGAGCCTCCGTTCTCTATAACACAAACACAACATTCTTAAACTGCATGTTTGAGCAGCCTGTAAACTTTTCGTTTACCTAAATTGATGTTCGAGAACAGTCGGCGTCGCTTGACAAAAATCTTATTTAGATGATAACAAACTTGCGTTCTAAAGTTTCGATCATATAAACTGTATGTCACGACGTCACCCAACCTTGAAAACACAAAATTTCTCGTTAAATGTCATATTCCACGTGAAATGATAATTGTATAGCTTTTTTGGTATCTGTCTTGACTGCACAAGAGCATTGTATACCTTCCTGCTATTTACCTAATAAATCCCGGGGTGTTAAATAATTAGATAGAAGCAAGTTTACAGTAACCGTAAATACAATAATAATTACCCGCTGGCTGTCGAGACGTAGAAAATTACAAAGCTGACATCGGATAACCTTGCACAAGGAACTTCACCAAAATATTCCAAAAACAGCAACACCACAATCGGCACTATACAAAAATGATAGAAGACATCACAAAAGGTGCAAGACTAAATTGACAAGATGTGATTTACAGTCAAACTGGTCGTATACATAGACATATTGAACCCTTTAAAGGCATCAAACTCTCACTCGTTTTTCGTATAGTCAGGGATGCCATCGACATGGACGCCAAAATAAGGGCAACCGAAAAACAATTAATTTTTTTTCATTCGAAACGACAAATTTATACGAGCCATGACATTTTAAATGTTAAAATTTTGCCAGAAACAATTCCAGCAACTCCTTTGTAAGTTTAGAAGTGTTTCGTGATCATACACGACATCATCTTAGTTATTTGACTGTCATTTCACTAAGTTTGTTCTTTGTAATAAAAATAAAACAAACCAAGGACTCGGGTCTAAAAGAAGGACATTTCTTGGGCAAATCTTAGAAAATAAGACGCATGGCAACCCTGTGTATAGTTGATATAGCGTATACTTACCGATAGAAATTGTGTATCCTAGCACCATCGCTTTGGTCAACGCAACAAGTGACCGCTCTGCTTTTTTGTCCCGGGTCGTTGGCTGGGAATTATTTTGTAGATGCTTTGATCGGCGCATTTGGCTCTTTGCGATGTAAGTTGTGGCGATTGTAAGAGAACACTGTGCGCACAAGTTACATAATTGCATGCTGGGGTTTGTACAAATGTAGTGCGTAACACACCGCGCTTACCATGATCACGTATGGTAACAGCACAAAAATCGAAAGAGGGACCAACTCGAAAATACCCACTCCGTTGGCTTTAGGATTGATGAAGTATTGAAAGATCTCCGGATTGTATCCGAACTTCAAATCACCCGAGCTCCATGCTGTAATTAATTCATATTAAAATACCTGTCAGGTTTTGAATCGATTTCAAACTGACCGTTTGGTCAGGCTGATACGCCGAACGATAAACACTCAAATTAACTTTATCGGGAACCCTCTTTAATTGGCTGCAACGCCCTTATGACTTTTCTTACCTGGAATCGATGACCCTACGAAGGAGAATGTCCACAAGGCAACGAGATGCCACACAACATGAGTAATTTTCAGATTTCTGTATTTAAAGGGAAATTGAACAGCTATAAAACGCTGTCCGCTCATGTACAGCAAGTGGAATAGGGAAGAAGTGTAAATGAAGAACACGAACAATCCACCACATATGGCCAAAGTCGTGCCCTGTGATTTGGCCGCATGTAAAATGATTTCTGAAGCAGTTTGCCGAAGGGATCGTATTGTGTGTGGAACACCAACAATGACTAAGTCGAGTCCTGTGAATAAATATTTTATTATCTAGGCCTACGGTTATCTGCGCACTGAGATAATTTGATCCGACAAAAGGCTTTGACGGATGCACGTGACTGCCACCCTCGAAACTAGAATACAGAATCACATGTACAGACATAGTAGGAATAGCTGAAAATATAATAATTACAGATTTTTGTGGCATCAAAGAGGTTGTACAGGCACGGGTTTTAGCCAATTACTCCCAACAAACTTGAGCGCCGTATGGCGGCTAAAGTAGCTTATACGACCAATCTCTAGTAATCAGCTGCACTGATGAGATATTTTAGATAGAAACAGTGTGCACTATTATCTGCAGCAGATTTATCTGCTCTATTCGGTGAATTAACTACCGCGATAAACGAACGACTTGTATGTCCGAAAACAGTTACCTTTTATGATGTCAGCTATGGCCAAAGATACTCTTATGTAGTCCAACTTCGTCCTGTCCTTTTTGCTGCTGCTTAATATGACAAAAAATACGAGGCAATTTCCCACTATTGTCAGCAACCCCAAAATAAAAAATGACAAGATAATGACGACTCCGATTCCAACACTGCAATGGTTACATTCAAGGCTTTGATGTGGAAAAGTCAATTCAAGCTACAAACTCCTAACCTACAAGATGAACAGTCCTTGAGAGGAATGTTTCTGCAGTTTGTGACGGCATCCAGTGAGCAGAAGGGTGGGAACTGACAAACGCTTAAGTTGGTGCTCACATTTGCACTAAAGTTCATTGTCGGTTCAACTTCTAGCTAGATTAACACAGAACAGAAGAAGTTAACTTGGTGGCAGAAAGCGTTTTGTACTATTAACTTTTATTTGTTTTATTTTTGTTGGATATTAAAGGTTGTAAATTCAACAATCAAAACAATTCCGGACTCTATTATGGGGAATAAGAATAGGCTATAACTTAATACGATCAAAACAAATTACCTTTTTCTACGATTTTTTCCAGATTGCGACAGTGTTTCTTCTATGTATTTCTTTATTATACAATTACCTTATTAATTAATATGTATGACAATACGTCAAACACAAAATTCACTTCACGTATTTTCGTCACTTTTTAAAATAGCATTAAGATTATTTGCTAAAATACATAGGAATTGTTTTTTTTTTAATTTCACTTCGGTTAATGTGTCACCAGTCCAACTGACACCGTTGTCTCCTAAACACGTTTGTGCATAACGACTATAGCTACTAACGGCAATGATTCAGCACGAACCGTTGAGATAGTTTTTGAAATATGTAATCGTGGTGTTTTGCCTTATAAGTCAACTATGCCATTTTGGGCAAATGATGCGGTTGTTGTTATACTTATAACAAACGTTTACGCGCTATACCAGCTAATAATTGGATCGGCACAGTAATTACATTTGCGAAGGTAAACAAGTACAAAACTACAGCAAAAGGGTTTGCCAGCATGCCAAGATTTTTTCAAGACGCTTTTTCACAAAACAAGTACTATCGCACAACTATAAGGCATTTTGCTGAAATCTTGGGATTCCACACAATTAAACGTGGGACCGGAAGTTTACTGGAAACCGTCTCTAACGTACGAAAAATGATTATGATAGTGTTGATAAAAAATTATAAGTAGCTCATGACAAAGCCTTGAGTCTTAAAAATCGGGTAAGATGCCCGAATAAATAGCTTCTACTACATCAGCAAGTTTTCATTCCATTTTTTATGTACTGACTATCCTTGTTCGTTGTTCACGTTCCTAATTAGCTTCACTAGGTATCAGATCTAAGTAGTATAGTTCGTTGCTGCGACAATACTATAACTGCCTTCACAATACTAAAACAGACACTCGCCTAACGTATGCACTGTTATCCAAACCAACTTTGATCATGGGTACTTTACTATCTCGCTGTGTAGTTTCTACTCGTGCACACGTTAAAAATGGGACATGCTAAATCACAATTTCCGTTTTTACGTACTGGTAAAAGTTGCCTTCATGTGAACTATTCCGGGAAACAAAATTTGACTCAACCCCTTTACTACAGTCTCAGTTGACTGATGCTTGTCACACTCAACACCCCATCGAGGCGAAAGACCTTTGATGCGTCACAATTGGCTTAACTTCATCTACGCGCAGGACTGGAACTAAACATAAGCCATCGCAGAAAAAGGCGATCGCCCACGGCCGTTGTCATTGCCCGTCAAATTACTGTAATTTTTTCATCACGCTGGACCGTAACGGCTGCCATCCGTGTAAAGGTGCGACCGCAGCTAGGAACAATTGGTAAATCATATAGGCTATGTACTATAAAGTTTACTCTCCATATACTTTCTAATACTGTGAAAAGTTTGTTTCTCTTTATTTGACCTTGTGAAAGTGGTGCCTGCAATTTCAATCAAATGTTTAGAATCCCTTTGGTTGGAGAAACGCTTATTTGCTAACTTAAGTTTCTTGGTTAGATTAAGATTACATTACAACCTACATCCTTTAAGGCAAGCACACTAATCACTCAAGCTATGTTTTATTCCTTCGTTTATACACTCTATCCACCTGGTCGATACATTTTTTCATTGAAGAACAGATCTGTCAATACTGCACAATTGTGCGTAATACGCAACAAACCACATCAGGACCCATATTCTAATTATGAAGACGGTTAACAGATAGACAACAGATAAACTTCATAAAGTTCTTTACCGATATGAAAACAATATCCATCAAATGCAAACAAACAACAAACAACGGGAAACGTTTTTTGTCGATTTCCCAGCATTTTTCGTTCCAAACTATATGTTGGAAAATCTTTTCGATCGAACTTGTGACCTCCACATTTTATATGCAGTAACACATAGAACACTGGACAGGATGAAGGCCCCCAAACCAACATATACCGATGACTTGTTCAATAGCTTTTGTTGTTTGTCGGTTGGTCTTTTAAATGAGACTCCTTAAAAGGATCAAAGCATTTTATAAGTGGTGCAAACGAAAATAACCATCGATGCCTACCATTGTTTATTTTATTGTTTTCTTGAATTGTATCGTCCCATATCCATTTACTAACGTCCGTCAGGCGAACACAGCTCTTCCCATCGTTATCAACCAACATTCCAGGAGGGCAATTACATAAAGCTCGGTCTCCCAAGATTCGGCATTCATGTGCACAGTTTTTCTGCGTCATAAGATTTTTCTTTTAACTTGTAAGTCAAACATCAGGTGTCTAATAATACATAACAATAGATAGGGTAAATATGGTGAATATGCTGAACCAGGCCAGAAATTTAGGCCCTGCTGCATTACTGGAATCTTGTTATCAAAGGTCTGGCCTAATTATCATCCGCTACCACACATCCGGTTCATTCATTCATTGTGCCCGGTTAATACCCATACAACACTTCATAGTGAGAACGCCGGTTTGCAGCCAATTGTATCTTTACTTGGTTAATGTTTTTCGATCAAAACTGGTGATGCCCGAGTCTGACACACCCTTCGAATTCTTCACAACATCAAAGTTTTTGTCACATTATAGCCCCAGTGTTAAATAGTTTCACACAAACCGTCATTAACCATTGTGCTTTGCATCGAAGTTGTGAAATAGATGTGCGAGCAAAACATTTTACGCAGTACCTTAAATCAGTGGTGTGCAACCTTTGTTACTGTGGGGCCAAATACACATACCAAAATTAGGTCGCGGGCCGCACCTGTGTATAACACAAGGTGATTTTACTTTCCTGCTCACCAAATATGCTTAACTACAAGTAAAATTCGCATTTGATTGTAGTCACATACTGCCAGGTCGCTGAAAAATAGCATCGGACGCATTAATCTGCTCAAAAATATATAACAGTTGGACCCGTTTGTAAGTACATTTGAAATCCAAGCGTCTCTGCGGGCCGCACAACTTTTAACCAAAGGCCGCATTTGACCCGCGGGCCGCAGGTTGCACACCACTGCCTTAAATAACCAACTAAGGAAACTTAATTTTCCAAACCTGTTCGCAAAGATCTAATGTTTCCTCAGGTGTCGTGTCTTTCGGAATCGCCTTAGCATAATTGCTAATGATTCTGATAGGTCCAATGCTAACTTGCGATTTTTTGTTTTGGCTTAAATCTCGACGTTTTTTTCCGCCGCAACCCTGGTGAATGTTCAAAGTTGACCACATTTAACGATTGCAATGTTAAAGATTGCAAAAGTGCTTAGATTCTTACCAAACAGCCTGATGCAGCATCGCAAAAGTGCACAGTACAGTGGATATAGATATCTGAGCTCATGTGACTGCCAATCACAAACGAGCTAAACGAAAATTCCACAGAATTTGGGCCCGTGCTTGGGAGAAACGAGGCATCTACCGTTACACACCTAAGGAAATAATCACATCGCTTCATATTCATACCAAAACGGAATGAAAAAATGTTTCAACTCTATGTAATGTAAGTTTAACGTTGGTTTGTAAAATAACAAGGGAACAGAGATGTTTCTTAAAAAAGGTATGGAACTACATCATTCATATTGTGGTTCAAATGTACCAAAATCCTATTTGTACAATTAATCTTAGTATCTAATCCAAGTTCTATGTTGAGCATACTTACCCGTCAATAAGAGTGTAAAAAGCTGCGTCGCTTTTATTAAAGGCACTTGAGTTTGAAGCCCAACAGGAAACAAACTGTTATTAAATAGTAAAATGTTAGTCATTTTTTTCTTTGCCAAAAGCATCCATAAGACGTCTTTTTACCTGCAGTGTGAGGTCATCGTCTTCAACAACGGCTTGTACGTAAATATTGTCGGGAACCATAACTTCAGCGGTTCCTAGGTGTGAAGCTAGCGGCATTGTAAGACTCTCATCTCTGTAAGCTGACATCGAAGCAGTCAATTGGCCGCTGTTCATTCTTTCCACATAGGATAAGCTAAGAAACATGGGAAATGTCGGATTAATATCAATAAAAACAGTACAAATGATAAAAACGTAGCTGATTGTTTTGATAAAAGCGAATACAAAAGTCAAAATCGATGTTTGAAAATGTTTCTTACTAAGCAAAACTCTTTTTTCCCACCTTTTTAGTGACACTAGACTATTAACCTTTTTAGTGACAGACTATAAATTTTTTTAAATGAATGTGTGAAACAGTACAAATCAGTATGCAGGTAAAATAATATTTTCTGTATCGTGAGACGGTCGCGGTTGGAAAAACCTTTTCGATATGATAGGATGTTTTACTGAATACACACCTTCTGTTTACAGTAAAGTTTGTCTGCAATTCACTGAAATCTACTGCCAAGTAATCACACAAAAGATACATCGTGACTGGAGTGTCCCTTCTTATCACGTCAGTGGGTAAAGGTGGCCCATGCCGCCCTAAGTGTCCATGAATTTGGTAGTAGTAGTCAAGATAGGTGCCATTCTGCATTAACGTATGTTTAACATCAACGTATATACTCATAAATCTGCTAAGGAATAGTACGGGCAAAGCAGGTGACTTAAATAGTTTACTAAACGTCTTAATAACAAATCATGTATCTTTACGTCTATTTGCGCTATTATATTTCTTAGCAAACATACAGTTATGCGCTTAGTGATCCAAATTAAACATTATTTTGTGAGCAAATGATGGTGTTTGAGTTGCATACAAAGTTTCTACCCGTTTTTACATTTCATGTTGGTTGTTAAACCATGTATACTATGGTTAAACCTCTATTGCATTGGTAATACCATTATTCAATACGATTAGTTTTACGAGGGTTCATACGCCAAAGTAAGTGGAATTGGCTCCGCAGGTTCCGCTCCCCAGAGCAGCGGTAAGGACGTTTCCGTTCGTTGCGAAACATTCCTCTCCACTGCGAGACGGGTCGTCCAGTCGAATTCCTCGAAGGTCGACATATCGTTTGGCGCATTCGTTTATCCTGCAGATTGGTTTATGCTTGTAAATATGTTAATATTATCTAAAAATTGATTACTTTTCTTACACTATTCGAACGAATCCGCTCCCGCATTGTATGTTTCCGCCAAAAAATTTATGCCATCTAAATGAACCGAAATCAAATGGTACGTGGTTGGTCACATTTGGCACTTCCATAAATGTTTGACATTCTGTAACATATGAATTTTCAAACATGGCTTATACAAACAACACAACACTACAATTTGCATAGCCAACACAAATCATACAAATACTTACTTTCGACCGGTTTCTCGCAAATAAATCTATGCCTGTGAAATGGAAAACATTCATGGTTTGAATATTCCCCAATTCTACACCCGTCCTCGTTTTCGCCTGAAAGAAAGGATTTATTGTGCTGTCAGGTTCAGGCGCCCTAGACCAGGGGTCGGCAACCTGTTTTGCACTGCGGACCGTTTTTGAAACTAAAATTTGATCGCGGACTGGTTTTTAACAAACTACAAATATTTAGTAATAAAAACGCTTAAATTAGTTAATCATCCCCGGGATACATGGGCAAAATGTTTTATAGCATTTAACCTCGCGGGGCGGTACCGGGCCGCGGACCGGCGGTTGCCGACCACTGTCCTAGACCATTCGGCCAAATTCCAAACGGTAAAAATATGGTGCCCCAAAGTGGTCGCACAAGATAAAAGAAATAAAACTCTTTGAAGACTTACAATCAAATACGTCCATCGAAGTGCAATGATGGCCAAGATGAGGCGTAGAACGTCCGAATGGCAAAAACGTAACATTGTTTCCGTCAAAGTCCACCCATTTCGTGAAAGCACAACTTGATATTACGTTTTCAGCTTCAAGTAGAACGTCATTATTGTCTTGCGGTCCAGCACCGTAGTTGTAGCAGTCATCGGGAACCGCTGAGCAGTTACTATACGCCCTGTGGTCAAGCAGATTCGTAAATTTGCGTTTTTGGTTGTTATCTTTTTTACACTTTGGCAGTTGTTTCCTTTTGTTCACTTTCCTTTTATCCACCATAACGTTGCGCTAAACTCAGGTATCTGGGCGACATGTTTATGATTGGAGGCAAACCAAGTTCCCTAATCATCATACTTTGTTCTAAATTATAAGTTTACAAAATCAAAGATATTTTTGAATTTACACAATAGTTAGTCGAAATGCTAACATTGTTAACTTGTTGTCAGCCAACTAACAATCATGTAATTATTTTCAAGACTTTGCATTACAAACAAACCTGCTGTCGTTCATAGAAACCAGAAGAGTCTCACGGACGCAGTCACTGAAAACTCCTATCCAGAAAAATGGGCTTTTATAATAATGGTTGGCAGTGAGCCGCTTGAATAGATCAAAAGTCTCCTGGTCTGGAATGGACGCAATTTTTCCACCCCATCTATTGCAGTGGTTGGCGGCACTGAACAATGAGCTGTACCGTTTTGTCGAAACCAGGTAAACAGTTCCGTTTACCAAGTGTTCTGCAATAAAAAATCTGATTAAAAATGCGGTTTGGGGCCTTTTGTTGAGACAGCAGTGAGAGTGGCTACGTTTGTTAGTGTTGTGTTAAATTAAAAGATAACATTAAACAAGAATTAAGGTTAATTAGCATAGTATTCAATATATATTTAGTCTCAATACCATTGCTTTAAAGCAATAAAAAAACACTAATAGTTTTCAAAGTATTGTAAAAATAAGTGTTAAATATTATGTGGTCAGTGTTCGTTTACAGCTTATCCAACACAATTGCATTCACCTCCGCCACCTACATCTCCAGAAACTAAACCTGCACAAAAATAAATACTCAATTAGATGTTTTTACAGAAACTTTGGCAGCAAATCACTTACTTGGCACAGGAGTCGATCTTGTTACGACTTCAGCCAAAAACGGCCACAAAAGTACCAGACTGAAAAAAATATTCATTGCGTACCTGTAAACCAACTTCTAAGTAAATAAAATATTTATTTGTCGACCTAAATTATTTTGAGATCTATTTTGCTTGCAATAAAGTTAATTTATTGATTTTTGCAATAAACACCAAGCATAAATAAGAAGTTTATGTTATATATTGAACTTCAAATGAAACTAACTTTAAATTTCAGTAGATTTAAAGACACAACGCTTGGTTTAAACAATCTTAATTTGTACTTTCCTTCTAGTATTGCGCCTTTCTCTTGTTTGTTTGAGCTTTTCTGTTAACGCCCGCAGTGGCTGACATGTACTCAATAATGTTTTTACCCAAACGCTAACTGGTGAACATTAATGCAGATGATATCAGCATCAACAGGAAATCCCGACACTGCTTCTTTGTATCGGGAAATAAGGACGCTAAGGTACGCACACGCGACCATCGTTACACATACAATAACACGACAAATTCTACTATGCCATGCAATACTATATCCTATTTCATCGCTTTGGTTAAGTACTCCTGTTGTTATTGAAGTTGTTCGTTAATACATGATAGCTTACTTCTTGCATTAATTTATTTGGACATGTTTTCTTAAACAAAACAGATTTGAAGAATTTTGTCGCGGGTGACGTTTCAAACAGTCCCTCGTACTTTGGGCAAGAGACGATCTGCTCCTTAACGTAACCTCTATGTATTTCACCGCAAATCGATACATGCTGATAAAACAGAATTTGAGGGGATCTGCTTTTTGCATTACTTTTAGACTTGGCTTGTACTGATTAACATTGCATTCTTACAAAGACATGCAAGTAGCCTAAATATTTAGGTTTTGTGAGCAGCCAACCCACAACTGTTTCAACAAATCAGGGTTGCACAACCTTTTGTCACCACCATATACAGGCTCTATATATACATATATTGTTGTACATGTGCACGGCCATATAAGTTTGTCTGCTGCAGTTTGTGCAACCCCTCTACAGACAGATTATGTTACGCCAGGCCTATTAAAAACGTCATTAGGAATCAATCAGGTCGGTCTTTCATGCATGCTTTTTACAAACACATAACAAACTAACAGATTGTATTTATCAAATATTTACTATCAAACCCCAACATAAAAATAAACATTTTGTGTGAATACAACATTAAATCGTCGTTAATTAAGTTATCAATAACTTTATACTTTTCTGTTCCTTTTTTAATAAATGCTGTTGCACCACAAAACAATCTCTACTGTCTTGAAAATTCTCGTGCTTAAAGAATGTTTTGGACCGCTGTGCCGTGCCACCAGAGTGTGCCGTTAAAAGGGCTACTGACAAGTGTTACGGGAAACATCTGTTTTTATCAGAATGCAACTGGCATCGCATGTTTGGCAGCTTTATATGGAAAAATGAGAGCTAGAACCTTACTGCTAACAATTAAGTTGCAAATGTGCCACAAGTATCAATAGGTTGGGAAGCACTTTGTTTAAAAAGGAAGCGGTGGATAATAAAATTGTGATACATATATAGTTATTATAAGTGGGGGTAATCCACCGCGACCCTCAGGTTGAGAATAACTGGTTTAGCTGATCGGGTTTAAATGAAACGTGTTGTTTCACACAGCATTAGTCGCTCGAGTGGTCTTTGGAGAAAAACCTGAAAAAAGTTGATTGTATTTAGCACAAATTTTATTTGTTGTCAGTGTTCATTCAACTGACCTTGTCGTTGACGAACTGGTGGGTGTTGTTTCGAATGACAAGCTTTGGCCATAAAGTTGTAAACTTCTGTCCGAAAGTGTCTGTCATAGACACTATACACTATAACATCAAGCAATCTGAACAAAAAATCACTTGCTTCCTAAACATGCCATTGACTGTAACATACACACTGTTAACTGGTAATTCATTACAATAAACGCCTAAAAAGATTTTTTGGTCTTACCCCGTGGAACAGCCTAAGTAGAAGCCGATGAAAAAGGGGACAGAAACAGAAGAACAGGTCAGGCTTC
This sequence comes from Phallusia mammillata, assembly GCF_965637545.1. NCBI lineage: Eukaryota > Metazoa > Chordata > Ascidiacea > Phlebobranchia > Ascidiidae > Phallusia > Phallusia mammillata. Next base: position 17,508,632 of record NC_137255.1, read on the forward strand.
CATTATAAAATGAAATAAACACGCCAAGACCAGGCACTAAACAACAAATCAAATGAATTTTTAAATGCATAAATGTATATTTTTTACACTTACCTATGCCAGCTATAAAACTTATGTTCATTGATAACGTGATTCTAAACATCCAAAGGTGTTGTTTTAAGATTTTTGTTGTCGAATCTTCGCGCCTTAAAGCTCTTGCTGACCTTCTGACTTTGCAACACGCAAGATGAGTGGTTACTATGGTCGTTATGATCTAAAAATTGTTAAACCATCTCTATTTGTTTTCATATACATTTCAACGAAACGCCATCTACATTTGTTGTTGCGTATACATTTGAGTACAAATTCGCCTTACCATAAACAGACACGGACCAAAAAATAAGACCGCCATCGGAACTAATTCATAATAGAATAAAGAACTTTCTAGAAGAGCAAAGAAGTATTGGAACAGTGATGGGTGGTAAACGAAGTTGTTTGAACTGTGATTCCATGCTGTAAAATATTAAAAGGGCCTGAACAGTTGTTTATGTACCTCGGTAACTACCGACTTAAATCTTACCCATGACGGAAGCTGTAACCACTGAGATTACCCAGACAGCTGCAAGTTGCAAAATAGTTTGATTGGTCGTCACCTGGCGATATTTGAAGGGGAATTGAACTGCTAAAAATCGCTGAACGCTCATGTAAAGCAAATGATTTAAAGAAGAAGTAAAGATAAAAATCGTGAGGACTCCCAAAGCAGTCGCAAGCACACTTCGGCGAGAAAGTTCAACTTCCATGTAAAGATCGTACACTGTTGAATCTAGAGCTTTGATGAGATGAGGACAAGCAACAGCCAGCATGTTAAGTCCTGCAAATACACGAGTGCGTCACGAAAAAGGTGATAGAAAATATGATGAAAGAATAATGATTATGGTGTTTTGTAATTTAATCTTTAAGTTTTTTGTTAAGACAAATAAGTTGACCGAACATAAAAAGCCGAATGAAGTATGACGCGTTTAATTTGTATTTTAACGCACAGCCGCATAAATTTGTGTTTTTTTGTGCATAAAAATGTAGTGCAAAATGAGTTCTAGTGTGACACTAAAGCAGAGGTCCGCAAATAGTGGGTCGCGACCCAAATTTGGGTCGCGACACCTTCCAGTCTGGGTCGCGAAATATATTAAATTTCCCATGAATATAAGCATCGCATCTACATTATTAATGAATTTCGGCTATTTTTAACCTTTTCATTATTATTGCATTGTTACGTATGACTACGTAACTATGACATAAAGTATATGTAACAATGTAAAAAGTTAAGCGCACCTATGCAATCAAGCGTTTTCTGGTTAGCTGTGTTCTCAACACAGAGCTCATTTGTTAGAATAAATACGTTCGTTTACCTACTGTTTTATGTGAAAATAGCAACTGACAATAGCATAATAGCAGTATTAATATTGATATAGTTGATTAGTATTTTCCACAAACGTACATGCTAAAATGCTTGGGTCGCGAGAATTTAGAGCAATTTTGCAAAATGCTTGGGTCGCGAGAATTTAGAGCAATTTTGCAAAATGCTTGGGTCGCGAGAATTTAGAGCAAAGGATAAAAATGTTCTGGCCGCACTTTAAGTTATGCACACCTAACTTTGTGAGAGAGCCCAACGCTCCAGTAATAAGTGTAACCACCCTATGCTCACAAAGTTTTGAGTTCTCTGATTTTTTTTATGCTCAAATAGAGGCATTTGCTCCAACCTTAAATTGAAGTTAAAACGTAACTAAAAATAATTCAGTGGAACAGCAATGGGACAGGCTAGCGGCTCTCAAATTGAGGTTCGCAGTCCCTTTAGGGTCCGTGAAGCAATTTCGCGGGGACGACCAAGAAAACAAAACCAAGAGTGTTTACAAGTTGAGTGATTACTAGGCCAACTAAAAGTTACCTTTAATGAAATCTATCACAGCAAGTGACATTTTTGCGTAATCTCTTTTTGTTTTCTTCTTTTTTTCAATGCTTGCAGTGACCAGCAGCACAAGTATGTTGCCGATCACAGTAAGAACGCCCATAATGATGAGAAAGGATAGAATACCAGCTGCTGAAGATTTACTGTTAAGATACGATAGTTAAGTGAAAAAACGATTTTATTTTGTTTTTCTTGTAAGAATCAATATACGTAAGATTATGTCATGAAGAAAGCCTAAACTTTGCATTCTCACAGGGCTTAAACTCAAACTTACGTAACTTAATTATTTATTTGTTTAGAGTTATAAAAATCAGTTTATTATTTTTCTTCGTTTCCTAGCAAACTAATTTGCTGAATACCGTTCGAAGTCGTAAAGAGCACTTGTTTAAACTGACACTGGAATAGGGTTAGGAACTAAACGTAAGGTTAGAAAAGTTGTTTTATTGTCATTGTGAAATAAGTTGTATTCGCTTTTACGTCACTTATTAATATGCAGCAAAATTGGTCTGATGTGGTTGGTTACGTTAGTAGATTTCCTATTTAAATTGCATGGTCCGCACATGATCATGATTATACCTGGTTTTACCTGCAAGCCGGGCAATCTTTAAGCGGTGTTTTTTGACATTGGAAAATTGCATCCGATGAGCAAAAAGGTGGAAGTCCGCAGGGTGAGGCATTTCCAGTGACATTGTAGACTGCGGCTGTAGTTGTTTCCATATGAGTTGTTATGTCACTGTTACGAAATTCTAAACATTTCAAATAAAAAAAGCTGTGAACTTTTAATGTAATGAATCTACAAGCATAGTAAATCGTGTCGTATAGTTTAAGCTTTAATTTCACGATTAGATTTTGTCAAACCAAACGTAGTCTATTTAGCAAATAGATCACAATTTGTGTTAAATTTTAGTACTTCTTAGCGGAGTCGCTTATACACAAACTGCTACATAAGTCAAATCAAATTCCACGCATGTATAGTTTTAGTTGCTTTCTGATTACTGCTATGCCGCGGCAATCACGCGTGATAAATAATTTTGTCGTGTCAAGCAAGCCACAACTTCGCTAGGGATCTGAGGTGTTGAGTACTAACATAGGTCCTATACGTCACGCCACGTGCACATTGTCACTTGAAAAGGAAATAAACCGGAAACAAATCTTACATACCAAAATAAGCCAAAGTAAAAAATACACATCACGTTTCTTAAAATACACATACTCTTATCGACCACACGTTGCAACGATTATATCGCCCCGCACGCCCCCCAAAACTAAAAGTAAGACAGTTTTGTTTTGCTGTAATTGGTCGAGACATTCAGAGGGAATAAAATCAAGGTCATGCAAGGAAAAGGAAACTAATAAGAAATTACTTCCTTCCCATATGCGTTTGACCCCCCAAATTCACATTATTTTGGTTCAGGACTGAAACTGAGTGTTTGATTTGAGGTAGTCGCGCCGCGGCTTGAGGTACTCGTCGCCATGGGTTATCTTACATTAATCCGCCATGCTGTTTACTTTTCAAGTGGCTACGATATAAATCCCTCAGATCTTATAAATGCCTAACATTATATACCGTAAGTAACGGTATGACAACTTACTTGAACAACGATATTTATTTTCGCTTGGACTGAACAATAATATTCAAGTGTAATTGACAACTTTAGTTACAAGCCAAACCTTAAACCCAAAATTCTTAGTATAAGCAAAAAACTTGACCTGCCTTAGATATACTGTAAATGCACCACGACACAATCTCTCTGGTAAACGTAGACAACAGATACGCAAATCAATTTTTCGTGCACTCAGACTGGCACTACGGACGTAACAACAAAGCAATTCGGGCTTAAAAGAAGCTGAATCGAGACTTTGGTGGCTTGGGAAAAAACGCTGTGGTGGGTGGAAAGCAGAAATTAGGTAATAAAGTTAAATTCTCCACATAATTCTTGCTATTGATCTGGCATTTTGGCGACATGTAGTGGAAATTTTATCAAACCATAATCCCGATTTACTCATAAAAATTACCACCTTTTTTCCACTCCAGTGAATACAAACCTGCTGTTACATTACAACAATTTAAATAGAAACAAGATAAATGTAATAATGCTATTATAGTAACGAATAATGGTTGAGAATACTACGGTTGGGTGATTGTTTTTGTGCTGTTCTGCCGTTGTTTTCTTTCACCAAGCGAAAAAAAACTCAACTCAACATAACCGCCAAGGATAAATTTTGTCAAAACAGTCGATTAAAAACCGGAAGTTTGCAAAAAAGGGCTTGAGGTGAATTGTACGCTAAATACCTTTTCCCATGCCGTTGGTTTAAAAATTGCTCAGGCCAACAGGGCTGACTTCGTTAAGTAATACTTTTGACCAACTCTATTACTTAAAAAACATGGAGTGCAATCAAAATCAATTCGTAAAAACCGGTGTTACAGCAAAAACAAACCTTACCGCATTTTCATTTGCAAAAAACAGTTAGTGCATAAATCTGGATTGATAAAAAGCATCTGAGGCAGCAGACACCTTTGTACCTTTAATTTATAGCCACTTCAAAACAGTTTTATCAGTGGTAAATGCTCAACATTTCCTGCTATGCAATTCTGATAACTTACACTGGTTCTCTACAATGTAAGGTAAACCTAAGGTAGCGTGATTTGAAACACTGTGTTACTTGACAAATTGATGTTTGTGTGGCAACGACAACAAAGTCATTTGCTGAAAGTGACATACTTCCGACAGAGAAATATGAATCAAACAGACAGTAATGCGCGTTTTTTTAATATTTTTTTCCAAAAAGAAGCAAAGATTTTAATGTAAGACAATGTTACATATTTGGAAACCGACTCGATCTTAAACGATTATACGCAGCGATCTGTAATCTGTGTGTCAAGACTTTTCGAGGGTAGAGCTACTAACACTGAGCATAGGCTGGGGCCCGGTCAGGGAATTTCTGGTAGGTGGCGCAACGGAGCATAGGCGTTTACCGTATTTATTCGACTATAAGCCGCCCTCGATTGTAAGCCGCATGTTGAGGTGTTAAAAAAATAATGTAAGCCGCCCTCGATTGTAAGCCGCACGCTGGAATTTAAGATACGATTGTTTCTTAATACATCTTTCTGTTGTTATATGGTATGACTATTTGTCCATATCTGTAAGTTACGTTGATAACTGTACCCAAAAGAACGTATAGTCTGTACACGCATACATGTTTTGAACCCTAAATAATTTCGATTGTAAGCCGCACAAACGGAAGCTAAAAAACAATATAACCTGCGGCTTACTATCGAGAAAATACGGTATGGTGCTGACTCAGCAATTTGGGTTTATGGTAAGAATGATTGCTGAGTCAGCACCATAAACACCTATGCTCCGTTGCGCCACCTACCAAACCCGGCCTCAGCCTATGCTCAGTGTTAGTAGCTCAACCCTTTTCGCGCTGCTGTATATACTTCCCAGCAACTTCTTCAAGCTATCGTTGTGTTATCTTTGTTGTTAAGGTAAAATACATGTTCATTCCGTTTGCCCAAAACAACACGAAGAGATTTGACATTGACAAAGCAAACTTGTAAATTTCAAGCAAAAAGCAATTATGCGTAACAGACAGATAAACAATTCGTTGCATAAGCGTGTGATCAAGATACTAGTTTCACGATGTAAAAAGCCACCATGTTTGAAGCAATACACGTGTATTACAGTATTGGCTTCATGTTTTTCAACACTGAAGTTAACTGCCCAAAACGAGCAATAAGTTATGCCAGGAGGGCAGTAACAAATAGCAAAACAAACGTGGAACCGTAAAACGTTATGAGTACGTTTTATTGAAAATCTCCTGTACGTAATGTCCCACCGTCATCCCCTTTAAGTCGTTGGGGGATAGGTTTAACAGCGTGACGTTGTTGTTGGCAAGGTCCTCCTTAACGACGGTCTCGGCGATAGGTAAGTCTTCAGAAGGGTGGACAAAAAAAGCTATGGATCGTCGAGTCGCATTCCGTTGTGCGGGATCCTTAGGCGCTAGTATTCTATGCGGCTGTAATTTAAAAAACAAAAATATAAAAACAGTTGGCATTTAAACTGATTAGCTAATAAATGAGAACGAAAAAAAACAACAACTTTGTCTTGCATTGGGCGGGAATATGAATCACTCCAACAAACCCAGTACGTTACAACATTTGACTAATCGTCAGCTTCGCAATAATTCATAGTACGACAGGCCTATTAAAGGCGTCGTGCCGGATCAGCCGGTCAGCAAGCATTTCCATGTGACATGGCTTAGGCTAGAAAAACCTGCGGTGGATTCGAACCCACAACTGGAGTCTGGCGTACTATGATTTCGATATGAGTGTGTCGTGATCTCTGGTCTGCATTAACGCTTCAGGACTGATCCCAGTTATGAAATAATGTTCATCTTAACTTTGCAATATAATTACGGTCCTTCTACAATCTACATAAATTGAAACAACTCATCAACCTAACGCAAATTATCTGATTTAAAAGTGTTTCTGCTTAACAGTGCAATCCAAAACACAAAAATGTTAGGGTAGTAAGAGGTAGACAGAAAAACACTTGCAGTTATTTTTAGTGATGGGACGGGTACCCGGTACTCGGTATCGAACGATTTCAGTGGTATCGATACTCGTATTCGAAATTTTTTGTCTCAGTTTTCGATATCAACGTGCGAGTAGCGAAGGTCGAATTACACCATAAGAATATGGGCAACTTTATGCCAATATTTGCTTCGGACAGCATAAGACTGGAAAAAAGTTCCGCCAGGTTACGTATATTTTTTTCACTATCGTATGGAGATTACAGTTTTCTGCATGTGTGTCTGTACGCCTGTACCCCGGCCATGGCAGATAAATTAGCCAGTGATATACAACTAAGTACAACACTGTACTTATTAAGTACTCGGTATCGAAGGTATGTACATGTGGTACTCGTACTCCGTATTGGTACTCGCTTCAAAACCTGGTATCGTCCCATCACTAGTTATTTTTTGCACACAAGTTTCCTTTTCATGAATACTTAAACCCACCGTGGATCGCAATTTGCCACCCGTCCAGTACTGAAGAATATCTGCAACATTTATAAGCACCGAGTCTTTGATCGGCACAGCTTCTATGTAATCTCCCTCGCAAGTCTTAATCTGCAAAAGTGGGGGAATTATTGACAACGCCAATGCAGTGGCGACGTGGCGCACCAGGTCAATTTATTAAAATTCGTTACCAAAAATATTTAAATTCCAAATGGAAAAGCAGAGCAAACCATATTTTCTGATCATGAGTATTTAAGGTTTTGAGCTCAGGGTCACATTAAAAACAATTAGTATTTTTTTACCATTACTACAGTTATGACCCCATTAAACGACAAATGAATTTTATGACCATCAGTATGGCCAGCGTTATTGTTTAATGGACTACGAAAAAGGACAAGCAGTATGGTTTCGTTGATGACGTTGATAAAAAGCAAACGTTTTTTGCCATCAGTATAGTTTAAAAGACAGCGTGAAAGGCCACATCGTTAAAGGTCAAATAACTTTTGGACATCATGACTACGTAAAAAACAAAATTATTTTTTTTTTTTACGGTAAGTATGGTATAATTGACAACGTTAAAGAAGAAACATTAATTGGGATTTTAGAAAGGACCCCGTCGATCGAATATTCCGGAAATGTGCATAGTTACCTTTTGAAATTATAAAATAAAAAAGTGACGCATGTAGGCTATGCCATAAAAAAACATAAGGCGTGTACAGGAAGTTAGTAGCTTCCATAAAAAATTTGACAAAAATATAAATATACATGACAAACCGTTTCTCAATATGTTGCACTGGTAACCTATATTGTAGTGTACTTTAATGAACACATATGTATGTAAGATATTTTAACATACTTGCAAACCACCAACTTGGTCCTGAAAAAGCAATGTCAGCGATCCATAATCTGTGTGTTCAAGTAAGCGAACTTGATCAGCCATTAGTTCACCGGTTATTGGCGGATATCTCAAACACCTTAAAGACGAGTGGTTATTGGGTTCCAGAATGGTGCTGTGCAAGTTGGCCAGATGCTTTGAATTCTGCCACGAAATTAAGCAACACTAACGTTTAAAAGTTTCTGTTTGATGTACATGATTGATAACACTGTGCACTGCGTTAAAAAGTGATTTGAATTGTCTGTTTTGTTTACACAAGGTTTGTATAACAGGTTTGCATTTGGTGGTTTTGTTATTGTCGTGCCATATCACCTTTTCATCACAACAATGGTACCATTGTTTATTACGCAACTGCTTCAACGTACATCACAGTGTCGATTTCATTGCCGAGATTACATAATATAAAATCAACGCAACAGCTCGTCCAGCCGTGGCTTAAAAATGCGCTTAACATCCTTACATTAAGCATCTGTTTTCACTTTGAAGTTTTTTTTACTGCTGTTGTATGGCTATGCGGTCACAAGTCCATTTTGTTTGTTATTAATCTCACAGTACTTACTGGCAGCTGCAGGGCGTGCGAAAGCGACTCTAATATTCTCAATGCCAAGGCTTTACAATCCTTCATAAAACCAACAGTGGTTGTAGAAAAGCCGGGTACAAGATCATCCGGCCATTTTACACTTTCATCGGTTACAACTCTACCAGAAATGTTGAAAGACTCCTTGTAGTCGCCAGGTTTGTCTAAAACTAATCTACAATTTGTCAAAACAACCATTAGTGTTATTTTCGGACCATGACTTTGCACCTTTAAACGACTAGGTGTTAGGCATGTGATCACTCGCCTGTAAGGGAAGGAATATTGTACATGACAAAATAAGGCACAAATGAATACCGTTAAACCTAACGACGACAAAAGGTAACATGAGCTGGTAGTAAACGAACACAACCGTACAGAGAGTGAAATTACAACGCATTTAGACACAGCTTACATGCCTTCGGGGAATTTAAACGAACGCTACTGCCAATTCACAATCTATAGTTACTGGGGCGTTTCGTGTATCATTGCCCTAAGGCCTGACCGTGTGGTTAACAATGTGCATCATACAGTGAACTTTAGAAAATTCGCGTTCCCAAACGTTTTCTGACTCGACCTAATTTAAAAAAAATTTAATCTAATTTACAGCACCCCATGGTGGGTATGCATTTTTATCTATAAAAGAGTGAAGCTTTTTGAAAATCAAGTTTTCATGAAACTTACTGTGTGTTAGTTAACAAATTGAAACAAACAATTGTGATAACCACTCAACAGTATAAACTTGTGGAAGAATAACGTCTACAAGACATAGGTAAAAAGAGGGTGTTTTCATTCCAAAAAAGAAGACCCAAAAGAGTTTTGAGGTGACCAACTTTTAGTCCAGGCCCATACTGGAAAACACTCTGTTGGGGTATGTTGCCTATTGAGGCAGTAGTAACTTAGATGTACATCGGTCAGCAACTACATTTAACTCACCGTTCTTTTGCCATGCCATCATATCCAAAGTTTTTTACATGGTTCCGGGCATACTTTAACTTTTCTTCTGCAGTTTTTGTGAAAAAATCCCCCGTAATATTGTTTACCTCATCAACAGCTGAACTGTGGAGAGAAAAGTAAGAAACTGTTTGTGTGGAGCTCAAAAAGCCAAATTCTCTTTATCCAACTATGCAATGAAAGATGTGATATGTGTATCCAGTGGTGTAAATAAATGTACCCTGAACAATATTTATTTATTGTGTGATTTTGTCCTGTGTTGTTGGAAGCCTATGTGCATTTTGCTCATATTAGGTCACTGTTAAAGTTCTAGCACCTTATTTTTTGATTATAATGGACTTCATCAGTTCAAACAACACAATTTTAAAAATGTAAATAATTTGTAAATAAGTTTAAAAAAAGTTGAAGCGACGTTTCAAACAGTTTTATTACTGTGTCACACAGCTGTGGATTCAACAAGGAACCCACCGGCAAACACCAGGAAGAGTAACTAGCACATGATAAATGACTCCCTGTCAAACAACAGGATGCTGTTAACTCAAAATGTTACAGCACATACCTAAATTATTTTATTGTCATTTACAATGTATTACTTAAAACTGCAAGCAACCTTTCTTACATAGTGTGATCAAACTATTCCACAAAAAGCTTTTTTTTAAAAAAAATGCACACTGTTTAAAATTAGGTTAATTCACATTACTGTAGCACAATTTGTCAAGTACCTTGAAATTCCAGTGTTAACCAAATATACAAAGCCGATTTTTTCAAATGCATTGCATATCTGTTGTCCGATGTGTTGAGTATCCTCTTCACCAATCGTTGAATGATGAATTCCACACCTTTCAAAGTCAACAATTGGTATTTGGTGCATATTTATACTCATCTAATTAAAATTCTTGGGATCTAGAAAAGAAATATATGGTTTAACAAATGACCTTTCTTGATAAAATGACTAGTGTACTGTGTACCAATGAAACACAACCGCATTGACTGCTACAAAAGTCACACCAAGTTATCGTCACCATGTGTCTTTAAGTCAATGGTTATGTTTACATAACTGTGCAGCATGCAGCTATGCTGTATTGGCGGCATGCAATTTACAAAACATTTTTCTGAGCTCCACTACATCTTTCATATTTCCGCAGCGTATTGTTTTAGCGCGTTTGTATCCCTATAATTTTGTAACCAGCAAAACAACCACAGCAGACGTAACAACAACCGAAAGTTTAGTTTTACTTCCCCTCTGTCTGTCATCTGTCAAGTGATAGTAAGTTAGTAATCGATGCACGCGCAGCTCTGAAATAGTTGTATACTAAAGGCGGAATTTTATGCATTTAACAGTAAATGAAAACAAAAAAGTGACGTATACGAACAAACGTGCATCACAACTAATTTTTGTTGCGTCATGTTTGCGTGCAGCTATTACCTCACAGCAGATCAGGTTGACTAAATACCGATAAAGGGCGTAAAGAGGGCAGTTATTTACAATAACATGGAGACAGGGATAGGGTTGGGGACTGGATTTAACATAAAGGGCTAGTTTTTTAAGTTGATATAAATGTTATTATCTACCGGCTACTGTGAGTTCTTTCGTTAGTAGCTCCACCGTCATACGTGTCGAATTACGAGTGCATGACCTTTGACCGACCATGACCATTCAAAGGGGATTTCCCAACTTTCATCAAAACATTTAACAGCAGAGCGAAAAATATTGAGAATTTGAGAAAATACCACTGATGCCGTTGCTTGAATCACCGCCGATGCGTTGCTTCATGTTATATGAGACGTTTAACACAACAACACTACGCTTTGCACGACAGTCATTAAACGAATGATGTCAACATAAATCATGATAAAGGAGCAAGCTTAAAGAGTTTCTAGTATAGCATTAACAGTATATATCGCGGCGACATACACCTTTGCTTTGTTTCACCAGTTTGTATGTGTAAATAACAAAAGTATGTCTGAAGATTTAAACTCGGAAGTTCAAGCAAAGGAAAGATGGAAGGAAGCAGCGGAGAATGTGGACACTGTTGCATCTTTATTGAAAATTCTCCAGTCTCCCAAAGGTATTTTGGCAGCTAAAACTATACATTTTGCAAGTAACATATCAGACACAAGACGTAAACTATTTCAAATTTTGTTTGTGAACATTACAGACAAAACATTGATAAAGGTTTCTGCTACAAACAATCTCCATGTTCAGAAAACCATCAAAAAGTTGCAAGAGTAAGTCAGTAAACTGTTATTTTACAAAAACAACAACATTTTAACCAATTTTTTTGTTTGTAAGTTTATATTATGGGAACTTCAGTACATGAAAAGTGCAAATGTGGTAAATGAAAGTTTGTGTTTGTAGGGCCAAAGGACACAAAGAATTTACTGAAAAGGACATTGAAGTGTTAAACAAGCGCTTCATGCAAGGACATGTACCAAGGTACAGAAAACATATTGTTGAGTGTGAGGAAAGTGATGATGACGATGATGATGACAAAATCAACATTGCCCTTTTCAACAATAGTGAGAATTTAGGATATATTAAAAAGGTATGTAAAATATCAAAAAGAATATGTCAAAAAGGTATGACCTATTGTTTTGACAACTTTATTATTACCTGCATAATTGTGTATATTTTTAAATAACGTTGGCCATATGCTTGTTCAGTGTTTTTTTTATGGTGTTTTGGGGGACCAAAACGGTAAATTTCTCTAGCATTTCCCAAAATTTGAAATATGGCTATTTTTTGGTATTTAAATGAAACACTTGCGGTCTCCTAAAACTACTTAGCGGTCACCCAAACCAAACCTTAAAAAAACCTGTCTTGTTCATGAGGCATTAGGCTTTGGGTATTCAACTTGGTAACATTAACAGTCACACCAGGACTAAAAAATGTAGTTGCCTTCTGCCTCATACCTTTCATCTGTGGAATGGTTTTCTCATAAAATTATATGCATATTTGTCTCCAAATGGCATTTCTTTAAAACAGCAACATCAATTTTTGTTATTGGACACCTAAATTTCAGTTAAACAGTATTCTTTTCATTTGGTTACTTGCATTTCTGAATTTTGCTCAACCAAATTTCTTACAACACTTTTTAAAACACTATTTTAAAATGATAAGCTATACTGCCATAAACATTAAAAACTACAACATTACTCCTCTGCTAAACCTTACCAACATTCTTACTGCATATTTCAATGCTGACAAAATATTTTTTAGGCCGTGAACTTCCAAGTCCAAGTACTCAGCCAAGCTCACAACTATGTTTTGAAGTATGTCACAAAAATGGGGTACAGTTGGTTTTTATCATTGATTCCCGCCAACCAAATCTACACACTGGCTCTATTTTTGTTGTACTCCTATGTCCTGAATGCTTCCTTCCTAATGGTCTTCATACCATTGCTATTGTCACTTTCATCTATGCTGGTGATTATTGTGTCATCATTTCGGATACTTAGAGGTACAAACTGATTTTTGCAATATCACCTAAATTGGTTATAAGCTTGTTAAATGCAAGATATATATATATCCCTAACTTGAGTTTGTAATCTCATGATTACAGAGTTGCAATTTGGTATAATCTGGTACATGCTGTGCACATTAAGTAAGATGTGTTGAAAAACTATTTATATCTTCCTTTGATTTTATAACTCATCTTGATTTTGCACATCAGTTTTTTTACCATTTTTTTTTAATAATAAAGTATTTGTTTTTATTTAGGTCAAAGGCGATTTAAAGAGTTTCTTGCCTGGTCGGACTTGCTTTTGTCTATTGATGCATCTATGGATGTTGAAAAAGCTGAGGATAATTATTTCAAAAATCACATTTCTCCTATATTAGCACTTCCACCAGCTATTGTTATTCTGGTCATGACATTTTCGGTTGAAATTTCTCTTGTCTCCAAAGCTCCTTTAGCTTTGCTTTCTTTAGGCTTTTTTGTAACTTGTGTTTGGTCAATGAACCGACTTGATGACAAGTTATATTGCCTTGGGCTTGGCAGTTTTATAATGTCAACGTTTCTTGGTGAATGGGACCGAACATCAGAAAATTTTGACAAATTTGCCTTGTTCCAAATTCCAGTGCCAGGAATAAATGGTTTTCTGATCAATGTAAGCTTAAGTGGAGCCCTTCGACTTGTTTCAATTGCAATGCTTCTGAAAATGCCTTTCCAGAAAAAATACAGATGCCACAAAGTTGCCTTTATACAATATTGTGTACCACTTTTGGTAACTGCCATGTGGTGGGATTTCTTTGCTTACTTTTTTAGCCAAAGCTCATGGTCTGGTTTAGGACAAAGCATTGCTCTCTTTTTTGTCACAATTGTGTCTGTACCGGTAGCAGCATTAGTCTTCTTGGCTGCTTTGATTCGAACAATAGCCAGCCTTAATGTCACCTTCTTAGCTGTAACTATACTTCTATTGGTTGCCTCAGGTTTTTTGATAAAAATGTCAAAAAACAATGTCAACTTTACTCAAAAACTCCAAGGCCTCAATCTTGGCCCTTCTCTTAAATTGCTGCTGTATATTCTCGTTTTGGTGTTTGGGCTTGCTGCTTATGTGACTTTGCGACCTTTAGGTCTGCAGATTAAAGAGTCTACTCTCCAAGAGCAAGAATATGGTGCAGTGTGTCTTTCAAACATGATAAAAAGCAATGACAAACTTCAGCAGCAAAAACTCTGCCATGAACTAAATGGACACCATATAACCAACTGGAGTGGAATTGTCAAGGACATAAAAATTCTCTCCATAGAAAACAAGGCAAGCATGATTTAATAAAATGTAAAAGGCTACATCAAAACAACTAAGAGTTTATTCATTGCAGGTTGAATCAGTGGCTAATGTTCTACCTACTTTTGCTGCCAATGGGTTGGCTTGCATGTATGGTGAACGCTACCCAGAAGAATGTGATGATGATAATACGCTTTTGTGTGCCATGGCTAAAGTTAGTCAAAGGCCATGTCACCTACAAAAGTACAACCGTTATAAGTTTGTTGTGACTGTCCAGTGTGGAGAAAGCGAAACCTTTTCACTTCAGTTAGATGCTGGCCATTCTTATCAGGTAACAGGATAACAGTTATTGTTGATAAAAAATATTGTTGATTTTGTTTCTTAAAGTCATGACCTGCTTGCATTTATCACGTTTTTTAATTTTTTTCAGGCCAAGCTTTCCAAGCTGTCAATTGGGGAAGAAGTCATTTTCAGTGGCATTCTAAATGCTGACACCCGACACGTTGCACTTAACAGTTTAAACTCCAAAGATTCTTTGGATGTGATCAGCATGACAGAAAAAGAGCAAAGCGTGTTGTCTCTCATTGATGATGCTTGGAAAGTTCTTTTCCGCTTTGTTTTTTCACCTGTAATCATTGCAGTTTGATTTGTAGCAGTTATTTACAATATTTACACATATGCATTGCACAAGGGGCCTTGTATGCACATTTTGCCACTTTTTTAATCATTGTACATTACAGATTATGTTTTGCTTCCCTTCTGTGATACAACTGTTCTAACCATGGTACATTACTTTGCACTTGCCATGCCTGATTATGTTCCTATTTTTTGGTTGATTTTTTTCTTGCCTTTGCACGTATGATGTAGAAGTAGAACATTGTCAAGGAACTAAAGTATGTATTTTCGAACATATATACAATGATTGTATGAAGTGATGTTACAGACGATATATATGGCTTTGTATTGGTTATAGATTTAGGTAACATATAAATGTGAAACACACATACAGTTATATGCACAAATACCACTCTTAACACATTTATTTGTGTATAATTTACATACTTGTTTGAATACTGTTATGCCCAGGATGTTTGCATGATTTTTGCAGTAGTGTGTTGAGTTGTTCTAAATGCTGTTCTACTTGGATTATTAGTTTGAACAAAAAAATATGTTTAATTGTTGTTTTGAATGAATAAATGCTTTTTTGCGGTTGAACAAAAACTGAACTAAAAGTCCTCTGAAACGCATTGGGTTTCAAGGCAGATATTGGCACTTTAACTTTACTTTAACTTTACACAACTTTACCGGCATTTGTGTGCACACCTAGAAATACCACGAATAAGACTTTGTTGCCTTCCTATTAATATATTTATTGCGAAAGCTTTTTTGCGTGTAGGTATTATTCAGCCAGTTTGCCGAGACATACTAAGGCGCTCTGTTAAGCATGACCACAATAAGTATGCGTGACCTTGCTTGTGAATTGAATGTCGCAAAGGGCTCTTCGACTAAGGCCCCAAGAGAGAGGAGTGCAGCCGATGCGCCGCACCAGGACCCAATATCAAAACTGAAATAGCCAAATGCGGGTCAACATTTATAAAAATGCAGTTTATTTGTAGATAATAGCAACAGCCACTTTGCGTGCGGTCAATGTTTTGATTGATTTGGCAATAATGCCGAATATTCGGTTTCGGTCAGAGCCTAATTTAGCCGATTTGGTACATTACTAGTTGTTGTGTCTGTCCTTGCGCATAGCTGTACGCTACAAAAGTGAAGACTTAGCGAAAACCAGATACTTGCACAAGACGTTTGGGTTGGGACATCTCGGCTATCAAAACGTGTGGTGCACTTTTATGCCGCCCAAATGTAAACCGTTTCCAGGTGCACATTGTTTGCGTCTATTGACATGAGAAGAAACAGCCCAAATATTTGCCTGATACAAATTTAAGCCACCCACAATTCTGAAAAGTAACCTGATAAACACAAGCAAGAGCAAGTCACGTGGGTTCAGTTACTGTATTTGAGAGCAACGATAACAACATCTCCAAGAGTAAGGACGCACGAGAGTTCGAATCACTTTTAACAGTTGCTTTGTTTCGCCAACGGATCAACACGCTAAAAATCGAAAGCGTTACTCCGCATGCATCGAACAAAACAATTGTCAAGGCCGATAAGTCGGCTAAGGGCAGTCTGCGCGATCAATTGAAATAGGGAATATGATTTTGACTGGCAGATGTTTGCGAGCAATGGCGGTGCTACAGTGGTGATGGCCATTTGGCGTCAGGCATCTGCGAGAGGGAATGCTGGAGTAAAAGATGAGCTTTCGGAATCGAAATGTCAAACAAAAGCAGGGGTACATTAAGGACAAAAAGTTCGGTTTGGCTCAAAAAGTATATCTCAAAGTGGACAAAATTTTACTGGTATATATGACCATATATCCGAATGCAAAACTTCTACATCAAGCAGTTCAATGAAGCAGGCGACAGACAGTGCGCCATTTACCACAACTAGGGAGGTAGGACCGCAGGCTCCTTTGCGTTCGTGCCCGAGGCAGTCAATCATCACTTGGCAATTATAGGTGACGAATTAGGGCCGTTGCCGTACATGCAATCACGCATGTCGATAATACTCTATATAAAGACGCGCAAATACCTTCATTGGCTAAACAGGAACGCGTCGTTCGTCGGGACAACCACATAAAATTATGCACTGTAAGCAATAATAACACAAATTCTCGCACACGACGATATATAGAAACTAAACAAAAGCACAGCACGGAGTTGAACTTGTTTCCTCCTTGGGTAAGTAGGGGCACAGCACAGAACTCAAAAACAGAACGAGATATTGTGATGGTACATTGCCGCGTGGAGTGGCGAACGTAGGTTCAGCACCACGTAAAGTTAGGCGAATCTGTTATGACCAAGCAGCGGCAAAGGGAAAATTTTGTTGCTAACAGGCTGCGAATACGACATAACTATTTTGTGTCAAAGTTGCTTCATAAACTGCTGCTTTTGTGATAATTAAATGCTAGGGCTTTGAAATGTGCCTTTTCGTTATTGCAAAGCACGCAACATACTTAGTACCACTGAAACGGGTTAGAATTACTGCTTATCAACGAACGCAAACACACATCAATGGTTGGGCGTCGGCTTGGTGATTGAAGACAGTGTGCAAATGAACTCTATGGGGGGAAAACTCGAACTTCACTTTTAAAGGAAAAAAGGTCAAAACCACATCGAAATTTTCATGGTGTAGAAACTCTATGAAAACCTTCATTATGCTGGAAGTGGAAACAGGAAATTTGAGGTGCACGGGTGTTTTTTAGTCGATCCAGCAGCCGTAATAATAAAGTGTAGTAATATAGATGTGGGCAAAACAAGTTATGTCATGTGCATGGCCGCGTTGTTGCTGTCGAAAATATACAAATTGTTTGTGGCAGCCACAGCGATGATGCGGTCCTTGGGGTGCCAGGCTGTGTGCAGAATTTTCCTATTAAAGTCCAGACTGTCCACGCTTACTTCATCTTTTTTCCGCTTTCCCCCTTGGTTCACCTTAATGTAAATTGATAGAAAAACATGTTTTAAGCTTTAACACATCATAGGTATGCATATATGCCAAATGACACTGAGAAAGATGTGTATCATACAGGACAAACTACCATCATCAGTCACTTACTTTCTTGGGTTTAAGAAGTGCCCGTGGTCGGCTGTTTTCCCGCGATGCTTCTAAGGTAACATCTCGCTTGGAGTTGCAGTCAAAGATGCGGAAAAAATTGTTGTATGAGCCTGTCATTATTGCACTGCAGACAAAACATAGTATCAGAGTCCAGTGAAAACTTTTAACGAGAATTTCCCGTAGGTACTTTTTCTAAATATTGCAAACTTCAAATGTACTGCATAAAATTTAATGATTAACCTTGCAGAAAGATTAGGCCACCACACATGTGCAAAACTAGAATAAGCAAATAACATATTGGTCACACCTGTCAGTGCCATTCCAACAACACTCAAACTTGTCAAATATGCAGTCGTTTTCATACAAGGAACACAACTTGCTACGAAGGTATTCATGAACCTGCAATCACAGAATAAACCTTACTCATAGTGGTGCCTGACTTAAGACTTCTTAAGGTTCTTAGCAAATATTACTTGAGAACCCAAGAAGTTTGAGAGACACCAGTTTATGAAAAGATTTTTAACGGTTCATATGTACTTGTTCTTCTGGCCTAATAGTCTGTGACATTAGGTGTGAGTGACACAGTTTTTTTAAAACTATTTTTAAAGAATGTTTGTAGTACCCTATGGCAGTGTGGTCTTAATGCGGGTACACAAAAGGCAAACATTTTAATAATTCTTGTTTGACAACAATAATTTTTGTCTTTAGTGTCCTAACATGGGAGGATTAAACAACAAAATGCTGTCAGATTTCCTAGGCATTGTTGTGTGTAATAAATGTCTCAATTTTGGTAAATCTCATCTCTAGTTATTAGGCACTGGCCTGCAGAGTAGGATAATATTTTTAATGACCTGCAGCAAAAATATTGGACCACACTGCCTATGACCATAGGCGTCGATTCCCGGGGTGGCAGGGGTGGCGGCCTCCCCACTAAAAATCTCTGGGGTGGCAGCCATTATAAAATAGCTATGCTGCCACCCCAGAAATTGCCTGGCCGTATTTATAATCGTGCATTACAGATGTGCGTTTCTTCCATTCACATGCGCTCTTTCTAATGGTCGGTATATTTCGAGCAAGAGCAAAATTTCTTTTGTTTTTAAACAACGCATGGGAAAAACCCATTTTGCGCTACTCGCTTCAGTGATTTCAAGTTTGCTCCTCCAGAGCAAGTTTGATAACAAGACTTATGACAATGGCAATTTTCACGTTTATGTGTTCTGGACGTTAATTGGCAGTTGGGAATTATATTGTTAAATGGAGTGTTCCTTGTCCATGTGCGGGAAATATAATTGCAACGGCCACCCATGTGCGCAAATTTCGTGTCGAAACTGCAAAGCCGATTCGATACTTTTGCAAAATTAAACATGTAAAATTAATTAACATAATTTACAGATTGACAAGCCATGTTGCGTTTTTTGCGTTATGTTACCTTTTAACCACACTTCTTATGAATAAACAACGCTACCCAGCACGGGATACACTTTTCCTGCCACTACTACCAGTATGCTGCTGTGATTACATCCGTAACGCATTGTGACATCATAATTCAACAACTAGATAGACGATTTGTGACGTGACTTTCAGAGGTGTTACGTCCAAGTTAAGCAAGATTGCGCATCCGCGAAATGCCATCTACACTTAATGTGTATCGTAGTGTGGTTTGATCACGCCAGGAACCACCTAAGCAAATTTTGCCACCCCACAAATGAAAATTTATGCTAAAAAATCGACGCCTATGCCTATGACATATATATTAATTTAAAAAAAAACAAGAAGTTTGATAAACTATATTTGATGAACACTTGTTTAGTGTTTTTTTTAATCTTTCAACATTTTTTCCTACAAGCAGTCTTTGCTTTCAAAACACTAACAGAAAGTACAAGTTTGGTGTTAAACACATGCCCACCTGAAACGATTCAACTGGTTTATTTTCCATGTTCAGGTCCCACACTTTCACAGAAAGATAATCTCTAGTAATCATGTAACGCCCGCTGTTGCTAAATTTCACATCACTTATTGAGGAAATGATCTCAGAAAAGAAGGAGCGACTGTTTGGATCCTCTGGTTCTTCAAATACTGCAAAACAAAATAACCTCATTAAATGTTTTTTACTGTACAATTATGTGTTAGTATTTTTAAAAACTGTCAATAAACTAAAAGGTACAAAAAATGTTAATTAAGTATTCTAGGCATTTTTTGTCTTAACAGCTCCTACTCACTGGGACAAAAAATCTCTTTTAAAAAGTAACTAACATTCCAAAAACAGCTAAGTCCACCAAATATCAGCCAACCCCAAAACCACTTCCAAGCCGTTAAGATAAACATAAATTCATAACTGGGATCAGCCCCGCAGCAGTCATGCAGTCCAGCAATCATGGCACACTCATACACATATCATATAGTGTGAAGGTGTTGTACCGATCAGCCGGTCACCAAGCATTCGCCTATGGTAAGGTTTAGGCTAAAAAATCTAAATTTCCAAATTTTAATTTTAATCCACAACAGTAACCTTCCTGGGACTCACACTCTACCAACTGAGCTACACAGGCTCAGCAGTGAGCTCAATGATAGTCGAATTACAAGCACCGTTGCCTGCCTTGTATGCTGCACATGTCAGCTTCGCAGCTGAGGATCGCCAGATTGACCAGTACGCAGTAAACACAAACATAAATTCATAACTGGAATCAGCCATGAAGTGTTCATGCAGACCATTTCTGTAACAATACAGAACAAAACTGTTTGCTGGAATCTTACTTTTAGCATGTTGGTCACAGAGTGCAGACTCTCTCATATCACACAGTCGAATGGTTCCCTTGCTGCTGCTGTAGACAAAAGTATGACATTCATGAGGGTGATATTCCGCAGCAGTAATCACCTCTGTCAGATTTTCCATATTTTCTGGTTTGATGTCAACAATATCTGAAAAATTCTTCATTGTTAAGGGGTGTGAAATCACATTCCTATTTAGAGTCATCTTATGTGGTTGGTAAATAAGTCTTATGCACACACTGGATAATTATGTTCCTCCCCTATAATAAACAAAACAAAGGTCACTAGCTGACATTTGGGGGGGTTATTTTTTGTGGGTTAAGTTTGCATCCCATTCTGTGGAGATCCAACAAATTATAGTGAAGTGGGGTAAAAAACACTTGTTTCAAACTTCACCCCATTTGACTACATTTGGAAAATTTAATTAAGAAATAGTGATTTGTTCAAAATGCATAATTTATAATGTTAGTGTAAAGACACAAGCAGACATTCCTGATCTTAACCAAATGCTGTAACAAGCGGCTTTCTTGCACAAAAAGTAAAACATTATTTAGTACACATTTGGCGTATTGGCACAAACAAATTACAGCACCACAAATTATATGCACATTTTATATACCTCTTACATGTAAAAAGTGACTATTTAAAAATCTTCTTGACCAAGGGGTACAAAAAAGTTTTTTAGGCATGCCACGTTCCTAATTTTTTAAAGTATTTGGGTCAAGGTATTAAAAATCAAGTTAGATTGAGGTTTAACATTAAAGAAAAGGGTTGTAATATACATTTGTTAACATATGATTTCTGCACAGCATACGTTTTATCCTTTGTTTCATAATCCAGAAGAGCTTGGTGGGCCAGAATGCAACCCCTGTTGTTGGTTACCAAAAATATCTTGCCTGAATTGACTGCTAGCAGTACTGATGCAGAAAAGCACTAAACTAGCAAGTATATAAATGTTTATTTTTTACAAAGACTCACTAAAGCTCCGATCTGTAATCTCCAAATGCCACAAGTTGATTCGAAGATCATCAGCAGACAAGTATGTCTGGTCATCACTGTTGACAGAAATTGAGTTGATGTGGTACATGTGTGCATTGGCAAACACCTTCTTGGGCGACGCCTCAATCATTAATTCCATTGGCTCATAATGAGGGACAACAAGTCTCTGAGGCCGAAACCTTCGTGGTTGGTCCTCCTCCTCACGGAAGTTGAACCCAACTGCTTGTTTTTCCCGTTCTGACACCTTCCACAACTTAATGGTCTTGTCTGCAAGCATAAATGGTTTTTGACTCTGGGCATGATTATTATCCTATATATATACATCAGAAAAAAGGAAACTGCTAGAACATGATCACTTGCACAATGCTAAAATTAGAATTAATCCAATGAGCAGTATCTGACCCTCTGACAGGCAGCATACTTATCAACAATCACTGCTTTTTAAGATAACTCTAAATTTAAAAACAGGTTTTCCAATAAAAACATTATCTACTGATTCAGTTTCAGTGCTAATTTATCACAGCATTTAAATTTATTTTTAGTATAAGATCTTTTAAAATCCAAATGACATTATTTCATATTGTTGACGGTGATTACAGTGAAAACAAGAATACTTAAAGAATATTGTGAACAAATTTCCTACCATTTGTCGAAAGTAGGAAGTGAGCTTGATTTCTTCGGGGTAGCCAACGAATTTTATTGATTTTCTCCTCAATTTCCAGACTTTTAAGATAATCAAATTCAGGCTCGTGACTCTGAAACGTGCTATACACGTTGTACTCACTGCTACGACCTTCATTAGCTTTGTTCTAAAAAGAGATAAATTTATTTAGCACAAGCACACTAAAGATTTTAAGACTGTACCTCAGTGACATACATTTTTGTCACCTATGAAACAAGTAAGGATCATAATGCAAAGTAAGTTTCAACAAATCTAATATAGCATAAGAATAATAATTAGACTTAAAATCACAATGCTAATATCTTGGCAGGTTTATCTAGACCAGGGGTGGGCAACCTTTGTTACTGTGCAGTAACTACATAGGGCCAATTATAAATGTCAAAATTTTAATTGCGGGTCGCACATGTGCATAACACAAAGTGATTTTGCTTTGTTTCTTACCAAATATGCTTAACTACAAGTATATATATATAATTCCTATTTGATTCTAGCCATATTTTGCCAGATCACAGAAAACTAGCATCAGGGGCACTAATCAGCTCAAAAATATTTAATAATTGGACTTGTTTGCCAGTACTTTTGAAATTAAAGCGTCTCTGCGGGCCGCACAACCTTTAATGAAGGGCCGCAGGTTGCCCACCCCTGATCTAGACACTAAAACATCAGAAACTTACAGCAGGTTCACGTTGGAAGATAACAACTCTGCCACCCTTGTCACCAGTTGCTAATAATTCCCCATCGTGATTAAATTCCACAGTAGAAATGATATCAGCTGTGAAAATCAATTGCAAAATTGACATTCAATGTCAAAAATGTTTGACAATAGATTGCAGTGATTAAACACTTATGTGTAAATAAATATAAAATGTACACACTGTGGTTGAATACTCAGTACCACACATAATATTAGTCTTGTACAAATTAAGAACTAATGCTGATCTTAATGTTAACAAAGTGTTAGATTATTTTAGGTCTGTATTCCCAACTACTTGACAAAAAGTTTAGGCAAATACATTCTAAAGTCCTGGTTTTATGGTTTTAGTGTAACAAACCCCCATACAAAAATGATTGTTGTTCTAAAAATGTCCTTAACACTAACTTTATGGTTGGTTGCTAAATAGCATATATGACCTGAAAAGCTCATACTTTGTTCTGTGTTTTGCAACGATACTAATTTATGCTAATGTCCCAGAACCATGTAACTATACATTGCTGCTAGTTTAAGTATTCTTTTACAACAAACAAATTCAAACAATTTTATATATCACTTGCAAATTACACAAAAACATTAAAGTAAATAGCAAAAAGATAAGCAAAAAAACTTACGTTCAGAAACCTCATCATCCATTGTTCCCTTAACCTGAGAGAAATGCCATTGTAATTCATCATTACCAGCTGCTGATGAACCACTGCCAGCTGCAAACAAGTGCACAGAAATTATGGATTATTAGAAGAAATGACAAGAAGGGATTCTATAAATGGCATTTTAAATCTATGAAAGGCTGTGAAACACACAATTAAACTGTGTTATAAAAGTGTTTACGATAAAACTAGTGCCAATCACATTCTATACAATTCCTTACATGCATATGTGACTTTATGATACACATCAAATAAACACTGGTCAATATATGTATTTTCACAACACTTGTAATTTGACAAAAAAACTTTAACTCTGGTGTTTTAGTTTCATAGTTTTTACACTTGTTCTTGTTTACATTGTACAAAAACTGAATATTCCAAGTCAGCATATATACCACAACAAAACTGTTATTATTTTTAGTACTAAACTATTTGTACAAGCACAATTGTCCAAACCTTGTTTTAACGCAGGTGCCATTTACTGATGTTTTTATTCATTTATTGTTTTTGCTGGGTATTTAATATGCTTGAAAACTGTATGAACACAGAGCAACAACATATATCATCACAACCCATTGTCTTGAAAAACAACACAAAAATGTTTATTAAGTTTTGTTTATCAGACTGCCCTGCTGTGAACTAACAATGGTATGCTTTCATATTACTTTGCATGTCTTATTATGATGTTAATAATACTTGTCTTTGTATAGTGTGTATGTGTTGTTGTGTAGTACAACATTGAATTAACAAAACCATTACGTTTGTAATGAACAAAAAAGTAAAAGGTATTACTACTACTAATTCAGTGAAAATTATTATGTTTACATTTAGTGGGTCTCAAACCATACAGAACAAGGTCTTGATACAAGCAGCGAACTAAGTGCTTAACATATGGCTGCTTGCATATTTTGTAAATACCTGTTTTCAACTTTTTTTCAACTACAGGTACTTCTGGATTATTACTCGTCCAACTCCAAAGGGGAGTCAATATTTTAGAGGAATAACATTGTACTATTGATTGCATACCAGCCATGATGATCTCACAAATTCCGGACGACTTCACAGACCTCACATGTGCTCTATGATGAATGATTTTTCCCCGATTCCTTCGGATAAGTCCAGATTACGCTTGCAAATCTCATCTTAATTGCCTCAAAACATTTTAGAACGCGGCAACACCTATGGGCGACTTCGGCGTATCCGGCCGCTAGCGTTCCGATGAGTTTTTACATAGAAATCGTTTTCCACTTTTGTTCGTTTGTGCATTTTTTTGAGTCGGAATCATGAAACACGAAACAATCAGGCATAATAAATGTTTTGGGTGGCACACGAGTGTCTCACAAGTTTGTTTTTAATGTAATTTTTTAAGTAAAATATCGTTTCACGTAGCATAGGCAAATATAGTTTGGTGTCGAGTGGTTTCGGATCGATGTTTGAAACTTGTTGTTGTTATGGTTCGGTCTTGCCCAAAGTATTTTTAAACAACTTTTAGAACCATAACATGCTCCACATATGGTCCAATGTATAAATTGTTCATTATTTAGTGTTCTCACCATCCTATCAGTATTTGGGGCATTGCTTTAAATAAATATTTACTGCGCAAACCAACATACCAAAATTATAGGCTTTTTTCAATATTTTATTGAAATATATACGTATAAGACACAAAAACGGAAAGACGAACGAGAATAAAAATAGACCCAATCAAAAAGCGACAAGATGGGCTAAAGGCCCGCCCACTTTACCTTAAGGGTCGCAAGTTCATTATTCTTCAGTGCACTTCCATATTCTGAGGTTTTAACCGACTTAAAAAATGAAATAAACGTGCACAGCATGGGCAAAGTTCCTCCATACTTATACTCCTGAACCATTTCTAGGCATTCATTAATTAAGTTTAAGTTGTTTTTGGAAAGGTCGTCAGTATTGTCCCATTCGGGAGGCAAGGCAGCAGGGCGGCAGCCATTTTAATGAAAATTTTAAAGTCATTGTTATTCGGTGTGTATTTGTATTTATCTGCCAATTGGTCGTACTTATAATATTCCCCCTCAGAATTAAGTAAATCGGAATAATCAAGTATTCCTGCATTTATAAGAGGCTTTAAATAAAATGTTTTTGACCTAAGTGTGACAGATTTTGAGGCCCACAGTGCTCTACTGTGCGTTTTAGGTGATTGAACTACTTACTTCTGATGTCTGTGATTATCTTCCTTGCCGTTTGTAAGGGGATAATTTAATTGTTGCACATTGTTTCGAGGAAGTTGGCAAGTTGCCTCGAACCCATGACTCTAGTTCCATTAAGGACAACGCATTTTTTTCTAAATGTTTCCAGGGGGCTTCGTATT
Organism: Phallusia mammillata; assembly: GCF_965637545.1. Classification (NCBI taxonomy): domain Eukaryota; kingdom Metazoa; phylum Chordata; class Ascidiacea; order Phlebobranchia; family Ascidiidae; genus Phallusia; species Phallusia mammillata. Next base: position 17,534,575 of record NC_137255.1, read on the forward strand.
CGACGTCAAGAAAAATTATAGGCTACACTATATAAAAGTGAAAGATAAAAGTTTAGACATATGTTGAAAGTTTGCTTTCCATTTTATGCAATTGATCAAAGAGATTACAATCAATTTTGAAAAGGCGACGTGAGCACTGTAAATACACAACAAAAGCGGAATGTCTCTGGACTCCAAACTTAACTTTTCACACAGGACATAAAATATGGTAGATTCGCCTGGGGTAAAAAAATGTAGACAAATCAGCTAGATTTTATTTGTCAATTTGACAAATAGGTGTGTTTGTTTTGCAATTGTTCGCCAGCCAGCGAATGAATGTAGAAACGACCTAACTGACGTTGTTCGGGCAAGACAAAAGAACAGCGTGCCGAGAAAGGCGAAAAACTTAGGAGTGCTTATAAGTACTGAATTTATAGTTGTGAATCCATTCAGCTAAAAAATTTTGGTAAGGTTAAGTACAACTGATTTTTGCAGGAAAAGATGGCGAAATACTTGGCTCTTCTTTCGTTGGTTGTGGTTCTTGCAACATTTACTTTGGTTCAAGGTTCTGGTCTCAGGTCCAACGGGTAAGTGATCGACTTACGAATTTGTTATAATCTTGGTACAATTGTTTAAAAAATCATGTTATTTGAAAAACACTTATTATATAAAAAAAAATACAAACCGACGGCACGCTTTCTTTGTCGCGTTGGCTTATGTTTTTTCTTTTCAAACACTGCGAACATCTTGGGAAAAAAACGGCATTGAGTCCATAGATTCGTGTGATGCAAGTGTTGTGTGTTCCTAAGCACGCTTTTATTTTGTGGCATTGACTTGTCAAACAGAGGATAAAGTTAAATTTTAGTGGTCAAGTGGTAAACAAGACATAACGAGGTTGAGAACCTTGTTATACATTGTAATGTAATTATTAGGTTTGTTTTAGTCTAAAAACAAATATTTGCATTGTTGCATTTGCAAAAAATGTGAGTCGTTATCAGGTTTTTTTTCAGGTTTGGTTTGGGTGACCGCTAAGTAGTTTTAAGAGACCGCAAGTGTTTCATTTAAATACCAAAAACTGTAGTTGTAGTTGCAAGTCCAAATTTTGGGAAACCGCTGGAGAATTTTTTTTTATTTTGGGAAATCGCAAAACACCTTAAAAAAACATTGGTCGTTATGTTAAATGTATACAGAAAGTGTGGACTAATGTAAATCTGACACTTCTCTTTCATCTAACTCCATTTATCGGGTTTTAATAAAGGTCTTTCGCCGTTTCGAAGTATTGATGTGGATACGACGCACTTTATAGAGCTTGTTGGCGTAAACCAATCCCGTGTATTCCGCCTAAATTTATTTTGCCAGCCGCAAAATTTATTCAGCCTGTCGCTGGCATTAACAATCTTTCCACGTCGAATGCCTTACGAATAATCATTGAATGGAGACCGCTATCACATTGACAAAGCGTTTGACGCGCGAGAATGAATTCGAACGCAAATATCCGGGTTCTATTTAGCTGTCGTAAGTTGGAGATTGTTGCACAACCGAATTTTGCCATTTTTTTTATTTCACTCGGGCACTTTGACAATGAGGATCATGTATGTTATCGGTGGTCAAGTCGATTATTTCACAATATATTCCATCTTAAACCGTAATCGTTAGATCGAATCCGCAAAACAAGCTTGCGTGTTGGACAAAAACGCGGTTACTACCATTTAACCAAATTTCTTAATCGTCCCAACATCACACTTTTTTGATCAGATAGAAATGCGTAGTAGAATTTCAACCTCAGATAAGAATTTAAGAAGAATGGGCAGAAACGTTTTCAAACTTTAAAGTTACCTTGTGCCAAGATAATTGTAAATATGGTCGGACACTATTTCGTACTTATTTTCAGGGCAAATGTATGCCGCCGGACTGTGCCATATCTTCAGTCGTACAACGCTCCCTATCGACAAGCATACGTACGTGTATTCTATGAACGATGTTGGGACTGGAAGCAGAGATTTAGGTAAGATATGGATTTTGCAATTGAATTGTAAAGGAACATCCGATTTCATTATCATTTATCGTTTCAGGTGTAAAAGATATCGCACACAATATCGTATTGCTTACAAAAAACAAACCAAAACTGTGTATGTAACACAGTATTACTGCTGCCCTGGATGGCGTCAAATTGGCAGTCAATGTCCACTGGGTAATCAAAGATTATTTTTTTCTAACTTCATCAATTAAAGCGTATGCTCTAAAACACCTGTTCGTATGCCTAAATGCGCGTCCCATTGATTTACTTTTTTTACTCTTTTAAAGACCAACGGACATTGTCCGCAATTCAACGCATGTATTTGCAGCAATTTGTAAACAACCTTGCTTGAACGGTGGAAGATGCGTCCGACCAGATACATGCAACTGCCCGACTGGCTACATAGGAAAAACATGTGCATCTGATAGAAACGAATGTGCAACTAGGAATGGTGGATGTGCACAGGTATGCCTCGGTACTTGAACTTAATCGGACATGTTTTTGTACACGCCAAGTGTGAAACGGTTAACACCCTTGTTCGCATTTTGTTATTGTTCGGGCATTGGTGTCTCCAATTTAATTATTGACAACGAATCAGTTTAGTTTAGGAAAAAACATTTAATCTCGCTTTTGCGTTTGAGGAATTTAGCGTAAACAACTAAGTGTAAACAAAGTTGCTTGGTCACTTCAAGAGATTTTTTTAATTACAACATTTACAGCAAAGTTAAACAAAACCAATCGTATAGAGTTTTGCAACAAGCAGCGCTAAAAATATTTGTAGGAATGGCAACCACGCAAGATACCATAATAGTAACTATTCCAAACAGGTGTGCAGAAACACGAGAGGTAGCTTTCGTTGTACGTGTCACACCGGATTCGTGCTAGATGGAAACGGACTGACTTGTTCCGACCACGACGAATGTAAAACATCGTTCCACGGTTGCCAGCAAAAGTGTCAAAATCACAGAGGCTCGTACATATGCGGATGCTACGATGGATACACACTAACAGAAGATGCTCGGACTTGCCGAGGTAGCATCTCTGGAAATTAGCGATTTTGTTTTTCGAAACAGCTTAACATGGACCAAAAAACACATCGCATCCTTTAAGTTAGCGTGTACACCTTTCCGCTTTCGTTTAGGCAGTGGTCTGCAATCGCCAGAGGAGTTCGTTACCAGGCCGTATAGTTTTTCACGTTAAATGCTTTAAAACATTTTGCCCATGGATCCAGGGGATTATAAATTAATTTATCCGTTGTCATTGTTGATTATTTGTAGTTTTAAAGGCCGGTCCGCGAAAAAATTTTGATTTCAAAAACGTTTCGCGGTACAAAAAAGGTTGCCGACCCCTGGTTTAAGGCAATAAGCCATCCGAGCTTTGATCGTGCGTTAAGCTAAAAAAAAGAGAAATTTTCATTCACATACTTCGCAGATGTCGACGACTGTGCCAGTAATCCGTGCCAGCAGAACTGTATCGACCTTGTAAATGGCTACCAGTGTACGTGCCACCTTGGTTACAAAGTCAGTGAAGACGACAACACAACTTGTGACGCAATGTGTCCCCAGGGATGTGGAAACGGGGGATATTGCGAATCACCTGGAATTTGTTCGTGTGCGGAAGGCTGGAGCGGACACAGCTGCGAAACTCGTAAGTAATGTTTTTGATGTTTAGATGACTTGCATCAGCTTTTAAATCCATACCAGCTAGTCATTGTTGCCATACCAGTTATTTAGAACTTTTTTTGAACTCTGGGCAACCAAACTTGAAGGCTATACCTCATTAAGGTAATTCATCATAACTGTATTTATAGCTTTGCAAACAAGAAAATCTATTGCCTTCAAGTTTACCACATTAAGACAGTTCCATAATTTTACTGCCAAAACTTTTTTGATCTCCATTGTCAAATGAAACCGGACTTGAAACCGAACAAAATCTCCTAAATCCCCATAGCTTAAATTTCCCAACGACGGCTTTGAGCCATTTTTCGCACGTTTTCATCACCACCAGTGTTGATTGATCACACATATTTTCTCACCTATACAACTTTGTTTGTTCTCAGCTTTGTGTGGGGCCGGATGCGTTCAGGGGGAGTGTGTTCAGCCGGACATTTGTATCTGCACATCCGGGTGGGAGGGTGATGCTTGTGACTCTGATGTGAACGAGTGCGCGTCGGAAAATGGCGGATGCGACCACATCTGCATTAACTCACCAGGATCTTTCGAATGCGATTGCCACACCGGGTATTTATTGTCCGAGAACGGGCAATCCTGCTCAGGTATAAACATCAGCTATTTATTGCTGTTGTTTTATCAGCCGCTGTTATCACCTGTGAATGGACATTAACATTTGCACAAAATAGTTTGAACATAGTTGTTCACTGATGGGCTTGAGTATTTGGTGAACATTTTAAAAATCAAATGTCGCTTTTTACGGCGAGTTTTATTAAATTATTTACGAAACTTTTCAAAAAATATATTCATTACGCAAATAGACATTAGGTTTATAATTTTTTTACTCTGTTTTTCGTTTTTACTATTTTTTTTACAGACCACGACGAATGTTCAGATGACGGTCACGGATGTGAGTTTTGCGAAAATACTGCCGGATCATATCGCTGTATTTGCCCGGACGGATTCGTCATCGGTCCAGATGGAAAAACATGCGAAGGTATGAAAGTTGTTCAAAGCAACTTATAAAGCAGAAAACACGACGGCAAAAAATCCATTTTTGCTTCCTAAAATTTTTGCTGTATGAAGGAATTAAAATACACAAGAAATAATTAAAATAAGAAGAATGAATTAAAATAAAAAAATAAATAAGACAATAATGGATTAAAACAAACAATTAAATATCAGATGTGTTTAATACCTAGACATCGACGAATGTTCGTCATCACCATGCCAACAGGGGTGTTCCAACATTCCGGGTTCTTTCAATTGCTCGTGTGAACCGGGATTCGTTTTGGACGCAAACGGTCTTGACTGTTCTGATATTGACGAGTGCACCTTGAACCAGGTAAGATAAAAAAGAAGTGAATGTTCGCCGTTTTGGCGTCGGTGGGTTTGAAAAAAGCAAAAACATGCGATAAACATTGCTTTTAGTCATAATTAGCGAATAATTGTTGCTCAAAAATAGTTGTGTTTTACCTGTTTGGCAGTTTTTTTAATGAACGACCAATGTCTGAAGACTGCTTATCAGACAAATTTCACTTAAATTTCTCATAAATTGCAAATGCAACAGCGTTTGACCGCAAAACATTAAGCTCACGGAAAGGTGTTTGAGTCTGTGTATTTTTTAAGCTTTAGACATTTTTCATGGAATACTTATAACGTTGCAGCACGCATGCGAACAAGGTTGTGTCAATACATACTCGTGGTATACTTGTACATGTAATAACGGGTACCGCTTGGGGTCCGACGGCACATCATGTCCGGACGTTGACGAATGTGCTGATAAGAACCTGAACGACTGCCCGCAGGAGTGTGTAAATACTGTCGGTGGACACCAATGCAAATGTTTGTAAGTAACAAGAATAAATTGTGTGTGGGCAACATGTATCATTTTTAGTGAAATAGTTGTTTAGCAGATGTTGTAATTATTAAATTTCGTCCATTTGCGAGTTCTGAGATTAATAAATTTGACGTATGTGTAAAGCCCAGTTTGTGCCGGCAAAGTCATTTTTCTTTTTTTTTTCGTTGGGGCAAATATTGAACATTAGAAATAATTTTTTGCAGCTCTGGATTTGCACAAACAGAGGAAGGTTGCCAAGCAGTTTGCCAGCCGTCCTGTGCAAACGATGGAATATGTGTGGCGCCTGGAATGTGCAAATGTAGTAACGGTTGGACAGGCAATTCCTGCAACGAAGGTAACGACGTCTTATTCGGTGCACAAAAATCTTGCTTTGTGTAGCAATGCATTAGTTAACAATATACTTTTGACCTCTTCTTTTTCACTTTGTAAACTGGTTTCGTTCTAATAAAAATTGCAAATTGTGCTAATGTGTCCAAAAATCTACTACGTAAATTTATTGCCTAATTTTGTTTATGTATCGCTCTTTATCAGATGTGAATGAGTGTGAAGATGGCACCAACACATGCAGCCATATTTGCAACAATGTGGATGGAGGTTTCCTTTGTTCGTGTCAAGTGGGTTACGAACTGATAAACAGCCACGAGTGTGTGGACATCAATGAATGCGAAGTCAGCAATAAATGCCAATCCGGGTAAAAAGGCATTTTGTGAAATTTATAGTATTGTTTACAGTTCATTTAAACAACAATTACTGTGGTGTTGTATTCGCCCCCAGGAACTGAGGATACCATAAACAGTTGGTGAAACATATATTCCGTGAAAATACTGTATGCAACGGTTGATTCTGTTTGGCCTAGGTTTATACACTGGGTTTTGGATTATTTTGGATCGTCAACTGATAACATTTTGTTTGATTTTGTATTTTTTTCCTTTTTCGTGCTGTTTTCGTAGTGTTGTGATTTTTTTCATAACATTTGGTCTCAAGTTTGATTATATTATGTTACAGATGCGAAAACACGGAAGGGAGTTACGTGTGTACTTGTGAGACTGGCTATATGCTCGATACCAACGGATTTTCTTGCTCGGATCACGACGAGTGTGCAGCTGGAGAACACGGTTGCGATTACTGCGCGAACACACTCGGCTCCTACTCATGCTTCTGCCCGGAAAACTATTACATGGAACTTGATGGCAAAACTTGTTCCCGTAAGTCATGCTTTGTTTCAGTCCTTTCATTGATTAATTTTTAAAATGATGTACTTTTTACCATCCGTTTGGTGGCATTACAGAGCGGTTTGTAACCAATACAAATATCCCCACATACAGACATAAAAACCTTGATCAGGATTCATCCCCGGGATTGTCCTGGGTTCGAACAACCGTGAAAAAAAATTTACTTTAAAACCTATATGCACACCGCACACTCATGTTTAAATCACAATATGCCGGGACTATATTAATTTGGTATAACATCTGTAACTGTCCTAGCTTGCTCCTGTGATAGTGCTAGCTGTCATAGCTTGCTCCTGTGACTCCTGTGCCATAAATATTGCTTGCACTTGTCAACAAGATTTTACACATCTTTATGTAAAGCAGTAGCCTAAATGAAGTTTTACTTGTTTCAGCTGTTTGTGACCCACCGTGTGAAAATGGAGGACTATGTACAGCGCCAAATACATGCAACTGCACAGATGGATGGAGAGGCAAACGCTGCGGATGGGAAGGTACGTCTGCAGTCATTTTGTGAACCATTGTTTTTAACAGCTATCTAAAGGGTTAATCTCCAATCCAAAGTTTCTTGTCCTCAACGATACATGCGTACAGTGTCTATAAGTAATGCAATACCTGGAAATTTGTTAAAGCTATCAATCAGTTGTGGTGGCATGAATTTTGTCATGTTAATTCCAGCAAAAGTCAATCACTGGACCCGCAACACGACTGGTTGTCAGTGTTATTTCGACAACACAAGATTCGACTGCGCGTGCTGTGTGCTTGGAGGATGTCAGTGCGACTCGGCGCGTTCAAATCAATGTGTACAATGTGGGTATGGACACACATGTACTGAGGAGTATGGTGAGCAATTTGTTTTACAAAATCGGACGTTACCCTTTTTAATGGTAATGGTTTGACCAAAGATAAGTTTAGTTTTTTATGCTTGTAGCTTTAGGTATTTAACCAGGGCAATTTTAATTTTGTTTTAAAATAATTACTTTCGCAGACGCTGAAAACAGAATGGGAATCGATGCATGGACGTTGACTGAATCCGGTTGTCCCTGCTTGGATTCGGATAACAACTACGGATGTGCTTGCTGCAGAAACCGGGGATGTGCATGTGGTAAAACTGCACCGAACCGGTGCACCCAGTGTGGATTGCCGTTCATGTGCTGTAAGTAAAACGATTTTTTCAAATAATCGAGATATTGCATTTGTATATTGGTAAGTGAAAGATAATGCCAATAGATTATGTGGTTAGAAAATGCGATTTTGGATTATGTTTCAATCGGGTTGGCATGCCCTCAGTTTTTCACATACCTCAGTCGTGATTTCTTGGAAGGATTTCGCTTCATACAAATCTTTTAAGTGCCCTCTTGTGTTCTACCTGACCTGTATATTAGAGTAGGACTTCCCCACCTGAGCCAAAGCGCGTATTCATTGGCGTTGTGGAAACTTGGCGGACGGCACTCACTAAGGTGGTATACTACATTAGAATATTTTGGAAATGTAAGCGCAAAGTTGTTAATCAGGTGGTGGATCGCGGATTTGGGTTCGGGTTTGACACTAAAATTAATCAAAATGGGTTTAATTGGGTACTGTCTCACACACAGTTTCATTTTAGAGTCGAGTTTGGTTCGGGACCATTTTCTTTGTGTTCCTTGTTTACAAAATGAGCGTGGAAGTGGATACTACGGGAGAAAATTTAAAAACTATCTGCATTGACCGTATCATTGTGTTTTTATTTGTAGATTTGAAGAAACCGTGGGAGGAGTAACAAACTTGTAGTGGAAACCACGTGCAATTCTTCTTTAGGAAGTTAGATTATTCTGTAGTGTTGAACTATATATCAATTACTTAATGTGTAGATTCTTCAGGATGTTACAAAAGAAATCACTTTGAAATCATAGAATATTTAATTTCAATAATTCGTTTTTTAGTGCAAGATTCCTGTTGAGTTTTAGCTATTGAAAAAAGACCGCTCACACAATAACTATACTCTCATGATTTGTAACTTTATAGTTTAAATTATAATCTACAAATTAAGATAACTTATATGTAACCGTTGTTTTTAAGTTTACCTAATTTCTTATAAAATCTCTTGTAACTTTCCGATTTTCCCAACTTTAGCTGATTTGTCTCTAATACAGCCTTTGCACTTGCACTTTCTGCCCAACAATCTTAATACAGTGTGAGCCTACTGCCCACTGTGAAATACGAAATACTTATTAACTTTCTGCATTAGGATTTGTATTAGATGTAAAATATGATTTAAAAAACACCCTTAATTACCAAAATTTAATATGATATTAAAAAATCTTTAAAACAATCTTAATTCAAAAGTTGTTTCGCTATGTCGTAGTGCTACAGTTAGCAAATAAAAGTAAACCATATATGTTGGATTGGAATTTGTAATCAGCAAACCAAGAAGCGTTTGGCAAAGATAAGGGTTTGTATTATTTGTATATGTATTTCATGTTAATTACCAACATTTTTGTGTCTGACAAAGATTTCGTATTAGTTCCATACTAAGATCAACAAGCTATACTAAAAACATTACTGTTTACCTCATAAACACAACGCCAATTTCCCATGTAAAGTTTTCAGTAAACGGCATTTATTAGTGTTCATTAGGACATTTTAAAGTTCCCCAACGGAATAATGTTTAAACATTATCAAGGCATTTATGTCAGTAGATTTTTTTTACACATTTCATATCAAATGCATAATTCTCAAACCTAACCAAACATTTCGACATGTTAGTTATGCGTTAGTTTTGGTGTTACGAACAAAAGGACGCGCTTTTATTGTGACTTTAGCGCAAAAACCACTATGCGAATCAATACAACAGGAAAAGCCAACTATCGCTAGATGGCAGCACCATTACGTTTGAAGAAACTTCGGGTTTAGCCGCGAGGCGACTGTGAACGTTTTGAGGGTAGGCGAGTCATTGAAACGCGAGAGCAGGCAGTTCAAGCTTAAATGTGAGCCAGACAAAAAGAAACGCGAGGCACCATAAAAGAAGATATCACCACCCCGCACGCTCGTCGCCTCATCGGTCTGAGTGCATAACTACGAAATTTACAATGTGCATATAAATCAAATAGGAATGGAACAAAAGGGTTTAAAATGAAGAATATGGGTCGGTTCGTGAGTTTCTTTTGTTACATCTTAGACTGGCTTCCAGAGGAAACATCGTCAGCCGCCCTGTTAACGTACGCATGGTCGTCCTCTAACTTGTACCTCGACGTGCTGTACTTGTTCTTCGTACGAAGGACGCTGCAGCCAAAGACAGATTGTTAGAAAAGCCTAGGTGGTTTAAAGAAATTGGTACGTCGCATATTTATCTGGGAAACGATCCTAAAATTTGTGATTCACAACGATTTTTTTCAAATGAGTTATATTTTATTTTGAGGTGCAATTAGAATTTAAAAATGGCGAAAAAAATCTAAAAATCTTTTTGCCGTGTACGAACAATTTTATTTTTTCCATCTGCACCAATTCTGGGCTATTTTCTGTATATTTTTTCTTAACTAATTTTTAACGTTGCCCCAAATTTAGTATCTTGCTTAAAGTATTGCTTCAACAAATTTAATTTGTTTGTTACTGATTACAATGTGATGTTTTTACATAATTTCTCAGTGCATCCTTCGCGCAATAACATGATTTACTATTACAAATTATTGCTTATTAAATTGGCGTACAGCCACATACCATTGCGTCATCAGATTTGTATGGTGTGCCGTGAGAAAAATTTCTGATTTCACCTATTTTGTACTTATATACTATTTTTTTAGGGTATGCCGTGCCTTGCAGCCTTTTGTCAGCGGTTCCAAACCGGGATTTTATTTTTTAAGAGTGTTGCCAAGGACCCCTGTCAATTTTCTTCATGCTTTATCTGGAGAGCAAGGGCCAAACACCTTTTTGGTGGTGCGGACCGAAACTAAACTGAGGCCGACCTGAACCCGAAATGATATGCCCCAAACAGTTGTCAAAACACCCCCATTGAGTTAAATATGTGCATTGTGTAGCCAAAATACCCTTTTTGTGCACGGCCCGGTAACAATTCCCCCCGAGGACTGGGTTCGTGCTGTGGACCGTTGTTAGCCGATCTCTGCCGAGTTCATTTCAAAAGGTTGCGAAACACTGAACTAAATAAAGAAAAAAAACTGTTATGCGATGCTTGTGAACTCAACCAACCCATACGAAGGATTGTGGGGTTCAAGACCGGGACTCTTTTGATCGCCCTTCAACTCGGTTAGTTTGAAAGGGTTTCAATTACCAGCAGGGTTCACGTAGATTGAGAAGTATCGTTACAGTCATTGCTCACAATACACAGATGTTGGCCTTTTGTCTGTCAATCAATGACAACGGGCGTTTTCTAGAAACAACAGATTATCCTGGAATGTCTACTTGCTTGATTGTGTGCGGGCGTTGCGCTTTGAAGGCAGCAATAGCTTTCTCTTTATTGAAGTTTACAATTTTTTCTGTTGTTGTTAACTTTTTTCAGTACACGTTTGTTGATACTGTACAACAAAGATGAAACCTAAAATTAACAAATGCGTTCCTATAAAAAGCTTTTTATAATTGTTTTTTTTTTGAACGGGATTGCTATATATTTAAACATTTCGCTTCTAAAAAAGTTTGTTACAAATTTTCCACCTCGTTTCAGACCACTTTAAATACAAACGAGATAAATCGCTTATGCATGTCACAAAAATGTCTCTTATTTCGCAAATCAATTTTTATTCAAATGCGCTTAGTTCTGAAAGATTTTTATACTTATGACGCATGTGGGCTATGCTTGGCATAGGTGACTCACTTCCGTTCTTAACAAATAACGTGTTACTAGCCAAGGCGATATTAACGGTTTAAATTTGATTCAGTTTGCTTTGAAACGTTCGCATATAACTAAAAAGGGACAATCTACAGCAAACCGTAGGATTCCAAAGCATCGCCAAAATAAAGAACGTGTACCATACTAAACAAAATTGCGACCGAAAAATAAGCTAATAGCTAACGTGGCAAACCTTTAGATCGCTGGTGTGCAGCCCGAACTGGATAAATACAAGGTCCATTAGCGTGCAACAACATAAAGCGCCTAGCTCGCTATTTGGGGGATGAGCAAGGACAACACGATCGAGCAAGTAAAACAACAGTTAAGACAAGTTTTCGCACCACAGCTATCACTTTGTACAGTCACGAACAACAGGCACGATCGCGGTACTTGAATTTGCTTTGCGTGGTTTCCGGGCTACGGAAATTTTTCTCCCTATTCTGCCTGTTGTTTCAGGTTGGTATTTAGGTCAAGCAACAGTGCTGCAGAAGCTAGGATAAACACAAAGGCGCCCCCTCGGCTAAACAACATTACAGGTGATTTACAATCCTTTTTCACTTCGAGTTGATTGATGTCTCACGAGTGAAGTCGGATTTGTAACTTTCCTTAGGAGCTTAAAAGTTTCTGTGCCCCAAAACGCCTTTTTAATAAAATTTCTTTTTCTAAAATTTTAACATCTTCCAAACTCAATTTCATGTAACTTGACACCTGGTATTTTTGGGCAATAAATTTAGAGACGCTGTCGATCAAATTAAAGACGGCGCATTTGTTTGACAGATTTTGGGGCACGACTGACTGTCAATTGGCGCACCCTGAAAGCCAATTTTTTTTTACAAAGAATGCCCAAAAAACTATCAACCGGTAGGTTGGGGTCAATTTCCAGTTAAAAAAGGTCAAAAGGCTGAGTTTGGGATGACGACTTTTCCAGCATAATACAACTTACTAGTACTTCTTGACCAGCACGACAAAGACGATGATGAGAATAAGAAGAGCCACACCAAGGATGACTCCTAACACAATGGCGTCCACATTCACACCTTGATTGCTTCCAGCATTACCACCGCCGTTATCCTGAAATTTGGACAAATATTGGGTTAAAACGGGCACAGTTCAGAAAGATATGTGTGAAATAAAATCGATAGCAAAATGTATAGCAATGAATTTCATGGAATATATATATATATACATACAGATATATATATATTTCGTCTAACTGGCACCATCAGTTCCTTATTCAAATAGATTACTCTCAGTTCTTCTAACGTATGTGTTTTGGGAACCTCATAATCAGTAAAGTTTTACATTACTGTTGCGTAAACTGTGCAGGTTTTCTTATTTTGTGTCTCGAGATAAAGTATGGGATGGGCTTTGGCAAATTTTGGTCGTGCATGACGCCAAGATTGTGTTGTGTCCGGTCTGCCCTGTTGCGAGCAAATAACAAAAGACAACTGGGGAATTTGCCACACAAGTTCGACGGACCGAATATTCAAGAAACTGAAAAGCCATTGAAAGCCTTCGGACCTTTTCCTCAATAACTCAATTAGTCTTGAAACGGACGTATTTATCACAGGACGCTGTTGCTTATCAAATGAACCAAATGAACAGTGTTGTATTCACGACAAATCCAATACTTATGTACAGTAACAGGATGCTTAAAGCCTGTTATTCGTCTTTTTTTCCAAGCACAGTATTTTCACAATAATTAAGACGTTGTTATTGTTCTGTTTTTTGTCTTACTAAACCAAAATATTGAATGATTTTTTGCAGGTGTATCTTAGTAGTAGAGCAGTTTGACTGCAGAAATTGCAAAGTAAATTCAACACGTTTTAAAAGCATAGTTAATAATTATTGAACCTTCCTAAAAGCCAGTAATTTTTGCAGCACTGGGCTTTAATAGAAATAAAAAAACGTACCGTTGACATGGCCGATACCGGTGCGGCAGTAGGTGGCATATCGCTACACATTTTGCCGTCGGAGCCTAGAACTCTTCCCGCCCGACATGAGCACGTTAGGCTTCCCATCGTGTTCGTACATTCGTCATCGCAACCGCCATTGTCGGTCATACATTCATTTACGTCTATGAATAGTCGAGTTAGAGATTCAACGTCAAGTAAACTGGTAAAACCAACCAATTCAACCCTTACTTACCCCAAAAATGTGTGTCATTTTTTGTTTTATTGTGTGAATTCAGTGTTCAAATTTGGAGTGTAATTAAAACGACATTAAAGTGTCAACTTGCTTACCGATACACTGTGGTGCCGAAGAGCTGAATGCGTTTCCGTTGCAAGTTATCTCAGCTTCGCCGGAAATTTCGAATCCCATGTAACAATAATATGCGACAACGTTGTCACCACACCTTTTCCACGCTCCGTTCGATATATCAGTAGGTCTGCCACAACTCCCAACTAAAAGCAAAAAGTTTAATGTTACCACATGAAAACATTTTTTAGCGTAGTTTGAAACTTTGAACGTACATGAATAAATTTTGAACATATTGTAATAGAATGTTTTTCGTTGCATTAACGTTCTTACTAAAGACAAGTGAATCTCAATCTTTTTGGGTCGCCTCCCTAAACATTGTTTATTTAATCTTACACCCCCTGAATAAATATCAATCAAAAAGCGCTATTTACTTTAAATAAATAATGTTCACTTTAACACCGATAAGTCCAAACAAATAAAAAATATACACCCAACAATAACACAACTGGATACCCATCTCAGAGTAATGATGTATTTACTTCAGTTTAATTTCAAAACAAAGGTTGGGAATCAGACCGTGTTACGCCCCACTTTAGGGGGTATAGTGAACCACTGTTGTGATTACAGGGGGTGGGGAATTTATATTTATAGGATAACGCACAGAATAGTATAGAGAAACTAAAAAGTCTATTTCTTTACCATTAGGATCCTCCCTCCATTGGCTGAGGTCTAGCTCTGGAATGTCGCTGCAAGAAACAAAATCAGCGGGAAAGGTAGCTCCGCGGAAAGGGTCGGTTTGCACGCGATCCAGCCCGGAGTTGTCACAAATTACCCGAGCCATCCCGACTCGGTCCAAAGCAGTCACCTGTAAATATTGTCTGACCATTTTACCAGCTAACAGGACAAATCAAAGAAAAAAGATCGCAAAGCCCTAAGTGACGATTTTGTTCATTGTATATTTAAAATTTTGTTCATGTGTGGTTAGGGAAAACACAAAACTGTTAACAGAAATGCAATTCGTTTCAGTTTACAGCTGTTTAAGTAATTTGCGTACTTGTGCAGGTGTAAAAATTCCTGGATTTTGGTAATAGAATCTATCTCCGTCTCTCAAAAACTTGAACTGCCTTGCCATGAGACAGGTAAAAATGGGCCCGGCTCTTCCACCGGCAAGGAGATCTTCAGCCAAACCTGCCAGCCATAAGTCGATGTTTCTGCAAAAACAAATTGCTACTTTTCCGGTGGTCACCAGATGTCCATAGCACAATGGGTGGGAAACCTATAGTTTTGTGGTATATATGAAACTGAAAACGTTTTAACCCTATTTTAAAACCATGAAAGCGCCACCGACTGTTCATAATAATGTTTCGAGAGGTTATTGCATTTTTGTCGCAAATTGCACGTTGCAAGTTACCGCCAATCACCGGGTGTTCTTAAAGATTGATCCTTAGTAATGTCATGCGTGTAAGGACTTAAATAATAAACCAGCAACACGGCAAACCACCTGCCTGATATAGGGAATACCCCCTATCTATTTTAGGGGTTTTTAGTTCTCTTTTTTGCGTAATTTGTTATTATACTGGAGACGACAAGATAACACGCTTATCGGACGGTCGATACAATGTTGAGGCGGGGAGGGGCCTCTACAACAACAACAAAAAATAAAATAAACCAGCAACACGGTATATACCCTGGGTGACCATATAGATCCTGGAGTCTCTGTCTAATCGTTGCATTGCTGATCTCGCCGGCCAGATCATCAAATGTATCAGCCCTTGACATGCCACAGTTTTCTCTCCAGTCGTTGTACAGAGGCAGTCCGTGGTCCCTTCCGCGCTGTAGGTTCAGCGACGCCAAATCAAGTGCCACCTGTATAGCGTTTATTTCAAATTTAATGCAAAATCGCAATAAACGTTGGAGAATGAATTGTTCTAAATTCATTGGTTTTTGACTTAAAAACTTTTGCCTCGATAACCCATTATAATTGCTTTGGCTTTGAATGTGTTGCAGTGGTGCGCAAAATTAATAAGCACTACCGGCACTATTACGTTAATGGCACAAGCTGCAATACACATGTGCCTCTGAATTAAAGCCACAATATAATTAAAGATAAATTAACTTGTATTGTTAAATAGGGATAGTTCGTTTTGCGTCTAAGGGTATAAATGACATAACCAACCTGGTTTTGAAGGGCAAACAGTTTGTCGCGCAGTTCTTCGTGCATCATCTGTGTCTGCGTTATTAGCTTGGCGTTCCCCCCCAGCAAACCTGCAAAACGCAAAAATAACATCTGACGTGTAAAGCAACAAACAACTCGGGAGTTTCTGACCAAAGAAGAGATTAGGCAAACAAACTGAGCAACTGCGGTGAGGCAAACAAACTTAGCAACTGAGCAAATACGTAGAATTTTGTAGGTTTTCAGAGTAAGTGCGGTAAAAGGGAGTTAACGTTAGCAACAAATCATCGTTCCCATTCAACAAATTTGCCGTTTCACAATTTCACGAAGGAAATTATCTGCTCAAAATCAATACAGCTGTACAAAAAGAGTTACTTTTCTAAGCATGCTTACAAACACAAAACTGAAATTTGATAAAGTGACACTGCGGCCCGTTTTGGAGCTTCACAGCCCAATCGCCTCTACGTAAAGTTGGTAATATAACTTACAGCGATTTTTTGACACATCTTGAAAGTGGGTTTAAGCATAATATATGTTGAATTTGTTTGTGCTATATTTACATGACAAATATCAATTTAAAGCGTTGAAACTCACACAAGATTAAGAGAAAAAATATTTTTTACCTCTAATAATTGGATCGGTTCCTCCCTGGCGGATAAGCCTCCAAGCAGTAAAGAAGGCTTGGTGAAGGAGAATCGTTGGATAATCAGGATGATTTTCAAAGTTCTCACCAAGGCGTCGGAATTCCGGCCAGATGGTGGCGTGTCCGAAGCGGAAAGCTGCTGTCGCGAATACATTTGAAACCGTAGGGTTAATGTCAGGATCATAACTGGTGTAGTCTCCCATCTGCCTCATTCCCTCTGGGCCGATAATTTTCGGGACGTATTCCCTGGAAAAATAAAAATCATTTTTGCACAGACCGTTTCAATACAGGACAATTTAAATTTAGTAGTGTCCAGAAACGGTAGCAGACCTCTTCAGTAACTCTTAAAAAGTAAACCAATAGAATTTAGAAAACGACGTTTACGACTTACTTCCAATTTACTACTTGGTGGTAAGCCCCTACAATCTTTCTTGCTTCTTGGTAGATTGTTTCTCCGCTCCAATGGGAGTTCATTTCCTTCAATCTTCGTGCAATTCGGTTGTGTTCTCGAACCCACAAAGTGTGGATTGTGGAAAGGGTGAGATGTTCGCTTACTCTGAGTGCAATAAACAGGGATGTTGAATGACATTACAAATGCCAAGTTCTATTGCCAAAGGACTTGAAACAGGTGGACATGTTTAAATCGATAATAATCCAAACTGCGTGCGCTACAATACGCATCGACGAATGATGTATGATCGGTATGTAACGTTTACAAATACAGAAAGCGTGCTTTACCGGCCATCACCAGCATGGAAACATGGAATCTGTTCTCCGGTTGCGTCGAATTGGTCTTGTACGCACGGGTTACTCGGGTTGAACGGCAGAAATTCACGGTTGCCTGTCAACAGAAACCCATAGTACAAAAACAAACATAAAAACGAAAAGAAATATCCTCAAGACGGGTATTGGTGTCATCCCTTTAAAATATCTTTTAGTCACGAGTTTCAAAATATTTTGCTATACTGCAGGAAAATGGAAAGAAAACGTTACAAACAGTTGTTTAAAAAGTAGTTAAGCTAGGTGGCTCCAAGTCCGCAAATTAAGGGGTTGCAACGTAATGAGTGGTGATGCCAAAACATTTGAACCTTCACAATCTAAACGCCGCCAACAAAGCCTATGATTAACCATCATTTTCTCGGCAAATTCCTATTTTGCGGTTCAGTAATTCACGTTTTTGTGTTAGAATGTTTAAAGGCTCGAAAAGGTTGGCAGCAAGCTTCTCCTAAAGATACCACGGTCTGACCAATCCTATACAGCAGGGGTGGGCAACCTGCGGCCCGCGGGCCGCATGCGGCCCTTCATTAAAGGTTGTGCGGCCCGCAGAGACGCTTGGATTTCAAAAGTACTGGCAAACGAGTCCAATTATTACATATTTTTGAGCTGATTAATGCGCCTGATGCTAGTTTTCTGCGATCTGGCACAATGTGGTTAGAATCAAATACGAATTATACTTGTAGTTAAGCATATTTGGTAAGAAACAAAGCAAAATCACTTTGTGCTATGCACATGTGCGGCCCGCGATCCAATTTTGACATTTATAATTGGCCCTACAGTAAAAAAGGTTGCCCACCCCTGCTATACAGTTACCATTTATCGACATTGACGAAAGTCGAACTACAAAAATAGAGTCGATAGATATTTGAATGCATACCGATTTTAAAGACCCCCACAAAAATCATCAATCAGCCACTGGAAAATACTTGCTCGTTTTGACAATTAAATTCGAATTGACCAACGCTCGTACTTTAAAAATGTAAACCTTACACCAACATCGATGACTAACCTGTGTCAGTAAAACGATCGTTCGTCCTCATCAGACCATCCTGTGTGGTGAGGTTGCGAAGAGCACGGGCGAGTGCATGCGAACTGCCGTAAACCTTTGTAGTAAATGTAAAGTAACATACGATTCTATAGCAGAAGGCGTGGAGTTTTGAGGAGAGTAAACGAAGAGACACGTAATTTCGGAGTCTAAGCAGAGAATAAACAAAAATGGTACAGAGGAAATTTCCCTACATGAAGATGGGGCAAACTTTGCAATCTTCTTGTATTTATGGAAGCCTGATACACATCACCAGACAAATGCCTATATTTAAAATTTATAGGCTAATAACACTGAATATTAGAAAATTTCAACTTTAGAAAAACGCAAAAATTAAAGTTGATCGAAACACATCAAGAGAATTTATTTGTGAAACAAATTAGAGTATAATATCATTAGTGATTGGTTGTCTTTCGAGTAACTAAATTTCGTGCTGTGACGCAAGCATGCAGGAATTTCCCAATTGTTTTGCAAACTGTCAAACGCTTTGGGTTGTGATAAACTAAGCAAACTATACAAGTTCATGAGAAACGGACTAAACTTGAACTTGAAGCGAGTTCATGAACTTACTGTGCTTGCGTCGACGTGCGCAGTTACAGCGTTGATTTGTTCTCGTGGCTGCACTCGGTGAAAGAGGGCCGATGTGTCTCCGGTGGCACAGACCGCCGCCGACCGAAAGAACGGAATGCATCTTGCTGTATCCAGACTTATCCTGGGATCGTCTTCTGGAACCTGAACAATGCAACGATCAACTATTTTGCCTGCAACAACTACTTGGGTAAAGTTAAAAAACTAGTACAAGTACGCTTGTTGTCGGCTGTGTAGGTATTCTAAACCACAGGGACCAAACACCGTGAAGGAAAGACAAAGGAAGACAAAATGCAGCGATGACGTTTAGTTTCACATGTCGTAGCAACATAACTCATAATGAACATGACTATACAGTAAGTAAATGTTATTGGGGACAATTGTGTACAGATCGAGGGTCTTTTGATTATATCTTTCACGACAAGAAACAAGTAAGTGAAATATTATTGTTTTTTGAATTCCATGTTTTTGTATAAAAGTTCACCACTGCCCCAACATTCAATAAAGGTTGAACTGACAACGATAGTTTGATTTTATTCTCCCTGTTGCTAAAATCCCGTGTCTACAATTATGCTGTCTTCATTAAATGCAATTCGCGCGAATAAAGTTAAAAATCTATTTCAAATAAGAAGACAAATGGTTTGACGTGAAAAATGACGTATAGTCAACACGCAAGCACCGCCACTGATCTCGCATGACGTACATGAAAAAAATGTACGATAAACCCACTTCGCCCTTTTGAGCTTAGTATAATGGATCTTCCGATAAGTTCAACTCTATTCAAGGGACCTTTTTTCAAGGAATTGACAATCCAAAGCGCAGGAAATAAATCGGATGACCCGTCGATAAGATCACATCCAAGTGTGGTGAGATTTAGTATTCATTGTTCGGTAGCAATCTATTTCCCTATAGTTACGGGCCGACAGGGCAAACATAACGTAAAAGAAGACGACCATTGTTGGCGTTGTTAGCCGACGAAAAATGGGAAATACCTCACGTCTTGCTGGCGTGTCCTAACAACGAAAGCACTGGTTTACACAAAGCCTAAAATTATTAACGCATTCCGTTTTATACTTGTTGACCTTGCGTCCATTGTTAATAAACATCAATAAGAGCTGCTATAGAAAAATTGGTGGAGTTGTTTTAATGTGCTACCAAGGACAAAAGAACTTTGGAGTGATGACAGGCGTAATATTTTTGCACAAATTATTTTTGTAAAGTTTTGTCCTTCTAAAGTCTAAACCCATCATGAATTTATAGTTTTTAAAGATGTTCTTGTATTTCATATCAAACGCACGTTTTTCGCATATGATTCTCAAAAACTTAGGGCATTGCTTTCGATTTTAAAACAGACACTGCAGTTCCAGTTAATTTGTGAAATCCCCGCGTTTGTAAGCATTTGCGTTTGTGTGTGCGTGTAGATGGCAAATAAATCAGGGAAAGCTAAATAATTTTACTCGACTTAAATACAGTTTAAAAACTTTTTTGTTTAGCACTTTATCAATTATGTTGAAAGAATTCTTGTAAATTTTCTTTTGCACAAAACTTAAGTACAATAGGACAACAAATATCTTGAAAAACTAAATTACACAAGGTAAACAAACATTCTTCGGTGTCAAACATCGCGCGCCAGCCGTGCAAAAACAAATTTCCCCAAAATCTATATTTAAATGGGGTGGGTTCGGGTTTTTCCTAACTGGGTCAAAGAATTTTTGAATCTTGCGCAACCTGGGCTTCGCCAACAACAATCCCGACTTCAGTGACGTACAGTTACCCGCCAATCTCATTTTCCAACCCATTCTTTTTTCAACCTGTTTTGTTTTCATGTTTCGGTTGCCAACAAGATTCAAGAAACGCATTCGGCCATTAAGGGTGTCTGGTTCTGCAGGTGCAACAAACTGTGACGAGTTGAACTTAGCCGACTGGATTTTTTTACGGTGCAAACAAAATTTGAACCTTAGAGTTTGGCCAAGGATCAAAATGCACCCGGCCAACCTTTTCGAAGTCTACGGTGATTTTATGGTTCATGACCGCCACTTTACATGCCCCCTCCCATTATAATTTCGAAGCCGTGTCTTTACAAAAAAATCTTAAAGGATAGTTTTTCTGGCCCAAAATCCCATTCACAATTCTTGCCCAAGTCAAGCGTGTTAAAAAGTGCATTGTATGTGTTGATTTCGAATTCAGTTGGGTTGATAAAAGGTACACTTTGAAATTTTAAGGTCTTTAATTGTAAAACCAATAACATCCAAGGTTAAAACCGAACCAGTCAGTTTTCGATAAAGAAATATATATGTGCCTCAATGGAATCATCAGTTCCATTGGTTTAACGATTTAATAAGTATAAAAGGTAACAGCGATCGCCAGTTCAAGTAATGGTTTTGATCAGTGGTGGGATTCAGCCGGTTCGCACCGGTTCTATACAACCACGAAATTTTATGAGATCAGCGGACCGGTTAGCACTACTGGTTACCGTCAATGGACTTTTTGTAACAGAACCGGCTGAAAAATACGACGTTTGTGATAGAGCCAGCTGACAAAAAATTTTAATCCCACCACTGGTTTTGATCCATTACTAAAACTGTTGATTTGGTCTGTACCATGGGTTGGAATTATAGAGCTAAAAACGGACCTGTGATACGGGCCAGTAATATTTAAAGTCAAAAGCGTTAGATCATTTTTCAACACACATACCTGCATAGGATAGCAAGGTGATTGGTTCATGCACGTTGTCTTGCAGTCCGTCATTCCCTGAAAGGTGGAAGTGCTCAAACTTTGCGGGGTGAAATCGATGTCGTGGTCAATATACTGACCCCAAACCACAAGCAAGTGCGAATAATCGGGATCACCTGATAAATATTTAATTTGGTAGTTATAATTAAAAAAAAGGCCTTTATAAAGTTTTATTATATTTTACACAAATAAACAATTCATCAAATTTGCGCTGTTATCCTATCCCTACATTATATTGATCTCACCGTCAACTCTGATTGTTTTACAAGTTAATGAAAAAATAGACATTACTGTTCTGTGGATGAGCCAAAGCGTAAACCAACACAACTTAATCCAAAATTTGCTACATGTCGGCATGGCAATTTTGGTGATGTATTGTGAAGGGATCAGGTTTAGCGCGTCATTGACGCGTTTGCCTAATTTTGACAGAAGTTAAGTGCCGAAAACTATGGCATAGAGAATTGTGTAATGCCGTGAACCAAAAAGGTTTTATACAGTGGGTTATTTACACTTACATACAATTCAATAGGCGTCTATTCTACAAGCATAAGACAATGAAATCCTATGATGTAGAAAATGTGTAAAATATTTTATTACGAAAAAACATGAGGTAAATAATAAATGCCTCGCACCTGTTACGTCAGCATTTGACGTACGCATGATGTCATTTGACACCTTCCGTACGATGGGTAACGTGAATCCGTTGTAGGTTCGGTCAGGATCCCAACCGATTGGTGTGCTGAAGTCGTTTTCGTATTTTGCAGGAATCCACCTGACAAATGGGTTGTTTGAGGCGCCCCAGTGGGGGTTTGCTCTGTTGTTGCACTCACCAGAGATAGTCCTGTAGTACCGAAGGGAAACACTTTGATTGTACATTAAAACATGAAACAGACAAGCCAATGTACATATATGTCATTCTCGAGATGTGTCGAAACGTTATATTTTTTAAACGTATATTGACTTGACTTTTTTTCAAAAAAAACGTGAATTGTGTACTTAACACTGTAACAGTTTGTTAAAAAAACCTTAAATCACCCGGTGCGTTTCAATGCCCAAATGGTTGCGTAAGATTAGAAAGAAGTAGTTGAGAAAGTATAAACACAATGTTAGACGAAATAAAACCGAAATAAATTACCTGTATTTGTTTGCAAGGCAGGTATCCGGGCAATTTGGCGGCTTCCTATTGGCAATGCAACCTGAAAACTCGGCCAAAGCTTGCAACGTAGCACCTGATAATTCATCAGTCGCATTCACTCGTCTTTTGGACCTGGAAAAATTGTTTGCCAAGTTTAGGTGATGTTTGATGTAGTCGGTAATATATAACGTTTAAAAGATACAAGTTTAAAACACGCCTCGGCAAAGCACATACTCTGGGACAGGCATGCGTTTTTCGTCTCTTTCATCAGTGCCGTATCGAAAATAGTAGGGGTTCATTCAAAAGTATCAGGCGTGTGTAACAAGACAAACAATACGAGGTTAAACGTTGGAGATTTTAATTGTATCGCGGAAAAGGTGGCGATTTGATTCCTGGGACTTTTTAATGTAATAAGGGTTAATGGACTTGCCCTCGCTCCTATCAAATTCTGTCCGATACGTTTCCGCCGCAACAAGTCGGGTTCCCAAAATGACACATAAATCAACTGTTTTAAACGGGGTGAAATTTATTTTCTTCTAAACGTAAAGATTAAATCTCCCGGAATGTTATTCAACTGTACAACGTTTAGTTTAAACCAGAGTTAGCCGTTGTAACTAAGTCACTTTTCGGTAGCTTGAGCTCCGAAAGGTTAGGTTGAAAACTGATGTTTTCTGAAGGGACCTTTTCGACAAATATAGATTTTCAACTAATAGTCCGGAACGCGACTTAACCCCATTATTTCAACGCGAAAATCGGAAAAGTCTGAGATCAAATAGAGCAGCACCCTTATTTACTCAGCAGCAAATTTGCAATAAATCAGAGGTGTGTATATCAACGCAGATATAATTGCACTATAGACATTCATTGGCGCCTAACGATTGACCGGCCCATGTTTTTGTTGGGTATTTTTCACTCAATATGGGAGAAAGGTGGGAACGTGGATAGATGTGAACGAAATGTAGGTGTGGAGCGGATAAATTTGCTTTGTCAGTCACGTAGCCTACAGCGCTTTAGATAACATTGAACTGACGAAATCTTGTGTTTGGATCTCTGTGACCAGAGTAATTCACTTATATCTTCTCTCTCGTAAAACCTTTTTACCATGAGGTTAACGGGCATAAAGCTCGATTAAGCCGGGTATAAACGGTTGATTAATAACGCCAATGCTTTGTATGTTACCTTGAGTGAGAGTGATCAAGCTCGTCCTGAATAATATCAAGGGCGTGACCAAATACGTCACCGGCTTGAGCGAGTCTAGCAGATTCTTCGCACGGTGGACGTTTAAAAAACTGGAACAAGGTATCCGGACGATTCCACAATTCCTTCAAAACCAAGGCACCAAATTATACGTCAGATTTTAACTGTAAACTTAATTTAAGTCCGTCGCAAAAATAAAAAAAAGTTAACTTGATTGAGAAACGGTAAATTTTGTCCTGACGCTAAAACGTGCATTTAACGTTCGTACTTACAGGTGATTCCCATTTCTTTCCAGTGCGTGTGTGAGCTCTTCGAACTTGCTGCCTGGCCAAGTGCATAGCGCGCTTTGCGAATTGGTCTCCAGCGAGTTCTGTAACATTACTAGAGCTTGAAACCTGCTATCGAATATCTTGGTAGGCGTACTGTGAGCCAATGACAGAAAATGACTTACCACAAAATTATTTGTTGAAATTAATAGTTTGGATTACACACACAAAAAAAACGATGCTTTATATTACACAGAAAACAATAAATTTTAAGAGAATTAATTTTTGGGCACGTAACTACAATTAGTCATAGATTATCTTTAGTCAATTACCCACATGTCTAAGACCTTACCTTCGGAATCGGAATTTACTGCACAACAGACAAGTGCCATGTAGGCAAAAGATAAAACAGTAAGTGCGAGTTTCCCCATCGCATATCACTGAAGCAATCTACCTGCGAAAACTTTTCTGTCAGAGTAATCGCTTTTGCCGCAATCCTAGTGAAAAAATAAGATCAAACTTAATGCCTGACGCTTTGTAGTTTTCTTCACACGTCTAAAGCATCGTACCGGCAAATGAACCGCCATTTAAAGTTAAAAATGTATGTTTTTTAGTAAATAACGAACGTAAGTTAAACACGTGTGGTGACAAGCTCAGGTTTTTTTTAAGGTTTGGTTTGGGTGACCGCTAAGTAGTTTTAAGAAACCGCAAGTGTTTCATTTAAATACCAAAAAATAGCCATATTTGCAAAAAATAGCCATAAGTCCAACGGTCCCCCAAAACACCTTAAAAAAACACTGGACAAGCTAATTGTCCACACGAGATAATACTATAGGCTTCGTTAATAGCGACGTGTTGAAGTTTTCTTGTCAAAGTCTTCTTCAACACTGATAGAACCCGTACATGCTCTGCTATATATATAGTGTGTCCTAAACCCGGCGTTTTTTTCTTCTCTAGAATGCACACCAATTGTCGGCTTTTGCCATGGTTTACCCAGGCAACTAGCCACTGCGAATCCTTACATAGAGTGCGTTGAAATCAGTAGAAAACGCCCAGGGCTTTCAGTAAGTTTTCCGATCCACAGGCCCTAAACAAAGGAACCCCGGTTTTTGTTCCACGTGATCAATTATGGTAAAAAATGTAGAAAAACGATACTACCCTCGTCCCGCCCAGGATCCTAAGTTAGAGGCATTCATAATAGGGGTGTTACGACTGCGTCGTTTCGACCCAATGTTAAATAAAGAAACGCGGGTTTGTGTGGATTTTGTAAACACCAAATAGATTTTTATGCCCCTACTGGTCCTGATAGAAGACCTGCTTATATTTTAATTCTGTTACTTTCCATGAATATTAAATTCATCTGTACGACTTTATTGACAAACTTTGACCTTAAATAATAAATTCATCTTTACGCTTTATTGACAAACTTGCATGATCCAAGCACTTTGACGTTAAAACTGTGAGAAAATGTTTAAGCAACACTGTTAAATTATTATTCTTTCAAAACATTTTTTCTGTCCGCCGTTGATTTCTATTCATGACCAAAGTTTTGATTTATTGGAAAAAAGAACTTGACGGGTCAACGGCGTAGCCTACCCTGCGTGTCAGGTAGTAATTTATCTCGGACAGTAGCCCACTTCTTTACATCGGTCGCGTGCTCTTCTATAATAAGATATCGTGACAAGATTTCCATACTGGGTGTAGCTGCGACGTACAGGGAAGGGTTACGTGGGTTGTTTGCTCACATTCCAGTGACAACCGTGGTGAAATTCACGCACAAACAATTACACAGATTCAAGCGGGCGTGAGATTCGAAGGACGAGTAGCGCCATCCCTACACTACAACTAAGGCAACAATCATTTCACTTGCTTCCTGTCCCAGCAACAACAAGTCACCAGGGGTAGTTGTTTGCCTTCTGATATGAAAACAGATTTTAATCTGAAAAACGCTTCCACATTAAGACGTTGTGACAGCAATTACGACAATTATTTAGAGCCACAACACAGAAGGGGATTTTTATCATTAGCTCACCGAGAAAGCCGCAATAAAATTTTCCTACACCGACAAAACCAAAAACCTTGAAACTAAATGACTTATTTTAATTGAAGTCTGGATGACTATATCCAAAAGTTAAACCTATATTAACTTGGACCAATCGAATATGTTTGACATAGCCTATACGGAAAAGGACTGTTACAATTCGTTTTTATAAATACATACTTTCCTACTTTCAAGCAGGATCCTCGAGAAAGAAAAAATATGGTGTTGCAAGTGAATTTTTGGGCCCC
The DNA here is from genome assembly GCF_965637545.1 of Phallusia mammillata. Lineage (NCBI taxonomy): Eukaryota > Metazoa > Chordata > Ascidiacea > Phlebobranchia > Ascidiidae > Phallusia > Phallusia mammillata. The sequence continues at coordinate 17,561,198 of NC_137255.1, forward strand.
GTTGTGAACTTCTGTCGGTTTAAGAACCTTACCAAATTGATCTAAAGAAGTAAATAGCTTAGTTACAAAGCTGTGACCAAATCAAATACGTGTAACAAATGCCATTACAGAGCTGTGACACACAGTAAACTAAGAATTGGCGTTTTGTAGCCGAACCTGCAGCAGTTTGTAAAATTCGTTTTCCTGAGGAACTCTAAAGTTTTACTGTTTTCTGTGCTGTTTTTGATGCACGAAGCTATCTACATACACAGAAAACAACTTATCAACATGATTTAACAGCTATTTGTTTTTATCGTCTTGCAAGCTAAGGACCGGATCCTGTAAAAAAATCTGTTTTGTAACTCATTAAGAATGAAAACTGCACTAAATATTATCTCAGTAATAGCAATGCTCTTTCGTGAAAACTGGGACTGAAAGGGTTGGTAACATGTAACAATATGCTAAATAACAATATGCCACATTCGGCAAACCAGCTTTTTTCATTTTTCAGTTTTGGGACAATAATTAAAATGCATACACGTTTGACTTTGTATATTTCAACTAAATAATTATAGGCCCCCTAGACTCTCATGGGGCCCGGTGCGGTGCAGCGCCTCTTGTGGGGCCTGCTTTCAAGTGCTTCTAAAATTTGAGCAATTTTACGCATTAACTGAAAAAGATAATGGCACCCACAAATGCACCTTTAAAAACGTTGGTCGCATTGTAAGCTAGCCAGATACAAAGAGCCTGTGTGTTCACTTAAAAAATCGCAACATTCGGTCTTCGAACGTCATAAAAAAACTATAAACCCAACCGAATTTTGAAATCAAAACGAACAAAAAGTTAAATAACTTATTCTTAAATGGTCAGATTAAACTATATAGTGCAATGTGTTTGCATAATTAACATAATGGTTTGGGCTATTAGCCTATACCTAAAACGTTTAGGCAGTGTTTTTCAAAAATTTCAGTTGAGCGCAATCGTCGGAACGAGATGTCCATAATTGAAGCACTGGTAGTACACAATAATTCATAAAGTGCAGCCCCTAAATGCTGGTCAGATTAAATTTTAATGGTATGGCTACTTTAAAACACAATCCTACCACATGTAAAAAATACTGGAAACCATAGGTAATTTCCATAAGACAAACAAAAATATTGCAAATTATTTAACCTGGAATCTCAACTAAGATATCTCTGTGCGTTTCTCAACTAAGATATCTCTGTACGTTTGATTTTGCTTTGAGTTCTCTCTTTGCTGTGTTGCAACAGTCTAAAGTTTAGAGCATAGGTAGCCTACTTTTCTTTTATGCAAATGTATTTCAATATTGCCTTAAAACAACACTACAAACAGAATGTTGTAACATAGTTGGCCAAACAGTTACTGTTTATATAGGCCCTATAGCAGTGGTTCTCAAACTTTTTTGACCGCGACCCAAATCTGGGTTTTATGAACATCTCACGACCCAAGCCTCAAACATCCAAAAATGTATTAACGAGACGGACTGCAATTACGTCGCCGCATAGGTGTCTGCCCATGTCAAAATGGCTGCAGGCTTAATGAGGTCGATTCGTTCGACAACACTACGTAACACACATTGTGGCTTTACAACGCCATGGCATGATCATTGATAGAAGTGACACCCAAATCTAAAAATGTTTCCTTTAACAATAACTGTTACATCTCCCGTTTAGTTATGCAAGATTAACTTGTCCTATTATTTTTCGTGCAATGACGTTATAATAAAATTAAAAGGCTATTGTCTGTATGTTGTAATGATTGGGTAATTTTACTGTACAACGTATTCGAGTAAGGCGACTATATTTCTACATTAAGTAAATCCGTTTGTGTTTACTTAATGCAGTAATAGTTCGTTTGGGCAGAATAGAATCACCATTGCGCGACCCATTTTTTGACCTTGTGCGACCCATGTTTGGGTCGCGACCCATACTTTGAGAACCACTGCCCTATAGGGTCACGCAAAAAGGTACAACACACATTTTGAAGCATGTTCCATTTGTGGACATCACCTATATTTGTCACTATTTAGTGCGTTTACTTGGATTCAAGTTCCAAGTGCTTGTGGTTCATTAAACACATTCACAATTTCTTCTGTTTTCAGTGGCCATGTCTGCAAAACCAAATAAACCCCAAAACGAGCATCTGAACCATTGTAACAAGGGTGCTGACCAAAAAAAAATTTGAACGATTGAAATATCCATCCCCTTTATCTAGAAAGTTTGAATTAAATTGTTTAGGTTATAGTGACTAAAAGAATTGTTTTCGCTTTTAAAACAGGGGTTATACTTTTAAAGCAGCACCCCCGATATCAACGAGTCGTCACCGCGAACACACGAGAACAACAACAAAACCATCAAACTACGACGAAGCGTTTTGGGCCATAGAGTCTGTCATGTCGTTTTATGCAGTTTCAATATTTAAAATATATGCTACTGTAAATACAGTAACTAAAATCCCATCGTTCATTGCAAATATTTTAAGTCAAAACGTCGGTCCAAATCATCGTTTTTCTTCTTAGTTTCTCCTGACATAAAACAAAAGACTTAGTAAAGGGATTGGTCAATTTATATGGCAAGACAAAGTTACAAAACAAAGCGATGTGTTCTTTATGGGGATTAAATGAAAATTGGGTCTGTTTAAAATCACTTTGGCACCAATACATAACCATTCCATAAACTGGAAATTGTTAAATTTTGACACAATACTGACACTAATGTGGTCATTAGGCAAACACGATTATAGACCTGACAACTGCAGGTGGCTCTCCATTTTAAATATGCTATGTCATATTTGATGATTTACCTAATATATCATAAACTAAAGGAATGCTGGAATTTATTCTTTCCAACCCTTGAATTTATTGCCTACTTTAACATAACTAACACCACACTTTGTAGAAAGTAATACAACTAACTATTTAAAAATTAAATTTGTGTGTGAACCTTAGGCACCATTACTTTGCTATGATTCAACATTAATTTTGTTTGAGCCAAGCAATTTAGATCCAAAACTCATTGAAAAGAAGGAGAAGGTAATTATGACAAATAGGTTATTAAAGCACTTACCACTTTTAATGCTGTCATGATGTTGCTGCTTTTACTTTGAGTAAATGTATGTGTTCGTTTTTGTCGTAATAAAATAGGCGTGGAACTTTTGATGTGTCTAAATCCCTGTACTTCAACTTGTGTGCATCTATTAAAACAGTAGAAAAAAATAGGTTAAGTTTAAATAAATTTCATTGGAAGAAAAAACAGCAGTATTTTTTTCATTTTAAAATTAACATTAAGTTAAGCTGATGACAAGTCATGAAGTATTTTGGTATTTGACACAACTTATAAAGTTTGACAGATAAATTTTGAGTTAAATGTAAGTCTTTTTGTAGGTGTTCAAACTACAAAAACAGTATATTTCAGCAAGGATCAGTACTGTTTTACCCAATTCATGCAGAAAGCATTTGTATGTCTGTGGGTTCCGCTCTGTTATTGCCATGAATACTGTCTTTTGTTTCGATTGGTTCATGAAGCATGCAATAGATATCACAAGGTCAGAAACCAAATCGGGGTCAAATACAACATCTGCAATGTAAGAAATGATACAGATCTCTAGCAGCACCTAGTGTTGGTTGGATTTCAATGCCCACCAGTCTACAAAAACCAGAAAATTATTTCAACATGTTTGTTTTTGCTGAATCGTTTCCTTCAAGTGGTATCACATGGCATCTGTGGTATTTTGTCCAAATCATACCAAAAAAGTAAATGTAGTACATCACATAAAATAACAAACCACAACGACTCAACCAACAGTTTATAAAATCTTTAGGAGCTCACAGGTACTAATGTTATGAGTCAAATGATAAAGAAAGAACTGAATAATGGCTATATGTACAAGCTGTAATCATTTAAAAAAGAAAAGCAGGAAGAAAAACATTGTGAAATCCAAGCATGGCCTCCAAGAAAGTCAAACTAATCATAGACCATGATTACATGTTAAATCTTATGTCATTTTTTTACCAGCAGCAAGAACATAATCTGGCATAAAATCTCTGCAATCATCAAGTTTTCCCCAAACATGCTCTGCAATTGTATACCTTTCTGAAAACAAAACAAGTGGAGATTCTATTATCATGTGTACATTTAAATGTAAACAACCAAACAGAAATTTTAAATTAGAAAGTTAAACCCTTTTAACTAATGCAGTTGTGCAGTGTTTTTGTTCCAAAAACAAGAGACCTAATAACCTGTATGTACACAGGATTTAATTAAACCCAAACACAATTTACCTGTTTTATAGTACTGTAAATTACCCTTTTATTTTAAAAGAGGATGCACAATTAAGAAAGCAATTTTGGTGTACAAACATACCTGAGCTAATTTGATTAACATCAATATTTTGCTTGAGGAGGGATAACACAGTTTGATGACAGTCGGTGAATGTATAGTGAGAGACATCAGTGCCCTTCAATGCAACAAGGCCAGTAAAACCACAACCACTACCTAACTCTAGTAAGAATGTTCCAGAAAATAATTCTTTATTGAACAGCATCCATTCAGCCAGAAGCATTCCACCCTAAACATGTAAAAAATATTTTACACAGAGTTGTAGCCATGTCAAAGCCAAACCCCAATTAAAACGATAATAAACATAAAAGCTACCATACTGTTATTAAGAAACCTTTATATATTATTGGTACTTGTACTATTATATATTTTTGCTACTCAAAATTAATTAATGCAACATAAATAATGCAAAAAATACATTAAATGGGATGCCATAACCATACCTTCCATGACACCAGGCCTGTTGTTCCACCAGAAATTATGTTTCTGCTTTCTTGCATCACAATGAACTCCTCAGAAGAGGGCTATGTTAAGCAGAACCAATTAAATGAAGCCGATGTAAAAACTGTCAAAAATACTCACTATATGATGGCTTTTGTAGTAAAACTCAGCATTCGTTTCAGATAACAGTTGAACATAGCAGTAATATAAATCCTCACACACATCATTTTCTATGGATTCCACCTTATTAAAGAAAACATATGTATTGATTTAGGAATCTCTTAAACTATTCACATACAAATCTTACTTTATTCAAAATCCATTTCACAAAAGCCTTTCTGTAGTTTAAAGATGGAGGAAATTTTTTAGCCACTCGATGGTTAATAGTCTGCATAAAACAGAAGCTAAAAAAACATGTTTATTACCCATTTTAACAAAATTTGACCCCACTTACAACATTTACAATAAGTTGCTGACAATCCTCACACCAAGCATTGTGGTTTTGTTCCGAGTGAATTTTGCATTTAAGCATATCATCCTGTCCCTGTGATTGTGAATTCTTTGTAATTCTAGTACAGGATACAGATACATTGCATACACAAGAAACATTAAAATAACTTCTGGAAGAGAGTGCTTAGGATTTATTACCTCATTTTGACATTAAACTTGTTACTTTTCGTTTATTCCGACCTACTCTGGTAACCCCAATTAACGTTCGTTGACTTTAAAACCAAAAAAATGCAAAATGTTAATCAAACCATGGGGTCAGTGGATGCGGTTTATTTGGACATTTAAAACTCTCGCCGTGTGCTCTTACCTTTAATAACTCCCAGCAAAATTGTCTTAGAGGAACTTCAGCCAAAAACTGCAAAGTGATTGAAGACTCCATTGCATCTTTTACCAATGGAAATCAACTTACTTTATCTTTAGTGTTTACAACTGCAATTAGTCATGCGCGACCACCGCACATGTTTTTACCATAGATAACTTAATGCCTTTTGTCACATTCCTAAGTTTACAAAAGTGTCGGTGCTTTTTTTGATGTTACACTAAATAATACTTACTGTTTGCACTGCATTAGGTTTTACTTTGCTACCGACTAAAACTGTTCTGAAGCTTCTGTGGCTCTGCTCGTTTGTTGAAATACAATCTCACTCATACAACTTTATGATGCTTCCGAAGACGAGCTAAGAAAAAAGCACCTCTAACATACAGCTTTATATGCTTTGAAAAAAAGCTAAACAGAAGATATGCATCTAAACAACGCAGGCGGTTAACAAAATGCAAAGTACAAAATTATAAAAGCAAATCAATTTACCAATACTTTCCGCACAGAGAAAGACATTGCAGGCGATAATTATTTTGACGATAAAGACCAAGCAAAATATAAAAACATCACACTTTCAAGTAAGAATGTCACGCTTTCTTTACTATTTTATATACAGTGCACAGTCAATTACACAAAGTGCTAAGAAATTAGTAAATGGTTTTTAGATATATATATTTTTCACCTAATTCTTTGAAAAAAGGGAGGCAACTTTTGAAAATTTTACCAAAAATTATGAAACGTACACATTCAACCTTTCTCGGCGTATAATGAAGATTACTCGGCTAATGGTATACTTTATCTTCTCCATAATGTTAGCACAACCAAAAAATCGATCTAGTGGCATTGCAACCCTTTAAGTTAGTGACGACCACTTCAAAACGTCGCATGAGCTTAAGAAACTTAGTTGATATCCTGCAACTTTATATGTCGCTAACTATATTCGCAAACTAAAAAAATAAACGCTCAACAATATATTTCGCCTTTGAACAGCCAACCTAAACGCCCTGGCCGAACTGTGCAGTGTAACAGTGCCTAAAACACAGGACATTAGAAGCCGGCAATGGTGCCAGTAGCCTGAAGGGAAGACAAGAGGATGTATAAAACCCACATGAGCACGAAAAAGGCCCCAGTGGCGTATTTGGGTCCAACCGGCCCTCCCAGTTCAGTATTGCCAAAAATCTTCAGATGGCGTCGAGCAACCAACGTGCAAATGCAGATGATGGCTGAGATCGAATAAAGCGCTACACTGAAACCAATTTGACCGGCAGGAACATCAAAGTCTCCCCCCTACAAAAACACCACGACATTGGTTATTACCTATAGGTAAAAATCCGTAGTGGCACAGAAGTATAGGTGCAATAAAATGTTTGAGAAAAAAAGATCATGACTCGTAATACAATTTCATTTTAAAAAATTATTTGGGTGGACAATAAACCAACGGTTTTTAAACAATATAAAACAGTGGTTGTTGTTCAACAGAAAACAACGCAAAAACATGATTGACAATATTGCAAACAGGTACTTCGCCAACTGGTTATGACAAATACCCCAACGGCGCTATAACGTGTTGACAATCTGCAATCTGTTAGTGTTTAATGTTTAAGCTCCTAAACCAAGAAGGCGTACAGTTGTTCAACGTACCCGCTGGATCGGTTTAAACTACGTTGGAAATCACAGGTAAAAATACGACGTACCGTTTTAACCTTCCAGTAGATGGCGGCAATGAGCCAAGGAAGACCGAGGCCGAGAAACACGTTCACACTGTTACTTCCCGTAACATTCCCTATACTGTTGTCTGCATATTTCTCTTGAAGAGCGGCGGTCTTACTGGCGAACAGGTCTGGTAACGATGTTCCCAATGCAACGATGGTAATGGCGTTAATAGTTGGCTAAAATAGAAAAAAAATCCGTTTATCTTTTGTTATTACTCTGAAGAAGACACCAAAATGAGACTTCAAAACGTCGCATGAGCTACATGCAACTGCTGGTCGAGCAAAAAGAAGGTTTGTTATTTATCGTTTGAAACAGTTATTTTTTACTCTCCCTCTATTTTCGCCTTAGCAAACTATTCGCAGTCGGAATCAAACTGTAACGTATTTAAACAACATGAAGTTAAAAAGTATCTCTACGTGTCTAGATACTTAGATACACAATTCACGGTTTTAAAAATCCTGACCCGAAACAAATAAGCCAGTATATTTGCATAAAACATGACGTTTCGACATTAAATTGTGTCATTCTCAAATGAATGAATGTAAAAACCAATAAGCGTAAACATATCTTGACACATCTATTAATTCACAAAAACTTTGTACAGACTGAATTTAAATGCACGTACTCGGAGGAAAACATTGGTTTCAATTGATAGTCATGTTACAATAGCAATAGCGTAGTATGTAAAGACCATTATTACCTCGAGATTGATAAGACAGCCGAATATGCTCGCCAGATCACTAATGATAGCCGTTAGGCCAATGAGGGCTACAAGAGCGGCACAAAAGCACGCCCAGCCTCCCCATATACTTGCTGGTGGAAGGCAAGCAAAAATCACCTGCAATACACAAATCGGTCAGGTGTTTTCTTTGCCAGAAAAAAACAAGTTAATCAAGTGCGGTCGACTACACAGTCGTTTAGTGCAGGAGGGCAAGCGATGATGCCGCCGGCGATAAAAGCGTAAATTAGAATTCGATTTGATTCTTCTAGCACATTTCAGCTAAAAAAATTTCGAAACTTTTTTTTCGAAACATTTTCAGCTAAACTATTTTCGAAACAGTTCAAGAGGATTATATATCATTAGTTTAATATAGTCTTATAGCTAATACAATCTTATAGCTATACCCTTCATTGCGCTATATAAAAATGGCGAGAAAAAATGGAAACAGATATGATTTACCTTGAAACCAAATGTCATAAAGTGCATGACGTAATCACCGGCGGTGGCGTTTTCCACGTCACCACCGTTGACGTTCATCGCTTGCGTAAACTGATCAGCCCACGACTGTGAACCAAGTTTCATCTTGGAAAGTTTTAAGTGAGTTTTAGCGACGATGCGACGAACTAAGCCGTCAAATTCTGCAAGCAATCGAAAAAATGTGTGCAAATGTGTATAGTTTAATGGAGTTTTACGATTGCAATGTTAAATTTGTTAACAGATAATTGTTTATATTTTTGACTAAATTTCCTAGCCGCGAGAATAGTACAATTTTCTAACATGTTGAACTAGCAATTTGCACGGACTTAAGAACATATTTGATTAGTTCGTTTTTTCTTCAATGCTAAGAGCGAAAACAGCTAAGAACCTCAGAAAAAAATTGCAACTTTAAAAAACGTTTATGTCTTTCGAAGTGTCGTGTTCTATAACGATTACAAACAAAAAAACTACTTTGATAGCCAAATGGCTATTGTCTCAAGAATACATACCATCATCCCCAACAATAGTCACGATTGTCTTCTGTGTGTGACCCAAGGATGCTCCACCAGAGGCGCTCAAGAGCGTCAGCTGTAAATCATAACATACAACAGTTGAACATGTCAGTCCAGTACCCACCGAGGTCACTAAAACAGGCAATAACAATGCATATCTTGGATTTTTATTGATTTACTAAGATCCAATAACATCAGCGTTTATGATGTGGTCGATACATGCCTTCGTATTACAACCTTTATACCAAGACTCATATGTTTACCGCAATGCTCATCTATTTTTCATTGTTGAACTAAGTATAGGAGACGTGTATTGACGAAAACGAAGTCTCGTATCGATTAGCAATATGTACATCTGCGAACGACTCTGCGGTTTAATGTTTAATCCAGCGACCAAATCCAGTCTCATGGTCGCATTTAGGGCTGCAAACCCTCACATAAAGCCGGGATAAGCTGCATGGGTTCGAAAGAAGGTCTGCTTTCACACGAAGTAAAACACAACCCCGGCTTATGTGTCATTTACTGCATACATACACTGATTTATAGTAGACAAGGTTGGCCATAACTACAACTAGAATGGTGGCTTTCTGATATACTTCCATTTTATATATTTTATACGATATTTACCAATTTACTATACACATCATTTGATCTACACATATGATTGTTTTTGTCAACAAAAACTAATGGGTCCCCACACGCGTGTTTGTGCGGATTTACGGTAAACAAATGTTGCGGTGATTTTTAAATTCTTAAGAACAAATTTTTAGAAAGCGTTAACCCAACAATGAAAAATTTTGTTGTATTTTTCTGCACTATTATTGTCGTATAATTACAAAAACATTAAAAAAGAACGAAACAAATACTTTCAATTTAATCTCTTGCTTTGACCCAGATATTGTCGTCCAAGGTCGGGTTTTAAACACAATTTACGTTTACGAATCCACCTCAACTCTTGGGACTTCTGCCTACAGTGTCTTTCTTGACCAAACGAGCGTTAGACACATTTACGTTTCGGGGGCCTGTGGGTGAACCGCTGGGTCATTCGGGGTCAAACTTCAGGTGGACCAAGTTCAGATTAATATCTAACATATGTCCAAATTTGAATAAATTTGAAGCACTCTTTCTTCACTAAACGAGCGTTACAGACCAGCGTTGAAAATTTTACGTTTCGGGGGCCTGTGGGTGAACCGCTGGGTAATTTGGGGTCAAACTTCAGGTGGACCAAGTTCAGATTAATATCTAACATATGTCCAAATTTGAATAAATTTGAAGCACTCTTTCTTCACTAAACGAGCGTTACAAACCAGCGTTAAAAATTTTACGTTTCGGGGGCCTGTGGGTGAACCGCTGGGTAATTTGGGGTCAAACTTCTGGTGGACCAAGTTTGAATTAATATCTAACATATGTCCAAATTTCAATAAATTTAAAGCACGCTTTCTTCACTAAACGAGCGTTACAGACCAGCGTTAAAAATTTTACGTTTCGGGGGCCTGTGGGTGAACCGCTGGGTAATTTGGGGTCAAACTTGAGGTGGACCAAGTTTGGATTAATATCTAACATATGTCCAAATTTGAATACATTTGAAGCACTCTTTCTTGACCAAACGAGCGTTAGACAGAAAAAAGAAAAAAAAATACGGACAAAAAAAGGGGACCCATAAATACTTTGCCATACAAAAAAAAAACCGCAGGTGCTTCTTTATTATCAAACCTGGAAGTTTTCGTCTTTTTTGGTTTTACGATAGTTGATGATCGGTAACTCGATGTTCTTTTCATCTTCCCCGTGTTCGAACGTCACTTTACCACTCCTTCCAGTAAAGTCCTTACCCTCCTTTGCTGTCAGGTCGGTAGATCTGCACGTAACAGAACATGTGTTACATTTCTGCCCACCAAAGCTTCGCGGTGGATCAGTAATAAGTACACTTAAGTATATAAGCTGTTCTGAGTAGAGGTGACGCTTAAAATTCCTTCATATGCATCCCAAAAAACAGTTTTGATAAATATACAGGGGTCTGGGTCAGATTTACACATTGTTACCTTCCAAAGGAATTAAAAAGGCTATTGTACCAATCATTATTTGCTTTCGAACCGGTATATTTATATTATTTTGCGAGGCAATAAAATTCGTGTACCCACGCTCCCAGGGTCTTGTCGTGGCGTTCAAACAAAGCAACTGACAATTTAAATATGCAGAACAATGCGTGAGCGCGTCGCTGCTATGTAAAGTAGCTATTTGCGCAGTCAACTTGTAATTCGTGACTTCATAATGAATGGGCGTTAACAACAGGCTATAGCTTTACAGCGTCGCATAATACTATGTGCGTACAAGCGTATAAGAATACCGTTCACAAACCAGTATATAAAAGCGTTAGTATTGATTGCAGTTTAATTTCCGCACTGCTGTATATGGCAACAAAACGCACCGCAGGATGGCAGTAAAGCAGCAAAATCCGTACTTAATAGTATAAAGAGTTTCAATATGTGTAAAATGTCAGCTAAAATTGGATTCCTGGTGTTTATGGCACATTATTCAAAGGACACGACTCAAAAGAATTTAACTCGATGTCATCCAGGCCACAGTGGAAAGTTCACCTATTCGGAGCGCGATTTCAGCATTACGTAATTCCCAGGGCGCAGTAGTGCTGGGTAAAGGCCAAACCCACGCAAGCTTCATTCAGTCAACATTAAATAGGTCTGACGTCGTAGGGGTGTGCCCGCCGTATCATTAATCATCTCTTGAATCAACACAAAAGGGCAAACCGGCATTTCGCATGGTTCGTGTACTGGATCGAACGTTAAAACGTAATATTTGCGTTAAATGTCTGACGTATAAGAAGTGCGTGGGGTCGAATAAGGCGACAAACGCATGCATCACACAAATCGAGTGCTGCCGTTTTAGGTTAATGTCACGCACTTTTCTTGCATAACGCAACTAATGCTTAATGAACACTAACGAGAGAAAACCAGTGCATGAACTGCCAAACACAATACTTGCCTATTAAGCTGATCTCTGACCATTATGACAAATAATGATTAAGGTTGTTCATATATCAGTATAAAGACGCGAAATTATATGATATTTTACATTAGAGTTAACGAACAGTTGGACAACACATACATGACAACGTTGAACTAAAGCTGGAATAAAACAAATTACTATATAGTTGTTAACACTTACTTCCATTCAACTTCGACTACTCCATCTGCTCCGTTCGTTCGTTGTATTGGAATGTATGACGTACCAACGCTCTCCTTCACAAGGAAACTTGGCTTGGTAAATTCAACAGTGCCGGGTTCTGGAAACATAAAGATACGATGTGGTTTTTATTCAGTTTCTATGCAACTATGAAGTTTGCAGCAAGCGTGACATATGGCAGTAAAGCATTTTTTGTACATGGCGTATACTTGATGTTTAGGAAAGGTGTTATTTGCAGGCCAATTTCATGCCTAACATCATCTAAATTTCAAATCCACAAATAAGCAATATCTCTATCAGGATCGTACGGAAGGTAATTGTGCGCGTGAAACCGTAAATTGCAAAACCGCGTAATACCAGTTAGATCAAGTACTCGTCGCTCACAATCGTGTGTTCGATCCTTTGTCGGTTAGATAAAAGCGTTTCCATGCATATTTTATACCGGGCCCGACTAAGAACAGGCTTTTACTGCAAGCTGTGTGCATGGACTTGACTGTTGGACAGCCGAAGTTAATAACCCCCAGAAATCAGTTTAACTAGTATTAAGTTGCAAGTGGGCTTGGTATACCAAGCTGAAGATTGTCACATAACACATATCACAAGTTAATTCACAAAAAATGCATTGCAACTTGTTTCAGACAGGCAGCTTGTTAAAATGCCATTAAACCTCATACAAGGTATGCTCATCATACAGTTTGTACAAATCTTAGCTGGACGATTGCAACGCAATTGTCGACGAACATGTGGATGTCATGTTGCACAGGGGTGGTACGACACTGCATTAAAAAACGGTAATTACCAGAAAAAAAAACGTTTGAAATTGACAATTGCCAGGCTAACCTCAGACATACAGGAGAAGGGGCAAAATATGCTAACTTTGTGTTGTTATACAGGCTCTATTTTACAAAACGCTTAAGATAAAGCTAAGTTCGGAATGAACTACCGAAAACAAAACTGACCGTCGTCATTGATAATCGTGATCTGATTGATGACCTTACGACCCAATGACACGTAATCGCTGTCGTCATTAGCGTTGACGTCACCGTCGGGAAGAGAAAGTTTGACGAAAAACGTCTCGTCCGGTTCCCACACATTGTCGTCGATTATCTCGATTTCAATGGTTTGCCGTGATTCCTGAAATAATTGCAATTATTAAACTGTAAAGGATTTGTTTACACAAACCTGTCTATGTTATACCACGCCTTATTGAATTGGGAGTTTTAGAAAAAGACAAAACAAAAACTGTAAGGTTTTGCTTGATGGCCATTAAGTTTTATCTCATTTGATTTTCACGGCGTTCAGGCCAACGCCTTCACGTAACCATCAGTTATAACGTTAAAGCTCAAAGTCAACGTAAAATACATCAATTTCACCTATTGTATGCTGGTTTTACACACTAGAAACGGAGGGCTCTGAGTTAGGCCATTGAGGTAACAAACTAGTATAGATAACAGTAAAATACTTTCGATTTCGACGAACCTTGGGTTTAAATGTGAGAACGCCGCTCGACGCAATGTAATCTTCACCAGCATTGGCTGTTCCATCGATCGTTTCGTAGCTGGAAAACAAACACATCAAAAGGTTAACATAAGCCGGTTTGTTAATCATTAATTGATAGTGAAAGGTTATCCGCAGACGGCGGTGGTCTCCGACAAGGATGGTGGCCATGTTTGCATAGTGGTGTGTCTGGTTTGTACGAAGCAAGCAATCATATGTGGCGTGTCTACTACATACTGCCGTACTGTCCCTTTTAGGTTTGATAGATAATGCCTTGGAAAATAAAATTGTTCTTGCTATGTCCTATTTTGCCATTGTAACAAATTACGTAAGTCGGGAAGCTAATTTTGTTGTTTCTTGGCATAAGTACTTATAAAATTTAGACAATATGGAATTAGCTGCACGAACGCCTCTGAAGATCGTTTTTGTTGTTGTTGTTTCAGGAAAATCACGATTTTTTCCGTCTTATTCATGTTTTTAACTTTGATGGCAGTGCGAAAAGACCATTTCAATAACCGAGAAAGACATAATTTTCGCCAAAATTTGCGTCTTAGTATTTTTGAAAAGGTTTATCGAATTTAAGGTTTTAAACGGGTTTGCAACGAAACCTTTGCACTACAGCAGGACTTTTCTTTAGCCTACGCACAACCTTGCCTGGCAGCAACCAAAGCGTGACGTCGCGGCAAAGCGTCAAAGGATCGCGACCTTACGTACGTACTATCATCAAAATACGACGGGGACGCGCAAGTCCAGCGGACCTTGACTTCACCTTTTGTATACGTGATGTTTACGTGGGCGGTAAATGGAGAACTTGCTGTTGCTCGGAAAACGAAAATTCTTGCGGTATTTTAGATGCAGGGTTGAACAAGTTTACTTTTGGTTATTGTGACTACATTTAACGAACCGGTAAGAAAAGCCACAAAATTTAATTTTCTACGCCACTTAGCATTTTGTTCCGTCCCAAACACTTTCCGCTACATCAATTGTGGCTTGCGGAAGGAAAACAAACTTGTTAATGACGAATTGCGTGCTTTTATATCCCGGGACGTGAAAACAAATCGTGTTGAGGTAAGGCACGACAAAAGTCAATTCAATTTGCGTCGTTACTTTACGCAGGGTTAGCTGTTATTCAAGCGTTTTCTTTGCGTTAAAATGAGAATTTTGGATAACAGTTGGTTTTCAAACCGACTTGAAGCAACCGCTTTCCCGCTACAATAAGTCCACTGTTCTTTTTGAAGAGTAAAATACACAAAAAGACACAGCGCGTTAATATTTAAACCATAAATTTAGCTTCAACGTTTTTTTTTAATTTAAGGCGCGTAAATTTTCATTTCAAAGTGACCAACCCAGCAAATGTATTCGCACTATCTGACTAAAACCTGCTCTAAATAGTAAATTCATATTTTTGGGCCAAATCGATTTCCGAAGTGTTTGTAATAAGAAATATACAGACTGATTTAAGTGTGTGCTGAATTTGTCAGCTAATTTATGTTAATAAATTCGGGTAAAATGTTAATATTTCGACTGTTGCTTTTGTTTCCAATAAAACTGCTATTTTTACACGAAATTTGGAAAAAGGTTTGATAGCTCACATCACGATTTTAGGTAAAAACCAAAAACGTGCAATAATGCACCATCTAAAGCCAGACAAACCTTCCAAAAAACTCAATGTGTGCCACATACGGAAAAGTTTGTGGTGTAAAATAATGGAAAACAATTGCTGGGTTTTTTGATCCAAGAAACCGTAATTCGTTTAGGAAGCACGGTTCATACAAAATCAGTGACCGGATTTTTTCACGCATCGATCAACTTTGTATTTACTCCATTCCGGCAATTCTCAATTCCATGAAACTTTACCGCTTAGTCTAGTATTCGCCCTTTTGTTAACTGCGCTTGAGTAGTGCGAACTTGAACCACCTGTTGTTTTCATACACAGACATCAAGCAACAAATCACGTTTTAAAGAACGCTTTCTGAGAATATTTGACATTGAACCCCACAGCTATAACCTTACTCACTTTAATACGGGTTCCTCTTGATTATTCATTTATCACACAGCGTTTCTAGAGGAAATCGAGTCAATCAAAAACGCAAAAATAACTAAAGGCGTAAAAAGGTCTTCGGGTGCTAGTAAAATGAGTTACACGGTGGCATTACGGAGGGGTTATGTGCAGCACCAGAATGAAACAAAGTGCAATCTCGCGTAAAATTGTTGCTACGAACGATTAACTGTGGTCGTGGCTCCATTCAGTAGCAATGACATAAAGGGGCGTTGCTGAATTGGCTGGACTTGTAGTGTATTAAATTCCAGCTAGAAGTTTCACATTCAAACAAATAATTTAGAAAAGTCCACCAGGTTTATTACAATCGTCATTAATTGCCTTTGCAAATGTGGGAACAAAAGCGGGCCATCTTAAAATTTGAATAAACTGTGCCAATCTGTACAAATGACAAACACTCTCCCCAGTATCGAGCACCCACCTAACAGTGGCGTCCTTGGACAAGTCACCGTGCCTGACCACAATCAGTTTCACAGTACCACAGTTTTCCATTACAGAGCTTGATACGGCGTCGAACTCAATTGCGGTGGTAAGGCGAATCGTACTTAGAATCTGATCCACTTCAACGCGTTGGGGACCAGTTACAGCAGTTCCATTCTCGTGAGCTATATCCGCTAGCTGTTGGACCCAGAATTCGTAAACACACAACAGTTAAAGGTTATGGGACTTGTTTTATAAACGGATAACTTTACAAAACTCTACAGGGTAAAAGTTGGGTATACATATATAGTAAACATGACACACCACATCACCATGCATTGGTTACATCATGCATAAACGAGCGCTTCTATACTACAAGCACAGCCCTGGTAGGTTACAAGCAACATGCACAGACTATAAGCAAACATGATTTGGGTGCACAACATACAGAAAGGCAACATAAAACTTGTCAACACAAATAAAACAGGGTTAGAACCAAACTATTCCCATAAGATATTGGCTGGTGAGTTCAAACAAACTGTTGGTACAACTTTGCTACAAAATGTGTAAGGCGTCCACAGATCATTCATAAAGCGATATTCAAAAACATAGCAGCGAAAAATCCACCTACTGCAAGCTTAAAATTATTCTGTACATATAACGTTTTGTGGAGTTTTCGAGGGTGATTTTATTAACGTTAATCTGAAGCGAAAATTATACGGCAGTAAAGCGAGTGTCATAGGGGTGGTGTTTGATTGACAACCCAAAAGGCTGCGTTTCCGTTACGGGTCGCGCAAACGGTGGGAAGTCACGGCAAACTGAGATCATTGGTAAATCAGGCGATGGCGTACAGCAGTCGCATGAAACACTAATCATTTTTCGTAGAAACTTTGCATCTTCAAATTATTTTTTACGATAACTGTCCATCGGTGGAACATAAAAGATTTTTTCCGGGCGCAGGTTAAAAGGTCAACCAGCATTAACCCGTGCCTGATTACACACTTGAAAAAATTTGCTTACGGAAATCGTTTTTTTTTTTCAGTTTGGCAGCGGCGGGCGGGTCGGGCATGAATTTTTAACGACAGGCCTTTCGACTTGTTTCTGTGGCCGAGGACGAGCGCTGTATCACTTTTACATGCTCGATTGCGGCAAAGTCGTAGCGAAAAACAGCTTCATCAACAAGCCCTGTGGTCGGTTTTGGAAGAAACATACATTTATCAACCGGTTATTTAAGCGTAAAATGCACATTTACTCTCCATCGACTGCTAGATTGCAATATATTTGGTGTTGATTTATACAAATGATAACTATTGGGTTTTGCATCCTACTATGGGTTAAAAGGATGATTTTGCAACATCCTAGCGGTCCACCTCCGTTAATATGATTATTATCACTTATGGTTATCGACCTTTCGAAATAAAAAGTGATACAGAAATTTTAAGCCATTAAGATAATGCAGTTTCTACTGACTCAAATGTCAATTAAAATTGCAATCAAACCCCACCCCTTGACCTCGAGGTTACAAGCTGTACGAAGCTTTCCGGCATTCAATAATTCGATTATCCGCTAAAAGGCGTCTAATTTGAAAGCAAAACTAGTTCACTCCTGTGATAAATCGAACAAAGAAAATTCCTGCTGGATTTAAATTCGACTTTGGCCCACTATAGTAAAGGGCATCAGAGGCCACTAAAAGTTAAAACATTGTCACTCAACAACAAACCAGCACCAACCACCCAATCGATTTCAAGTAAAGCAAGACCGAATTTCAATTTTGAATTTCCAACGGTTTAAGCAGTGCTCAACACGATTTGAAACGATTTTTCACGTTGTAAGACTAAAACGTCTTGTTCCCTGCTTGTTGGTTGAAGAGTGGTTTAAATTAAAGTGTTGGGCCGTGTTTAAACTGGACATTAGCGTAGTGCTGTTTACTGTTGGATTAGCATTTCAATATTTTATTGATTTTGGGGTGGACAGCTTTATATATGTGTAAAAACAAGATAAACAAGGTGTTCGAATTGCTGTGTCGTTGTTCCTTAACCCAGCATGCTTGTAAAATAAACTAGTGCTTTAGTGTAGTCGCATTTTAAACCAGTTAAGCAGTCCAAATCAGCCGCAACCACTTTTTACCAGCACACACACGGCCAATCTTACGATACATAAGTGCTCGCTACATAACACAACCAAGCAGAAAAAGCGCGGCTTTAAGTGTGAAAGTGGGCCGGGTGCCATACAAAAGGTCAAAGCGATTAAGTCAGTTTCAAAAACACCAGTGAAAAAGTCACATTAAAAAAACAACGACCACATTCAACCAAGGAAGAAATCAAATAAACATATAGGTAGTACAAAAATAAAGTTGTGGCCAACCTGCGACGTCGATCCAGAGCGCAGCACCTACACAAAACCACGGTGACAGGTATTAAATGCAAGCAATTTGGCGGTGCTCTGGCAGTCACGGGCGTCTTTTCGAACGCCGCGAGCTACCCATTGTTTCGTGTGCGAAGTGTGTTGCGCTTGTGCGTAAGCACGACGTAAAGGGCGACGCAAAATAAGCCATAATTGAGCTTGTAATCGACTTTCAGGCCTGAAATGGAATCCAAGACGACTTTAAACAGACTGTAACTGTTTTCAAAGTTAAACTTATGCGTAAAATATACATAGGTCTATATTTATAGTTACCACGCATTGTTCTTGATGTATTAATAAATTTAAGCAAAAATCACCACACTAAGGTAACACAAAGTTGTTTTAAACAGTAGGATTAGCCGTCACATGTCAGTGTCGTAATAAACAGTTGTTGGGCGTACTTCTAGAAGGGTTGCTGGCCAATGTCTGTGTTTAACATCAAGTTTATATTCAAATCTAAACAACGCATTTGCATACTAGCTTCACACTAATCACATTTCGTTCAATGCTATAGTACTATTTATATGTCAGCCTATTTGTTTAAAAAATGTCAGTTAGCCCATTTGTGTATAATGTCGAACAGACGTTGCGTTTGTACTCGCTTTTGCACGCAACCTAAAGCTGGTATTAAAGCCAGTAATACCCATCCGGCTGTTTGGGAACACAATATGCGTCCTTCCGTGTTGTAAGCAGCCGGAACCGACATTAACTATGCATGCGTACACGCACTATTACCAAAAGGGTTGACCTTCATCATTGGATTAATAATAGAAGATGACGAAGTAAAACACTAGACTGATAAGGAACAGATGTCGCGCAATTCAGAAATAAACGTACAGTACTGCATTTGCTAATAGGGTGTATGAGAAAAGTCACCCAATTTGTGAAGTGAATGTGTTTATGGAACATATATATATATCATTAGGATATCAGATATTTTTTGCACACTAAACCTTCTTACCATTTTATGACCAGTTAAAATTCGTTTGAATGGTTTATCTTTAAATTTATTAAAAATACTAAAGAAACGTTTTGTCCACCAGGGTCCATGTTTAACAAATTTATAGTTCATCAACTGGTGTGATGCTAAGCAAAATACTATAGTTGTTTTTTACAAGTTCTTAAAAAAACAACCAGTATTTTGTTTAGCATCACATCAGTTGAATGACAAATTTAAATTTATTAGTGGCCTACAGTCTAAAACCACTTAGATCATAAAAAACGCCTTGGTATATTTGTTAGTAATACACCACCCACACGAACATTTAATATAGTGGATATTACGCTCTCACGTAAATGAATTTGGCAGTCGGCAATGCGGGCTGTCGGATTCAATTGACACCGACATCTATAGATATCACAAATCCCAGATGGTTTGCAGCAGAGCCCGGTCGCAAGGCCCTTTGGGAGCATTGACGGGAGATTGCGGAGACGAACTGGTCCTGCAGGTCGCACGGCAAGCAGGTCGCACGGCAAGCAAGTCACGTGATATGAAGGATTCGCATGCAACGTTCCGCATGACAAGGCTCCTTATGAGTGATGTGTCGTTTTAGCGACGAGACAAAAGTGCAAATGGCCGTGCGCAACCGATATTGTGACAATTGTGACATTCACTGGCAGTTGTATTAAAAACTAATTTTATTGAATATCAATAAATGTGTATTTGAACCTACGACAATAGAAAATCGTTTCCAAGAAACAGATTCACTCGATAAACATGGTTGAATACTGTATTCCGCGAAATTGCATTTTGGTTCTTATTTAAATATAATCTATTTTTGGCGAAATATAAGTTCCAATTAACTTTATTAACTGATGGTGTTTCTTGGAGACGATTTTCGATTCTAAGTTATTAATTTAGCAATCAGAGATCGGCAATAACTATGTTGCAGGTTGGAGAGTCTGATAATGTTCAATTTGTGCACTCTCACTTTAAACATACTCAAATGCGAAAACTTAGGATCTTTATTACTAATATACGATGTGTTAATAAGTAGCAATTTGTATGCGCAATTAGTAGTTCCTTATTGTGTCATCTTCTGATTAATTGTTGGGAGTGGTTTGCTTACACTCGCAGTCTTCATACATGGGGTTTCCACAGGTGCTTTGAGGCATTGTTTTGCAGGAAATACACTTGACGTATTTAAATAATAGTTATGTTTTTAAACCGGGCTAGAAACTTACTTTAAGTCAATGTTATTCACCCTGCATACCCGTACAGTACGCTATGCACCTGTTTAAAAAGGTTCGAATACCAGCAGATACAAAATCCTAACATGCATAGAGAGCAAACGTTAAGAGCGCCTACATTTTATGGTGTACAACATTCTTATTGATAACACATCATATTGTCATTATAAACTGCAGCGTAGGGCCGTATATACTCGTTTCAAGGTCACAGCCTACCTAGGAAAGACCTTCTTGCTGCGCATAGGTACGCAGGCGCATCATACATTAATTATGAGACGCTTCAGTGCGCAGATTATATGATCTCCGGCGACCAGTAAATTTGCTTAAGACAGAAAACCTTGGAGCTACTTTCTCGTGTAATATTGAACAAACACTGAGCTCCCGGGATCGTAAACCACCGCAACGGTGTAAAATTTCGACAGAAGTCCGCTGTTACGCACCCCTACTTACAAATCATAAACGTGTTTTAGTTGTTCTATGATTCGGGCGTTTCTAATAGTTCAATTGTACAGAAAGAACTAACATACAATGTTGAGTAGTTAGTCCAAATAAGAAAAAAAGAGTGTCACATGGTGTTGTAGTTTCTGCATTAATTTTATCAAGTACACATCTACGATCAATTACGCCGCTTGCCTAAAAAATTAAAACCTAATAGCGCCAAGCAAAGCGTATTAATTATATAGGCTAGGTTGATTGCAGGCTATGTAGGCCTCAACAATACTGAGTGACATTTAACATAACAAACGGCCGCGGAAGCGATCAATGCGCTTCCACATGATGCATGGCGTTCCGCTTCTACCCTGCTAAAGCCTTAACTTCTTTTGCTTCAGAAGTACTGCTTTTGAAGCCGTTTAATCTTAACGGTGTGCGACACACCACTTGCATAAGCTCTTGATAGCTAATGCTCTTCCAATACAGTGGATGCGTTTTGTGATATGTGGGTTCAGGTTCATATCACGTTGGTCGTGGGCTAAATGGTATGGTCCAATTACCAGCGATCGCGCATTAGCAAATGGCGAGAAGCGAACAATTGAACGAATGTGCTGATTCCGCATCTCGTGTGCTTCATACAGGTCGCAGGTCCTACCATGTTAGCTTGGACAGGCAAATTACCACAAAGGGGGCAAGCGGACCTTACCTTTTGCAGGTTTTCGTTGAGACGAGGCTGTATTCGTTGTCCGGCAAACAGGTCACGTGATGCTTTGACCCGATACCAGGCACGACTGTGCGGCGTTTCGTCCTGCAACAAAACTCGTATGATGAGTACCGACCGACAGGTTATATTGGGCTGTGACATTTAAGAAGATATCACATTGACAATTATAGGACAAACTCGTGCATCAGACGCTCGTACACGCACAGCAGCCGGCGTTCAAGTCTTAATTCAGATCGATACAGCAAGCAAAACGGTATTGCTACTTCATTTTAAAGTCTGTCACACACAGCTTCTGCGGCCATGGGTGATTTATAACCTTTGACTCCTTATTAAGTATGTTTGTCTGTCAAAAAATAATTATGTCTACTGTGACAACAATAAGGAATGCCAATGCATTTTTAAGTCTCCGGTACCTTGTAACGAGTTAAATGTATATTAAAAAGAAAAAAAAAACATAAAAACACAAACCCAACAAGTGTCAATTTAACTCCTGCTTGGTATAACAGTACAGGTGTAGAGCAGTATAAGATCCGATACTACTTATTAGCTGCAGGTTGTAGACTCGAGCCTTTTTTATGAATAAAAAACTTTTAAAGAGAGGTTTTAGAGAAGGAAAGCTCAGATGACTGACAGCTGACAGGTAAAGAGACACGGTACTCAATCTTAAGTAAATCAAGTAGATTAAACAGGCTCGTGTTATCCCAAATGATAAAAAACGCTAACATCGGTACACAAGAGTCAAAGCTAACCTGCAACTGTAGTGCAGCGATATTGGAAGCGTCATCCTCGCTTAGTTTTTCTGGTTTGTCTAAGGTTTTCATGAAAGCAGAAACGACATCTTTCATTCGTTCGTCCTCGGTGGTTGGTTGTTTCATCAAGGCAGTGTCCTCAGTAGCGTTTCCTAGCTCTGTTAGATGTATAGAACAAAGATTTTAACGACATTGATGACAAGCACCAATTTAGTAGCACTGTAGTAATGTACCCCATGTGTGCTTAGTTTAAAACATGACATTTTTAACTGAATAAGCTCGTACTGCAATTGTATTATATTAAAACGCTTCGTATAATCACAATACAGACTTTAAATAATTGTTTTTAGACCAAAATAGATTTAGCAATATATTACGTAACAGTGTAGTTGCACTGGTATCATGTGAAGCTTATTGTCAAATGTATTACCAACTAAGCCCTTTTTGAAAGCTTATGGCATCAAGTTAATGATATGAACCAAAATCAATGCGGATTCCATTTCTTTCCAACGTCGGAATAATCAATAGACGTAGGATACAAATCAATTTCTTAGGACCTAAACTTGGCCAGGCTGTATAAGAATTCAAATTATCTGATACTTTGCAAAAATGAAAGAAGCCAGACTATACATATTAGTGCTAAAAGGTTGCAATGGGGGTGTTGGAATAAGGACGAAACATGCGTTCAAAGAAACGAAATCGTTAATAACTAGCTAAAAACAATTATGCCATCACAAACGAACCGATTTCAAGGCGGTCGTCTTTGACCTTCTTTTTTCCACAATAGTCCTTGTCAGCGAGAAAGGCCAGCATCACAAGTAAGGGAAAAAACGCAAACGTGATAACTGCCTCCCAAAGCTCAATCTGGGGGGTAAACAAAAAAATGTTTGTACGATTAAAAAGTGGGATAAAATAATCCACAATGAAATAACAATCTTAGCATCATTGATAAGCAATAAATTGTTAAGCTAAATTACTTAAACAAAGTCGCGTCATCCGTTTCAAAACAGGTGAACCAATGTGTCAAGTTTTATTTTTTCTATTTAACTGTATTATTGTTTGCCAGTTATCACAAATTTTGAAACATCAGTGCATAGATACTTAGCCTGTTCTTTGCGAGTTGTTGCAAACAGCGGGTAAATTGAAATCATAACGGACGCACGCAAAAGATATTGAAGGAAGTTTTGCTCAGCGTCGCCAAATTACCGTGAAAAATTGCGCCGTCTCGAATATCACCGTATCTATGAGCGATTACAAACGGGACGTGAAGGGGATATTCAACATATATACTGTTCAATATTTATTTACCAACAAACCGATGTTTAAAGCAACCGTAAAATAAAAATAAAATGTTTTAGATTAAACTATGTTTGCAATTGAATAATCATAAAATTTATGCAATGCAAACATAAGTTTTTATACTATTTAATATTTGCAAGATAATCGCTTTAATAGTTGCAGTGTGTCCCTATCGATTAAGGACAGCTTTAGGTCGCCGGCTTTTGACGAAGTCAACCGGTCGTCAAAAGAGTTCGAGGTTGTAATAAATTTTGCGACTGCAAACACAAATCCCAAACGAGCTAGCACCTACAATGGGAACTGTTTGCTTTACCACTGCGTTCATTTTGCGTGACAAACGACGGTGCGATAAATGAACCTACATACTACAGTCAGTGTTGTGATGTGACGTCAACACACACTGTTACAGCACTCGAAGAATGCGGTGAACGCCCAAGGCAAGTATGGACAAGGCATGACCGGAAGAAACGATAGCCTGTTTGGGATGGACTGACTGATGCTTTGACAAGACACTTCTTCTCTTGACTTTTATGTACATACCATTTTCAGCTCTGAGAGATGCCCCTGTATACTTACATGCCAAGCATAATAAAATCTTTGCTTTATCAGCAAGGGTTCTTAATTGCGTTATATATTCTTGGCTGATTACAAATAAAGAATATCGTGGAAATGAAAAACATCTTTTAAAAGTTTCATAAAAATTACCTTGTTTTTGGATGTACCCAACAAGACAAAGTACAACCAACCATAGGCGAATACAGAAAAGAAGGCTGTAATGCCAAAGACCTTCATCCTTTTAACTTTTCGAAATTCACCATCAGGAATTCCCACCACACACACAGCAATAATAACCATAAGGTTGAATGAGGCAGAACCCACAATGGTTCCTAAACAGAAAAGGACATAGAAAAAAGTATTTAACCAATATACTGCAGCATTAGTGATACTCTAGCTGCGATATATATTAAAATTTGGGCTGCACATACTTATCAGGATACAAACTTAGAAATGCTAATATTTTGTGTAATACAAATTGAAAAACCAAGTATGCCTAAAAGTTTTACATCTCTACCTGGACCAAGAGCTCCTGCGTGGAAGTTATTTGAAACAATCTCAATGATTGAAAGAAGAATCTCAGGGGCTGAAGAGCCAAGGGCCATTAGGGTTAAGTTAGCAACTGTGTCATTCCAAACCCTCACTTGAACTATTTCAAAACCTTCCTCTTTGTCTGGTCTTGCCACTTTTACCTGAAAGTCATGAAAGTGATCAGAACCATCTGGTATGTTAGGTTTTGAACACTTTCGCTAAAGATTCACTAATCCTTAACATAGTGATTTGACCATAAATGTTTGCATAATTTAATAACACATAAATAAACAAAATTGTTAAAGGTTTGCTTCTTGCAAAAAGTTACACTGAAAAAATGAGCAAGAATTGTCATTGGCATTTTTGAAGTTGTGATGAAACAATTAAAAACCCACATACCTCAGTTGTTTTGCTGGTGATTACTTCAATTGCACACATGAAAGTATCGGCAATAATTGCAACTGCCATAAAGCTCCATAGTAATCCAATCAGGTAAAGAATAGCACGAAATTCAATACTCCATATTGACTCATTGACCAAAGGCAATATAAGGCCAGAGTTACATTTAAAAGTGGCATTCAAACAAGTCCCATTTAAAGACATTTTTGTGTTAATGCTGTTCAGTTAAGAAAACATCTAAAATGCAAAAAAAGCTTTTAAAGTCCTTTATTCAAACACACTAAAAACATGATTTCTATAACAAAAAAAGATACTTTAGTGGTGAAAATATATTTTCCAGCAAATACTTTACTGTACAGATGCAGAAATTATAAAGTAACTTTCTATTGTTTACGGAACACTCTCCATCATTTAAATGCTAAGAAACTTATTTGACATGTGGAAAAATGTATCAACATGTTTCTAATTTCAAACAAAGTCTTGCTTATGAGTGCAACTGCAAATGCAAACCATTCTGAAATAATTTACAACACAATTCTACTAGGCCTGAAAAAAACGTGCAACCACCGACCAGATTCACTGTTTTCATGGCGGATAGTTGATTGCCTACAATTTCCGTTACAAAAATCGCAGGACACATCATGCTCGTCACATCACAGCCAACCCTGCACTGGAACCGAATGATGTGGTTCTGCATCGGTTGCAGTTGCTAATGCAAACAAGTACTTTCGCGCCTTTTTCATTGCATGACGTCTCAATTCCACAAGCAGCTCTTTAAAGACAACTAGTGGTCGAATAATATTGTCGAAGTCCACCAGTAATGTCGCTGCATATTTAGCATCTTACCAAACTTTTCTTACAAATTTCAAAACATTAAAAATTAAAATTAGCCAATTCACACTCCAGCGTAGGCTAACTGGTTGGGACTGGGCATTTTACATGCACGGTGTGTTTTATTGTGATAAAAGCGACTTTAATTATGCCTCTGTAGCAGATTTATTGCATAGAGAAAAGAAAAAAATGTTGGACAAATTTTGTCAAATCGTTTTGTTTCCACCAGCAAAAACATGCTTGGCAAGTATTGTACCGGTAAGCTATTTGTAATATTCCTTTGATATATGTGCTCTGCCTACATCGGACTTTTAAAAGTCCAATTGCCTTAATGAAAATTTCTGCGGGGAACAAAATATAAACAGATATTTTCCATTTTGAGATGATTATTTGTGTTTTAAATCACTGGATGAACTGCAACATTGGAACTTACCATTAAGTTGATTATGGTAGTTTCTGGTTGTTGTTGCTCACCTAACTTTATTTTTTTACGGTGTTTGCTTCTCACTGCAGCGTTTTTCCACTTTGTGTAACCCAACACTTTGCAGAGTAAAATAAAATAAAATATTTTTTGCAAGTTTACGGGGTTGCCAAGTCAAAATTCTTTGAAATAAAGGGCACCCAGTGTCTGGGTAGATCCCAAAGACAGACCAAACGAGACCAGCAAACAGTTTTTGTTTCCATTGCTCATTTAAGGTGTACAAAAACAAGGTGGAAAAGGAGGTTTATTTATCCCGCACTCCCAGTCATAGCCCCTGTTTGACACATCGTTGGAATATCAAACAAAAACGTTTTGTCCGAATGAAGCAGTGTGGTCCTGTGTCAGACTGGAGGTTTTGGTGCAATATGGAACTCATATCACTGACCAAAGCTATATTTTTATGAAAGCATAATCATCGACATTCGACAAGTTACCACAATGTGTTATATATTTTAGGTTTATTAACAAAGTCATGCAAGAATACAAGTATGCGCTCTAAAATATTACACATGCAAAATAAAAAGTTTTTTAGTGCCAATTCGCACATTGTCTTTTAATTAGCAGGTCCCCGCTGAATTTCCGGTAGGTTTTGGATTTTGTGGAGTAGATTTTGATCTAGCTGGACGATCCACATCTTTGGCCCTTTTCCATTTGTCGTAAAGGCAACAGTGTAAGGTAACAATTTGTTCTGTAAAGCAATGAGTCGATTGAAACTATGAATAAAGACTATTTTGATTACAAGATTAATTACAACACTTTCCTCATTTTTAGCCACAAAAATTGTAAAACCCGAAACTTACCCGTTTGAAAACCTCATCCAGCAAGGTGGTAACGGAAAAAAAATCTGTTTGTTTTGTCCGTTGGTGTTCGGGCTTTTCTACCAAAGCTGGTATTGGTGGTCGGTTAATGTCTTCCACAACCTAAAACGAAACAAAAAGACTTTATATTAATGATAAACAAAGTAGTAATTTAAACTTTAATTAGGCAAAACATAACAACCTCGGGGACCTCTGGTTTCGCGGCAAGTAATTGGTCAATTTCTTTCTCACAACCGGAATCTCCTTTTGCAAAGATTTCCTCTTTCTTATTCTGCAACATAAATGAGCTGCGATGTTAGTGGTGTGAATCAGGTTAGAGAAAAGCAAAGTCGTTAATTATGTTCCCAGAAAAATTGTAACGGTCGTCGGAATTAGTTATACTTCGGCATGAGCAACCACAGCAACGGTTCTGTCTTCCTGATCGTCAAAAGCTCTATGGACGTCCACTCTCACAACCAACTGACGTCCTTGTATTTTCTGCAACGCATCAAAAAGGCTATGAGCTTGAGAAAAACTTCGGGACATCCAAGATCAAACTTCTCTCTTACTGGAGTAGTTCTCTTTTTTCGCAGCTCACATATTTCCACAGGAACAGCCATCTAAACATTAAAATAAGTTAAATTTCAACCAATATTACTGATAATTGTAGCAGATTTAAAAGAAACAAAGAAACACTTACCTTGTGAAACGGTTGAGGTGGTTGATTTTTTTCAACTTCGATGACTCTAAGGTGGTTGTCGTTGTTCTGACCCTTGAGTTTCTGCATTAAATATCCAAATACCTAATTGTAATTCATATCACATTGCAACTAAATTACTAAACTGTATAAACCCTACTTACCTTCACTCTGTTTTGTTTTTTCAAACAATTCCCCATTTTGATTTAGATTTTTCGAGAACTCAGTTTTACGCAACTCTCTTGCAGCATGCAAAATTTCCCAAATGATTCCGGTTTGAAAACACTGCCAAATTGCATATTGTTCAGTCAAGGTTGTGGTGGAAACGATTGTGATGTTTTCATTGTTGCGCATCTTGTATTTTGAGCACAAAATTTCATCACAGAAGGCATTATGACGTTTCATTGTGCTTACCTGGAGGCAGTGCATGCTGAGTTTTTCAGCAACCTTAAGAGGCGGCTTAGACATAATTTAACGGAGTGGAAAGTGTATTGTTACTAGTTTTTGAAGGTGTCATGTACGTTCTACTGGTGCTTTAGGTCAACTTACTTTACTGATGCCCACGGTCAACTTAATTGCATAGAATTTATAAAGTTTTTTCCTTGTGTTTTTCCACACTCATACCAACTTCCAAACAAAGACCCATATTTAGTCAAAATAAAAACTGTACTGTACCACCTATAGTCCCGAACAATTTGAACCGCTAAGTTCTATCTACTGGAGCTGATTTATTAAAACTCTACTGGCTCGTTAACCCTTTGAGGGTTACTGGTACATATATGTACCACAACTTTGAAGCATCGTAGAAAATTAATTTGTTGTTCGATCGATATAATTTTCACACAACCTCTCAATGTGGATTTAATGTTTATATTTCTATGATTTTTTTGCACTTGCCACCTTCAGATCAGCTGTTTTTGTGCCTTAAAGTAGTCAGTTTTCGGTCATTCTCAAGGGCATAGTTGTTTCACTTACTGGTAAGTATACAAAAACATAAAAACAAGTGACTGATAACGTTTTTTATTGTTTATGTGTTGGTTGTCAATAATTACTAGTTTTAAAAAATAAAACCCTAGTAAAAATGTAAAAATTTTGGACATACATGTTATGGTACATATATGTACCACTGTCCATTTGGGGAAAAAAAGTCAAAGTTTTCGGTTTTGTTGAAAAATGCTGTTGTTTGTTTTTTAAGTCCAATTAGAACTACAAAACAGCACATTTAAGGTTTTTAGTATTTTTTATTTGTATTTTAAGACATTTCAGAACAAAAGTGACAGGAACAAAAAGTTAGTTTTTCCATTGACATATAGCATCGTGGAGGAAATTTTGTTTGCTGATGTTAGCGACACTGAAGATGACCTTGCTTTAGATGCAGAAGATGTTAAGGTTCTCTTAAAAGATTCCAAATTGTTGCTGCCAGTTCAATGCTTGATTGTACGGTAGCAAAAAAGCAAAATCCTAGTGATTAGAAGAGATCTGTAGCAAGTTGAACTTCAACAACAATGAAAATATGAAACCGAGAAATGATCCAATGTATGAAAGGGCTTGTAAAATTAGGCCAGTACTACAGCATTTTAATTCATCATTTCTATCAGTCCTATTTTCTTCCGTTGATGAACATGTGATCAAATTTCAAGGGCCACAATTCTAGTATTTGCAAGAAAAGATCTAGCAAAGTCAATACAATTGACAAGATCAACAATATACAAAGGTGTAAGCTTTGCACATGTCAAAAGATTCAGAACAGGACCAACAACAAGTATGTCCAGTGTGACACATATCTTTGTTGTGCAAAGGATAGGAAATCCTTCAAACTTTATCATAAAAAATAAGTTTCTGTGCTTGATTTTGTTGTATTTCAATTTTTTGTGACCTGTTACCATTTGCTATCTATGATTTCTTCGTACAAAACTGGCATTTCCTTTTCATCTCTATATTGTTGTGAAGCTAAGTTTACTGAACTGAAATCCTACACTGGTAATGACAACAACTATTGTTGAAATACCTGCACCATTATTCTATACTTACAAGTTTTCTCGCATTTTTGTATGCTGTTGACTAGGTTTTGTTTGTTGTTTTGTATTTACTAATCAAATACATAGAATACAAGTATTTGTTAGTTAACAAAGTTTACTTACAGTGATCCTTGAATACATTTTTTACTATAATAATGGATTTGCACCAAAATTGAAAAAAAAAAATTTCAAAAAAAAATTCCCCCAGATGGTTGCTGGTACATATATGTACCATGCTCTAAAATAAACAAACTAAGAAATTACAAAAAAAATTTCGGGGGAATACTTTTTTTGACCCATTTTAACTAAGATTTGTTGACTGAATTAAAAAAAGCAGTGCACAAAAAAGTGTGTCCCTCAAAGGGTTAAAGAGCAGTGCTAACAGTGTAAAGTTGACTGGTCATAGGCAATCAATGTATAATGTCACAAGCAGACAAAGTGTGGCAAATTTTGTTGAACACAGTTTTTACTCATGCATATGACCTCCCGCAAGTGGCGCCGTGATACATCGCCCATGGTCCAGACTGGTACGTTCTTCTGCTATGTCTCAAAGGTCGCCAAATAGGTGGACACCTTTGTGTAAGTTGGGCACATTTAACAGCTGGAAATATATAACCATGATCAACAATGACCGTTTTCATATCATTGCTGAAACTATATATCTGAACCACACAAACTATAGCGCTTGTGTATTATAGAGCTGATTCGTTAAGACTGGCTTGTCTTGACATGTTGAAATGCAGTGTTAGCAGAATAATGTGTGTTAAGTTGTCGTCTTATGTTCTGAATGCTTCACAAAGAGTGGCAACATTGTAGCCGACAGTTTTATCCTGCCGCTAGTGGTAACGTGACATACACAGACCATGCATTAGTCAAGTATAGGTTCTGATGTGCCTCATGTGTCGTTAAGAGGTGGACTTGTTGCATACAACTGACATTATATTACCATAGTAATAAATGACGTGTTATTGCTGAAACTACCTATTTGAACCAAAACAAATTTTGAATGTGAAACAAGACCGCCCCAAATATATTTTTTGTTGTTAAATTTTACAAAAGTTCAGTAGTCAGCAAGCACAGTTATTTACAGTGTATACAGATATTACAAGGGACAGTAACAAAATCACACCGCCGCATTTATGTAAGCACAGTATCCAGAGAATCAAATCACTCGATGAACAATAGTCTAAAGCAGGGGTTCTTAACCAGGGGTACGTGTACCCCTTGGGGGTACGAAGCATCAAAGCAGGGGGTACGGCATGCAGGGTGAAATTATACCGTATTTAGGCATATTTGTAGAGAATGCGTAACAAGTTACTTTGTTATATATCTAGAACGGGTTAGTTTTGTACTACTTACAATACTTTTTTAATGCATGCATTCAACACTCAAGTTATAAATACACTGAGTGTAATTCATATTATTACAATTTTATTTATTCCGTCGGCCATTGTAGACAGGGGGTACGAGAAAATTTTATGAAAGCTCAAAGGGTACGAGCGCAAAAAAGGTTAAGAAACACTGGTCTAAAGCAAAATAGTCAACGACTTTTTTGTTGGTGTTGGTCAACCGAAGTAATCAATGTTATCCGAGACTGGCGTAAAAGTCGTCAAGCCCATCACCAGATGCAGGAGGTGCATCGTACGTGGGCTCTTGTTCTTGATTTTGGTTTTCTTCGTAGCCTTCCTCCCCGGCAGCAATATCGTATACATTCTCTTCAGTTTGATAACTAGCATCATTGCCGTAGCTTCTTTCATCGTATCCGTTGCTGGTTTGATAATCTCCTCCTGTCACCTCCTCCTGGTGCTGATTATAATCATCCTGACTGTATTCATTTGTAGCTGCTTCTTGTTCGTACGAGACTTCAGCCACATTTCCCTGCTGTTCATACGACTCTTCAGGGCGGTTCTCCTGCTGTTCATACGATTCTTCAGCAACGTTTTCCTTTTGGTCTTTATCCACGTCCTCCTGTTGATCGTAGGACTCTTCAACCACATTTTCTTGCTCTGGAACATGTTGCTCAACTTCAGCAGGTGGATTGTAGTTGTCGTTTAGGGCGGAGTCGTCTTCAGGGTTTTCAGTTTGCTTTTGTGGCTCGGGATCACTCATCTCACGTACTTCCGGCTTGTCCTGCTCTTGTGCTGGTGCTTCGGTTTGTGCGTCATCTTTTGTATACTCTGCTTTGGTCGCCTTGGTTTTTTGATCGGCTAAAGCAGCTTTTGAAATAAGAAATGCGCTTCGTTAAAGATTGCCTGCGCTTATAAAAACAACAAAGAGCAGGGGTCGGCAACCTTTTTGTACTGCGGACCGTTTTTAAAACTGAAATTTTATCGCGAACCGGTCTTCAAAAAACTACAATTTTTTTTGGAATAAAAACGCATAAATTAGTTTATAGTCCCCGGGAAGCACGGGCAAAATGTTTTAAAACATTTGGTCTGAAAACGTATACGGCCCGGTAACAAACTTCTCGCGGACCGGCGGTTGCCTACCACTGACATAGACAATTCGACCTACGCCTTTGTTAAGGGTTGGCTAAGTTGATGTGTTTGTTTGTTGTCCAGAGAAACTTGTGATACGTCGGTTAATTACATCTTCATATAACTATGTATAATCAGATCGACAAATGTTGGCTATTAACTATATGCTGCTACATATGCAAATAAGTCAAGAACAGCCATACGTTTGTCGTTGGTAGGTGAAACCGTTTTTTCGCACAATAAGACAAATAAACTTGGTATATGATCTATGCGATGCTAAATAAGCTGTTGGGACTTACCATTTTTTTCACGACGGCGACGACTTTTTGTGGATGCAAGTTCCTTGCCCTTGTAGGCATTGTCGCTGATTTGTGTTGTTAGTTTCTGCAGTCTTATATTCTCAGGGGTATCTGCAACCTTTGAAATGAAAAACTATTTTTTTTTCAAAACACAACCATGCATTCAACACGCGCTATACTAAATACAGTGGTGGGATTCAGCCGGTGCGTACCGGTTGTATCGAACCGTCTCACGAAATTTTATGAGATTAGCGAACCGGTTAGCATTACTTATGGTTGCTGTCAATGGACTTTTAGTCACAGAACCGGCTGAAAAATACGACTTTTGTGATAGAACCAACTGACAAACAATTTGAATTCAACCACTGACCAAATAGTCTCAAATCAAATAGAAATGCATTCACGGGATGTTCGCAATCACATGTATATGCGACTATATTGTAGAGGAAACTAAAATCGAACGTGTCTATGTATCACACAGTTGTTCAGTGTGTAAATATTTTACTGCAACACTTGCCTGTGTAAATTTTGTTCTATTCTTTTCGAAATCGCTCGTGTACTTTGACTTGCTAACAAGCGAGCTCATTCGTTTAGCGTTTTCTATCTCTGGTGTTGTTGTGCTTAATCCCTTCCCTTTGATTTGTTCAAACGATGCTTTGTACTTGTTCTGAAAGAATACAAAACATGATAAAACACGGTTTCTTACCTGTTGCAGTGACTCTGGGGCAATGATTGGCACATTGTATGTATGATGGATAAGATATTTTTATTCAGTATGTTATTAAAACGAAGGAGAATTAACAGTATTGTTACAAAACGTTTTGGTGTAACACAGGGGTGGGCAACGTGCGGCACTTTTCCATTTTTTGTGCGGCCCTTTATCTTCTTTCACCTATTTCCCCCCCAAAAAGGCTATTTGAGTGTTCATCATGCTGGAACTTTTGCTCTTTTAGTTTAGTGTTTGTGCGATGTCACCCGTAGGCTACACCGCTACAGCGGTGTATATACTAATGTGTATCTGCTATGATTTTTATATCCCCTTGTACTAGTGGTTTTCTAGTAAAAGCTGAAAATATAAATTAGTGTTTATTTGATGTGCGGCCCTCCTGTAAGCATTACATTTTCCTAACTGGCCCTTGTGTTAAAAAGGTTGCCCACCCCTTGTGTCACTGATTAAAAGCAAATTAAACTCAAAAGTTTCCCTTTTACATTTCTTCGTGTGCCGCAAAATATAAATGTTATTTGAAGTGCAAATCATACATCATGTTTGGTTTGGGGCGACATGCAGACGTGAGCTTAACGCTAGAATTTTAGATAAATTTTATTGTTGCCAATAACAATCCAACCAAACACATTGAAAAGACAATTTTTTGAATCTACTGAGCATGTATGATAAGTTGCCGAGTTTAGAATTTTACACCACTAAACTAAACACGTTACCTGACTTTGCTGTTTAGACATGTTTAAGGCATGCATCATCTGTGGCGTCATGTATGACTTTGCTGCGGCGGCAGCCCATCGCTTTTTCTTCTCTTCTTCTGTCTCGGGCATTTTAAGACTTTACACTGTTCAAATATTACAAGTATTTTACTTGCTAAAATGAATACTTTACAATTATTAGACAATGAATGTTGCTCTTATAATATCAAAAGCTAAAAATCACTATGTTTTTGTAAACGCTTTACACAGGCAAAAACCAAACAGCGTTTGTGCTCATACACCAACGTTCACATCCGTCTAACCTAGCTTGGTGGGCTATTCGAGAACTATTCACTGCCGGCTCTGGGCTACGACTTAGAAGGGCTTGTCAGAGAAAGATACTTCGCGCATGTCGTCATTTCCTCTTCTCCTCTCCATCTCACTCGCTGCGCCCGCGCCACTTCCCCCTGTCATATCACAACACAATGCTACTGCGCGGTTGCTTTCGAACATTTTCTACCCAACGCAATAGAGTTGAAACTCACCAAGTGGCATGTCGAAACTCATTAGTGCGCAGAACTGCAATTTTCAGCTCTGTTTGCGAAAATAATAAACAAAACACCTACACATATACAACTACCACAAACGGTTGGCAAACACACGTGGACAAATGCTGAAACTTCCTACAGTGACGTAGACCTGGTTACCTGGACAAGCGTGGGTTGAATCAGCATCCTGCAACGTGCGTGGCTATTTGTACCGCGGGTCGTACTCCTGTACTCCCGTTAAGTAAATCAGAACGTACCAAGTCAAGGCTTTTCTTGGGCAGGCAGATCAACCGCTGTAAGGTTGGAACGAAGCAGGAAAGACAACAGATATGAATTCTAAAAGGACGCTTATCAGCGTTAACGTGGTGGATGTCGAGAAACGAAGAAAACCATCGAAGCACTATGTAAGGATCACACTGCCAATATTTAAAACTAAGATTTTTAGGCTCTTTTAGCGCCGGTCTGAGAATTGTTAGATCTCTTGACCTTTTATTATCGAGATTTCTCATTGGTTTTGTGTAGGTTTATGTGATGAGCGTTTCGTGGAGTGATGGTAACCTTTGCAACATTGCAAGAAGATTTAGTTCATTTTTTGACATGCACGTAAGTACCTAGAATATGACACCATAAGTTTTGTGTATAGTTTTGTCATTAAAAGAACTTGTCAAGGTAAAGTATTATGTTAGTAACATTTTATTGTCATAATTTGTGTTTGCTAGATGGCTCTACTCGAAAAATTTCCGGTAGAAGGGGGGCAAAAAGATCCATCGAAACGTCTTCTTCCGTTTCTTCCGGGAAAACTCTTCTTTCGCAGATCACACACCCGTGATGTAACCATGCAGAGACTTGGCAAAATCAGCGAATACTGTCAGGTGACACTCGTACCAGTTTGTAAACCTATCCTTCCTGCTGCAATCTACGCAAGCGAGCAGTCAATGTGTGTGATTATTGCTACTAAGTGCTTTTAAGTTACTTGCTATTAGGTTGTGGAATTATTGATTATACAAACTGCTGCGTCGTTTTCAGGATCTTACGAAGCTTCCAGATTACATTTCACAATGCGACATAATACTGAACTTCTTCCAGTCCAGTGTTGACGATGAGAAAATAAGCAGGTATGCAAAGTTTAACTGCCTGATTTACATTTTTACTTGGATATAACATTGCTTATGCAGTTTTTGTTTGCAGACGGCCAGAGTCGGAAACAAACGGTTTGTAATTGTGGACTGTATACAATATAAATGCTGTGAATTTCAAATTGCTTTGTTATAGATTTCCTTAAGTTATTTTCGGCACAAAAACCTAAACGCATAACAACTTTATTGTTGAACGTACCTACTTGACTGCTTAAATCCCAGAAAAACCGGAAATCAGAAACATCACTGGACCGATAGAGATGGAATCGTACATCGCTATTGCAGACTACAAAGCGGAGGCCAAGAACCAGATCAGCATGCATGTCGGAGAAGTGGTAGAGGTCGTGGATAAAAGCGAAACTGGTAAGATAGGCAGGTTTTGAAAGCTTCATTGTTTCAACCGATTTCGGTCCATCTATAGGTTGGTGGTTGGTGTGTAACCTTTATGATGCGAACGGTTTCGTTCCCGGTGCGTTCCTGGAAAAGCTGGATGCAGACCAGGAAGACAATGCACAGGATGAGGAGGATGATGCTGACGATGCAGGTATAGTAACAAAAACTTGACTAGAAATTATGAAAGACACTGCTGACTAAGGCGATTGTTTTCCCGGACACACTTAATTGTCAATGTATTTACCTTCTCGGTCGAGAGTGCATGGATTAAGTGTTTGTTCATTGCAGGCACGTTGTATATTGCCAAAGTCGCTTATGACTCAACTTCGAAAGACGAGCTGAGCTTTCCAGCCGGAGCTCAATTGGAATTGGTGAAAAAGAATTCCGACGGGTGGTGGTTAATGAGGTAACCTTACCTATACTTGTACCTACTTACCTATACTTGTACCTAGTCGGAAGAAATACCTACCAATATTTCTTCCGACTAAAATCGTCCCATTACCGAAATAATAACAAGTTTGTTGTAAGATCGGGTAGACTGCCTAACTTCCTTCTTTTACAACAAGTCTGATGCATATCGCGCTGCCCAAACATGTACCCACTTCCTGCAAAAACTTTGGCACTTTGCTAAGTCATGATTAACTACTGGCACCAACGCCAATGTTTTGGGCAGTGTTTTAACAGGCAAGTCGCCCGCACGGTTTATTAAACCACAATATCTTATGTTGTTAATGTTATAACCAGAATTGTAAGCGGGCCTGAAATTCGGCCCCGAACCCTGCCCAAACAGAGAAGGGCGACCCTGATTTTTAAAAAGCAAGTCCGAATCAGGCTCGAAAGTTGGTAAAAATGCGTTAAAAATGAAGCCCTGTGTATCTCTATAGAGTCGGGACCGAATCAAGTCGGATTTGTTGAAACTTAATCACGAATCAGGCCCAAAGCTTACCCTAAAAGCCCTACCCGATTTATACTTTAACAACAAAACTAACACGATTGTGTATATTGGACAGAAACAACAGCTCGGAAGGTTGGGCGCCTGCTTCATTTATGACAAAGTCCGATCGTTCCCGTAGCGCATCAACACCCCCTGCACGTTATGGAAATGGACAAAACGTCTTTCCAGGTATTTTTTGTCAATGGTTTAAAACATCTGAAAACATATGTAGTATCTGTGGATGTCTTTTGTGAAATTGTTTTAAAAGTGGTGGTGTCTTTTTTTTCTTTGGGATACAATTCCGCTTAGTTTAAAGTTATGTAATTGTACTAGTGCACACCCATATGTACACTAAATGCCGAAGTTGATGATTACTCAATACAATTCGGTTGAATGGCAAATAAGTTAAAATTCTTTATTCTCCTTACAGTTGGAAGTGCATCAACCTTGCAAGTGGCCAGCAAGCCACCACCAAAACGAAACACAATCAATCGAAAGCTTAACTCAGAAACGCGCAAGGCTGCTTTGAAGAGACTTGACACTTTTGAAGAAGTGACCGAAGAGACCAGGCAGCATTACGTTACTCTTTTTTCTCTTGATAACAAAGTTCCCGACGGTCTGAGTTTCGGTGTCGGACAGGTGGTCGAGGTACATAAATTACTACAGCAAGTTTGTAGGGCAAGGGCCATTACCTTGTGGGGGATAGTATCTTCCGATTCGCCGTTTTTATCTCTCAAAGTTAACATATGCTTACATTTCTGTAAAGAACTTATTTTTCCTAAAGCATAAAGCTACGCTCATACATTGATAACAACTTGCTTTGTGTCGTCTAAAACAGTGCTTCCCAACCTTTTCCAGCTCACGGCCCACTTTAAAAAAAATTTTTTTTTGGTGGAGCACTGTTTTAACACATTGTACTTTTGCCTCAAATTTACTTCCTGCCTTGATGAAACCGTATTTGATGTATTCTGGGTCCAAATGAAGTTATGGCATCAAGATTTTACAACTAATACAAGCACTGTTGTGACGCGACGGTCACAGTTTGGGTGTGAAAAAAGCTTTGTTTGACGTGAAACCTTATGCGGCTTTCATAGTGAGAATATGTTTGTTTTTTTGATAATATAGTTAAACTTGAAAGTATGTTCACATGAACTGTATAACTTTTGAACTTCTATTTTGGTATGATAATAGTTTGACAAGTTTCGCGGCCCACGAGAAAGAACGTCGCGGCCCACCAGTGGGCCGCGGACCACCGGTTGGGAAGCGCTGGTCTAAAAAACGTTGTGTATTTATCATTTGTTTTATATTGTATTCCGTTTGGACACATGTATACCGTTTTTAATGCTGTACAAGTTACCTAATTTTGATTTAGAAACAACTTTATTTGACAAATATAAAAATTAGAAACACTACCCTCCAACGCCCACGCGTGTGTTAATGCATTGACAGGTGATCGAGCAATCTGACAACGGTTG
Source organism: Phallusia mammillata (assembly GCF_965637545.1). Taxonomy (NCBI): domain Eukaryota; kingdom Metazoa; phylum Chordata; class Ascidiacea; order Phlebobranchia; family Ascidiidae; genus Phallusia; species Phallusia mammillata. The sequence continues at coordinate 17,600,189 of NC_137255.1, forward strand.
GTGGTTCGTAGCATTTGCTGGGAAAGAAGGATGGGTTCCTGCAAACTACCTTGGTCCCGTTAAGAGCCCGGTGAGCGGAAACGGGAGTCCTCCTAAGCAGAGAAGCACTTCGGAGGTTGTTCTGAAGCCATGGGAGAGGCTGGCTTTAAGTGACAAAAGAAAGAAAGAAGATGCCCCTCTTGCGAGAGTTAAACCAAAACCTGAGCGGCCGAAAGGTCCAGAAATTTCAACACTTTCACAACCGATGTTGCCGAAAAAAGATATTTTACCAAAAAAGAAACAGTTGAGTGTAAAATAGAAAAAAAATCGAAAAATTTATATTTTACTATCAACTGGATCGTGGTTAATAAGTGTAATCTTTCTTTGTACTTTTTGATAAACATGACGAACTACATCTAAGATTAACCTTCAGCAGAAACATTGCGACTTTTTCGTTGTGCTGATGTTACGCAGAGTTGTTTGCTTTGCAATAAAATTAGGTCTCAAACAAATTAGCAATTACTCTGCCTAAAATATGGTTAATTCGTATAAAACCATAAATGTCTAAATTTTAACTATAAAATCTACTCTTGATTTCTAGCTGCCTATGCTATTGACAGACTTATATGTATGATACATCGAATGTTTTTTCTAGGTTTGAAGCAATGCCTGGCATGTTGGCTGAAGTGATGAAACAGCAACAGAAAAAACTACTTCCGCCAACTAAAACCAACGCACTTAGATCCGAACCAAAGATTGAGGATGAAGCTCAATATGTGGCAATGGTCAATTATGCTGGTATTTAGCTTTACTCTGTGGTTAGTCCAACACACTGTTCATAAAATAAACCTTTCTAACGTCGCAGGTCAGCGACCAAAGCGCCTTGAAGACGAGCCGTGGTTTAAAGACATTGGTCGCCAGGAAGCAGAATCTTCACTTAAAATGGAGGACAAGGTAACTCTATATTCTTACAAAGACAACGACTGATCACACAAGTTTGAGCCGATGGAACTTTTATTTTATCGGCTGTGGCATGCACGAACTCTTCGGTTGCGTTGATTCCTTAACTATTTTCTATTAGTTTCAATATTGATTTGCAGGAAGGCTACTTTGTTGTGAGACGCAGCAAATCGGGTGGAAACGACAATCCTTATTCATTGACGCTTTACCATCGAAAAAACATCTTTAACTTTCACGTAAGAAAGAGAAGAGATGGCCGCTACGCAACCGGTATATACAGTGAAGGGGAGAAAACGTTTTCAAGTGTCCAAGAGCTTGTCCAGTTTTACAAAGAGAACACTTTGGTGGTTGGAGATGACAGCAATATGGTTATACTGAAGGGGTCACCCAGCGACTACCTTTAACAGAATTTCGGAACTATAAATATACACTTTAATGTTGCTCTGTTAGCATGCAGTTGTGTTGTTGTAAGAATGTAAGCTACGCATTATTGTTACAGTATTTAAGAGTTTCAAATTCGTTGTTATAACGTATCTCCTTTGTTCGCGTCTTTTTTGAACAACAGGTCTTTGTGTTTCAAGTGATTATTAAGTTTAAAAATTGTTATGTCTGTTTTAATATGTTTACAAGTAGGACAAAAGTTGTGGTGGAATGGAGGTTTAAAATAATCTGAACAGAAAAGAATGGGAGCTTTCTTTGTCAAATAAGCATATTAAATCGATAGGGCGAATGCAACACTACAGGAAACTGCTTTCAAGGCCCGTGTTACATAGAAAAATATCACCAGAATCCAACCCACTGCCCATTCAACCATTTAGTGGCCAAAAGCTGAAGCTTAATTTTAGTGGCCAATTGGCCAAAAGTTAATGCTAAAAACGAGTATCAATTGGGGGTGGGAGTTAAGTGAACAACAGTATGTGAAAAGAAACACCGTTTGTTTTAACTGGTGAATTCAACCACCTAATGAGTCTCGTAATTGTATTCCAACTTTCATCTGCTGGGCAATGAACAACCAACTGCCACACGAATCTCGTTCAAGAACTTTGACCCGTGTTTCCATTTTACACACCAAAATATTATCGCGGGGTAAAGATAAGCGTCCCTGTATGACAAAAACGGGGAACTAAATGATTGGTCCGAGGACCGAAGAAACCACACAAAAAAAAACTAAAACATTTGTACCCGTTGGATTAAAAAAACAAACATTTGTACTGGTAGTAAGTCGAAAATCACCAAGCAAGGCGCAAACGTGAGGAGTATAATAATATTCGGGCGAGATGAAGTCAAATGGGTCCCACAGTAACAAGAAGCCCAACATGGATTGCACACAAAGCATTGGATACAAACTTACCATGATTGCTGGAAGGTAAATACAGCAGCATAGCATGGCGACTATTTTCGAGCATCAGCAACATCTTAAAAACTATGAGCAGGCCGCTTTTCTATCACTGGTATTGTTAACCGCAGTGAGCAAAATAAACGATGTGGCATTTGAGTACCATAAATTATTATATGGCGCTTGGTAATTATATTTACGATAAATCCTCTTCTATAGTGTCGGGTTTTGGGACTAAAACAAGTCGCCGTTTGGCTTCACTGAAAATTCCGTCCCCAACAGCCAAAGCCGGCGGCACAGAGCTTTCTGCTTCGTCATCAACTCGCCCGTCAGCTGTCACAAGATTGTCGACAGAGGGCGCTCTCATCGACCTTTCTCTGAAAGATTACGTTAAATACGTTTGACTTTGACCACATATTGTTTTTTAACAATAGTTTTTTACTTCAACACGTCTCTGAACAAAAGTACATACATTTTGATTATTTATTAAGGTCACGATATTGATAGTCCAAAAGAGATAAATGCTACACAATCACTAGTATGTACAGGTTATAGGCGCACTGTCACATTCATATGCCAAAAGGGACAAACTAACACATAGTACGTATATAAGTGACCGGATTCAGGTTTTACCTTGCTGGAGTGGTAAGGCTCACATTTGGCGCGGTCGACGGACCCTCACTTTTTCTTTTCTTTCGCGGTGGCACCTTTTCGCCACGACAGGGAGGCTCGTCTTTTTCTAGGGGTTTTACGTGCGACACAAGAATGGTTTTGTTGCCTCTTTGCTCAAACGGATCAACCACTGATAGCTTCGGAACAGTGAGAGGGACGCAAGAGGCCTGTGCTACGTCGTCGTGAATGAACTTGCACGCTTGTCCAACTATAACGATGCTGTTGAATATCTTGACCAGGATTAATCTGAGGGCATACGAGGTTGAACTTGGATCATAACATCACATCGGTTAGTCTATTTACAGAATTACTTTTGGTATTAAAATGGTATAAGCGGGTATTAGCGAGGTAATGTAGTACATTGAATGTGCCATTATCACCAATTATTATCGGACTGTAAACTAGGGGTTAAATTTAATAATACACTTGGAATATTGAAAGAACAGGACAGCGTCTACCGATAATTTGAACCCTGCAAGACACGCATTGTGCTGGTGATTTAATCTGAAACCGTGATCGGAAAATAAGGACATCGTTTCGATGTGAGGGGTATAAAGTATGCTGGCACTTATTTGGAGAAAAGAAGATAATATACTCACGCTAAATAACCGATAGCGATAACCAGAATTCCTGTTGCACCGTGGAAGTCGATTGAAATCCTCGTGACGTGAAAAATCTAACAATAAGGTAAACAGAATTAAGTCCAAAAATCATGTACAATTTCACAACCATGTATCAGCGAAAACACGGTCTGTAGTTCGAGACCTGGTGTTCAAGGGTTTCATTTCAAGTTGAGTCAAGTTACTGCAAGTTTTGGTCATTTACGCTTAAGCATTCGTTGGCGTTGTTCACAAACCACCGACGATGAATGGTTTGAGCAAAACGCGCAAAAAGAGATTGTTCGAAAACGAATCTATGCATCGTAAAATCGACATTGGCTAAATCGAGGAACATAACTCCAATCAAATCGGGAAATTTAAAACTGCGACTAAAACTGGCGTGTATTTTAACCACTGGTAAAAGTTCAGTAACAAACGGCGTTGAACTCACCAGCACGGCCAAGGGCAGTGGAATAAAACCTAGGCGTCTTGATACGAGGTCACAGTGATCAGAAATTGATCCTACTTGACGACTTGTCGCCACGTCGTAAGCAAATGTTGCTCGGTATTCCTTGTACGACTCGATAGGAATGTGATTGAACTTGAGGACAAACGCGTGTTTGAACCAATCAACTGTAAGCAATGGCTATTGGTAACGAAAATAAAAAGATGGTACTGAAAGTCAAGAAATCCATTATTTTTGAGTTAGATATTTTTTTAACTTATGGTATGGTAACTGGTTACCTCCTTTACTTACCCACATATTCAGATGCTATGAGCGCAAATATGTTTGGCAAAAGTTCCATAAAATGTTCATAGTTCCATGCATACTGTTGCATGTTGCGAAGCAGCACAATAAACATCAACGCAAAATAGTGAAATCGCTCCCGTATGTCTGAACAAGAGATCTAAAGAACAGGAATTAAATTGTAGTTTCTACACCTATGTGGCATATATAACAGTGAGCCCACCTGAAAAAGATTGTTTTTGTCAAACTTTTTGAACACTGTTCCTTTGATTTCAACAAAGTTATTGGCCATCATTATTGTGAGTAGCACTTTGTTGTGAGAATTAAAAGCAACATTTAAAGTTGTGGCTTGAAACAAGACCAGTATGGCATGCATGACTTACAAGGAATTGGGTTAAGAAAACCAATACTGTTTATATTGAAAAGTTTGTCACCAGCATTACATATTTTCCAAAAAAACTCTTTACAATATTGGGACAAGGCATGTTTATACCAACCTATCAATACAGAGAAATAACACAAATAAAGGATACAAACATAGATAACAGCAAGTATCAAATGCAGCAACAATTTACAACTTTCCTTGATGCTTGGACCAGACTCTGTGGCAGTGAGAAATAATGCATCTAAAATATCTTGTCCAAATGAAGAAAATAATCTATCAGCTACCTAAAAATAAAAATCACAATGTATTGAAATGTTTTAAAACCCAGAATACACACACTTTTACTTTAGGTCAAAAATTTAATGCATTAAAAATGGACGAAGGTTACCTCCAGCATGTTGTAAATGATGTACAGTTTCATTAAAGTTTGTGCTCGCACCAGGTGGTATATAAAAGAAGTGTCAATATATGACATAACATAGGCACAAGATATAAAAATTATTCCTTTTAACAAATCACATTTTTGAGCTGGATCAAGAACAGACCGCCTGTTTAATACAAGTGATTTAGCTTTTAGATCTCTAAACATACTAATAAACGTAAACAGATGTTTCTACCTTCTTAGCCAACAACAAGGAGCTGAAAGAAGGCGTATAAGTGCAAATAGAATTCGCAAAGGTAAGAATGTGAATACATATAAAAACACATCCAAACAAAGAAAAAGACCATATATCATCATCTGAACAACAAAAGTTAATTAACCAGATGTAAAACTATTAAAATTTTTAATGAAATCTTTTTTATTTAACTTTGATTTACTAAATGCTTTACGGCAGTGGTTCTTAACCGGGGTTCGACGAAGGTCTTTTTGAAATATAATGCAAATACTCGTTTTTGGTCAAACTTTAGGGTCTATAGTCCCTAAAAAATGCCATTTCTATTTGCCAAATATCAAAACGCTGGAAGGTTATACTAAGGCAGGGGTGCACAACCTGCCGCCATACGGCTGCATGCCGCCGAGGTGTCGAGTTTGTGCGGTCGTGAACATGTTTATTAAAATATATGTACAGGAGGCCATGACGTAAATAAAAAAACTCTTTTGCTAAATATTTTGAATTTTAACCTGTTCTAAACAGTTTTTGTGGTACTAAAAAGAGTATTACCAGCCTAATAAACATACGCGCCAGACTCTTTGTACGCCTATTGTGTGCAAACAATGCGAAAAAAAACAGGTACCACAAGCATCACAATATAGATTATGACATCATAAACACTTAAGACTGATCTCCACGCTGTGTAGCTCAATCTGTGCACCAAGTTTGAAATTAATCAAGGCTTTTGGAGCGATATTAGATGGTATATATATATGATATAAACAAAGTATTCCAAAAAAAGAGCAGTGTTCGCGTTGTTCGCAAGCAGAAAAACAACGAAATTTTGTTGGCAGCTATTACTTCTGCTTTTTCATGTTTGTGTACAGATGCTCAAAAAACAGTGTCTTATTTTGGTAAAAACTAAAAATTGCCGGAATTAAAGCAATCCCGAAACAAGTTGCTTGTATAATGCTAGAATTTAACAAAATTACAAACAGTAACCGTTGCCACTACGTTTAAACAAAAACTAATTACGAATCACCAACCAAAATGGGTTAAAAACCTAGGGTGTAACTTTGGGGTTCGACCAGAGGCTGAAGAATATCGTAGGGGTTCGGCCGTAACAAAAAGGTTAAGAACCACTGCTTTACGGTAATCAACATTTGTAACATAATTTTAAGTTTTGCTATATGCCCTACCTTTTCAATTTCCCTTGGTTGCTTGAGAAAAGTATAGACCCTTTCCCTTCTCTCAGTGTATCTTTCATTGTTTTCATCCATAAAGTACCCATGGGTAAGTTCTTGTGTGAAGTATTTACGAAATGAAATACCTGTAATTTTGAAGTACACTAAATGTTTTTGGAATATTTATTGATTATTGTTTTATTTTTTTAGAAAAGTATAATCAGGCAAATGTTTCTGCCCAACATTATGTACAAATGGTCAAATGTAAAATGAATTAAAATAAGTAACTCTTCTTGGTATGTGCAAAAAAACAGTAACAATCAAATCAACCATATACGTACCAGTTTTTTTGTTCGCGCTCTTGATAGTCATTTTGGATTGGTTCAGTTTATTGCAACGTCGAAGTGTTTCACGTTTGTTTCTCTTACCTTTACAGTGAAAACCAGCATGGAGTCATAACAACTAATCTTTAAACAAAACAACAAGAAACTTTTCCATTCGCTCAAAAACAAACTTGTTTCTGTGCATGTTGTTGATATTGTTTCATCAAAGTTAAAACACAACGGTTCAAACAGTGCTGCATGGCACCGATTGATGTCACAAACTTAGGTATGCATTTTAAACTGTTGTGTTTAAAAATAACAAAGGATTTAAATAAAGATAAATAAAATACATCTAATATTCCTAATATGTTTTTAATGCGGATTTAAACAAACCGGATAAAAAAATATAAATACTGAATACGTGACGCAACACATTTTCCCACACGGGTATTTCCCTGTCATAAAAACTGGTACCAAGTTAAACCAAAGTCTTCAAATATTTTTTACTGATAGTTCTCTTTCAAAACACAGCGTTTAATGAAGTTTAATAAAATTGCACTAAAAAACAACGTAATTTAATGCAATTAAAATTATTAAGCATAATGAGTTGGTTACCTGCATCAACCCTTAAAATCTGTTTAACATTAATTTATGTTTATCACGAGCTCGTTTACGTTATAATGTAAAATTCATTATTAGCTTAAATTACACATTGTTAACTCTCTTCTGTTCCAGTTGCATGGATAAGTTTGGTTAGTTTAAAATGTACATGATGGTGACTTCTGTCAACTCTTGTATTATACCCTCAAGTCAATGGTGTATAATATCTTTCATCTTTGTCCTTTTCTGCATTATAGTTGCTCTTTTAAAGAAAGGTGTACAAAGGTACATGTCTATTAGACTTATTTTTTTGTTTCTGTGTTTAAACATTAAATACTGTAGTTGACAAATCTAAATGCTTTTGTTTTGGCGATGATAAACTGATGTATGTGTTTTTTAGGCTGCAAGAGAACAGAGAAGAGCATCCCAACATAGCTAAAACTGTAAGCAGCAGGGTTTTTACTAAAATCATTGCTGACCTATGCTATATCAATTTAAGTTCTTATAGCCAAATACAAAGTCCAATACTTTATTAGTATAAGTAGTGTAGATCCTAATAACATTATTGTCTTGGAAAGCAAATATACACAAACACAAGACATTTAAAAACGTAGCTTTAAAAATGCAAAACATCTTGACTTGGTTTTTGCCCACAAACACTGTTATCATGCTGGCATCATTTGAACACTGTATTATAATCCTCACACAAATTTTGTTGCTTGTGAAATAATTTGTTTTGTTTTCTATAAATATTTCTGATTTAACCACCTGAGATATAATTATTACCCAAATAACATACCACCTATTTACTCAGTATTGTTTTTTAAGGAACAAGTTCGTGCGTCCAGACAATCACAAAAAAAGTCACGAAAGGAAATAAAAAGTACTCCTAAACTAAAACATGAACAGCAGACTTTGCAGGTTTATTCTAAATCTGGTACTATTTTTCATGACATATTCTGTGAGTGCCAACATTTGATAAACATCTATGTTACTCAGATTCCCACCTAAAAAAGGGGAAAAGGCACCGAAAAAGAAAGAAGCACCTGTTGTTTAAAGAAGATCATAACTGTAAGTACATGATTTTCAGACTTTTTTACATAGACTATCATTATTTCAAAAATATTCATAATGTAAACAACTAATCAGCATTTTGACCATTGTACTTTTGACGAAGTTATACTTGTGAGAGGAAGAAGTTACAATGAAGATGAGCATGGACTTGAATGGACTCAGGTAAGAAAAGCTCAAAAAGCTTAAATTTTGATCACTGTAATTTTAAACAAATGAATGTAGGTAACATCAAAAAAACACAAGCTTAAAACCAGCTCAAAATCACCTGATGACTTGAAGGATTTAAAAAAGTTACCCCAAACTGCAAAGGTAAAACTTTATTTTTTACAATGTCACCAAAGATTTCTTTTTTTGAAAGAAGCACAATTTGTGCTAGTTGTCTTCATTGGTGTAGTATAAAATGGTTAAAACAAAAGTATACACTTCAGAATTTAGTTATATGGTGTAAAAAATGTGACATTGTTTGTTAAAAGTAATGTGTTTAGTATTTTTATGTGATGGTCAGATCTTTCTGTAATTTACAAGATACAAACATCATTACCAATAGAAGCCTTTTGATAATTATGGGTCCCCTTCCCTGAAGGGGACACATATTGATTTTACTCAAATAGTTTTTGTTATTTTCTTTTTTTTCTTTTAATTTTTTTCTTACCAAAGTTTGTCCGACTCGTTTTTCCTTCAAATGTTTGATGGATTTGGATGAAATTCACACAGATGGTAGATATAGTTATGTAGATGTGCACCCCACTTTGTTTTTGTTGATAACCCCAGTATTTACCCTGCTAGCCCCATAAAATGGGTATTTTTCCCCCGAAGTTTGTCCGACTCGTTTGGCCATCAAATGTTTGATGGATGTGGCTGAAACTTATACAGATGGTAGATATAGTAATGTAGATGTGCATCCCACTTTGTTTGTACAGATAACCCTAGTATTTACCCCCGAGTTTGTAAACAATGTCAGAATTGGCTAAAATTGGGATAGCTTGTAAAGTATGCCATTTATAGGTGTCGATTGTTGCGTTCAACCCTGTAGCCCTAACATTTACCCCACAAGCCCCCAAAGTGTAAAACGTATTTGTATGTTACTGGGCACCACAAAAGAAAGATTTCTGTGGCGCAATAGTGTTACAAGGGCAACCAGTTGTATGTTACTTGTTTATGACTTTGTGAGTAGCTTGGTGGACGTTTTTGCGTCATGGCAGTTAGACATCAGAAACATTAACGGTTGTTGTTGAAAACACATCTAGTGGTCGAAATTTTAAACTTTGGCAGATTATGCTGAAATTTTGCAGTACTATTGATTGAGTCATCGAGGTTTCATATTTTTTTAGTTTGTGTGTCGAACCCCATTAGTAACCCTACTAGCCCCCTAAAATGGGTCAGTTTTTTAAACAATATCAAAATTGGCTGAAATTTGGACAACTTGTAGAATTTACCATTCATAGGAGCTAATTGTTGTGTTTAACCTTGTAGCCCCAATTTCACCCCAATAGCTTCCTAAAATGGGTGAGTTTATTAAAGAGTGTCGGAATTGGCTAATATTTGGGTAGCATGTGGATTATGCTATTTATAGATTTCGATTGATGTGTTTTACCTTTTTACTCAACTAGTCCCCTAAGATAAGTGAATTTTTAAAAAAATTCCCGCTTACATGAATTTTGCAAAGTTCATTGAACTTACTATTTTAAGTCCTCAAATGTTGTGTTTTGCCCTGTAGCACTACAATTTAACCAACAAAATGAGTGACCCTTTTAACAATGTTCAAATTGAATGAAAATTGGTCAGCTTGTAGAATTTGCTATTCATAGGTGTCTTATTTTTGTCTACCCCATTATGCCACTATTAATTCCTTCTTTCCCCCCAAAAAAGAGTGTTAAAAAATGTTAAATAGGACACACTTCAAACAATATTTGGGGTGAGTCTGATTTGTGTAGTTTGTATTCTACATAGTGTTATTATTTAAGCCCAGTGCTGATCACTGTGTTTTGCCTTATAACACCCGACTATCCATGGTTATTTTTTGAAATGCATTATTTTCAACTTTGCATCTGTGGGGACCCATGCGTTTCTGCCTGCAGAAACAACTAAGGTTATAAAAGACAGTGGCTAATATGGGACCCAATAAATAAATAAGCATAGAAAATATGTTAATGTTTTAAGATAGGTTGTAGTGTATGTGCAATGACAAAATGTGCTAAGCTACCCTTCTAGTTTTAAAATTAAAATTACCAAGGTGAACAGGTAAATTTAACTACTATTCTGCCAACAGCTTTAGCCAACTCATGGATAAATTATTTGATGAATCTTTTAGCTCTGTGTCATATTGAATTTGCAGGAAAATGTCCTTAAAAAAGTAATAAGAGGCAGTGCTAATGGATCTGTTACTAATTTGCTGGAAAATGAAAGTAAAATCGAAAAGGTTTGTTTATTGGTAACATTTACGATTTGGTTGTGCTGTTAAGTTAAAATCTCCCAGCTATGCATTGGTATGTAAATTTGATGTAACATAACAACATACATAGGATATTTTCAACCAGAAAGAGATACTAGGTTCCATATCAAAGTATGAATTTTGTGGATACAAAAGAACGACGAGGAAGAAAAATAATAAACTTTGTGTTGTGTTCTGCAGGTTACAACACCAACTGTTTTAGAGCCACAAACCATTATGGATTCAAGGGGAAATTCAACTAAACATTGTGAGGAGAAACCAGGCAGTAAACAGACCCAGACAATGAAACCCGATCTATTGACTTTGAATACAATTGTTGGCGTTGAATCTGGCCGGTTATCAAGGACAAGCTCGGGATACATATCAGATACAGAACTTTCTGCAAGACAAGAAAACAGTTCGCCTTTACTGCAACTCAAAAAAAGGCAACACAAACCTAAACGTCCTTCAAGGATATTAGAAGGTCGTGTTGCAAATATTGACCACCACGAAGTGCAGGATCAGCCAATAGAGAGGGTAATACCAGTTGGGGCTGTCACACACAGAGAGAAGGTTGATGCCAGTGGTGCAAATATTGACTTTCATAACTGCAAAGTGAAAATTGGACGAGGTGCCCTGCCTGTTCCCACTACCATCTCAATAGACCGATGGAACAGACCTGAGGTCAGTGGCTGTTTGTTGCACTGTATTACCAACATATAACTTTGCCATGCAACATGTTTACCAGTTTTCTTGTCGCGCTGTTAGTTATCACTCATGTGTAGGTGTCATAAATTGAAAAATATATGTAGGTGCTTTGCGATGACGGCCTAATTATTACGCCCACTATACAATGTGAACCATCTGGATTGGTCTTCAAAGAACCTGTGCAATTTTCACTGCCCGTGAGCTACATGCCAAAGGAACAAGAAATTGAAGTCCAGGTCTGTCTGCTTGCTAACATAAGTTTTGGGAACTCATGTGACATGTACATTTTGATAATGTTTTAAGGTTGAAGTGAGTTTCGATAATGTGACGTGGGAAAAGCTGTGTGTTCGTCGCCTTTCCCCAGGAAGCAAGCGCGTCATAGAATTCCAAAGCGATCACTTCAGCAGGTGCAGTGCCGGATTAACCATTAGGCAAAGTAGGCACGTGCCTACAGGCCAGTCAAAAATCCAGGCCACTTTAAAATTAGTAGAAAGATTTGGCAACACGATAATTCTAATTATTTAGTTGGCAATCCTGATTTTCGGGCCACTTATAAAATGTGCCTACAGGCCAGCAGAACCTTAATCCGGCACTGAGCAGGTGGAGATTCTTGAAGTTAGAAATCGCTTTAAAAAGAGAATTATAAAAATAACTTCGTGCACAGATATCGAGCTCGTGCTTGCAACAGTGACGTTTCTCAGTTGCTGAAATACGTCACATCGGTCGGGTACGTCAAGCGTAACTGGTGGTGTTTGAACCCGGATCGGTATGACTTGGTGTGGTGCATTTGTGACGACGATCCGGAACTAAACGATCGAGTTTTCAAAGAAATGCAAAATGACGAAAACTATTGCTACGACAGAATTATTGATCCTGAGACCTTTTGTGTGGAGTATGTATGGCGCAAAAGTTGTTTAAAATGCCTTTGTATTGTAAAAGCGATTTTCATTTTTTAGAGGATGTTTGTCTAATCTAAACGTTACTTTAAACTGCAGGCTGATTTTTTAGCCGTGTGCTAAGAAAAGCAAATAAATTTAACATAGTACCTTTTCCGTCCCGGCGTTCGGCAATTTTGTCCTATAACAAAAATGCTCATTTGCTATTTTTAGATCTGGTAATGAACTGATTTTGAAACTGAATTGTGGCCAACTTTCAATCACTCCGACAAGAGAAAGAATCGCCATAAAAGCAGACGACTGGCATCACCAAGTTAGTCGTAAATGCAAGTTTATTCTTCGCAAGCGAACTCTGGAAGAAGAACACAAGCATTACACTCTCAACTGTTTAATCACGGTTAAATCTGCTGAAGGAAACAGAAAGACAAAGTTGGATGAATTTGCTACTTTAGAATGGAGTAAAGATGTGCAATTGAAGAAAACCAGTTCAGTAGGGGTCATGGTTAACGAAATGAACATGAACGTTGCTAGTGAAGCAGCTGGCTTTAACATTGCACAAACTCAAACTTCTGTTTCTAGTGGAGAACCGCATTTTCGTGTAAATCAACCAAGTGGCGAAACAACGCCGTTGACTGTTTCGTCTGCTTCGCCGTCAAATGAAAGTCAAGTGCAATCCCAATTCTTTGCTGCACGCACACCTAGTCAAATCGACCATATAGTACCAAACGGACTCTGTGACACGCCACCACGCAAAAGTCCTAAAAGAAACAAAACGACAAAAAAGAAGAAAAAAGCGGAACGTCAAGGTAAACAGCAAGACGACATGACGTCATCATCGTCATCATCACTACCGCTGGCTTCTGGTAGAAGGGGTGTCAAAAGTATTATTCCAAAGATTTTTCGACGGAGTAAGGGGACACGGGAGTCAGATCAGCAAATACCCCAGTAAAACAAGAAATATTTTTGTAAAACATCAAATGTGAAGATATAAACAGTTGTTCTCTTGATTTTGTTAACTTTTCGTATTGCTTATGGATGTTAATATGGGACAAAAGTTTCTGTTTTTGTGTGAAATTGATCTTGCATTTGACTGCTCATGCTCTTTCTCCTCATATGGATTTATTATTTCATGCTCCGCTGTAGCAAGTGAACTTTTAACTTGTTTGTATAGCTGAATAACGTTTTCAGAGCAAACAAACCATACAAAGCTTATAGTTCCAACGCTTCCCTGCGCCTGTTTGACCAAGAAAAGAAGCCCATAGTTCGCTCTATTCAATTAGGTGTATGAAAGTACATTAAAATATTACTTTGATCTTGCTTCGTTGTTTGTTTTGACCGTGTGTCCTTGTACATTTCTATGCAAGTTTTTTGTTTAACTCTTTGAAAGTTTTAAATATATTTCCCACAATCACAGTGCCGCTGTTAGTTTCTGTGCCACTTAAAAGTGTCATTAAAGAAAACTTGAAACCAATTGTTTTGTTTTTCAGTCCGTTTTGTGTACATTTCAGTGCGCTTTGTTTCAATTGTTTTTTTCCTACCAAATCAACATATTAGCTTGCGTGATGCCGACGAATGGCAAAAACTTCGTTTTAAGAAAAGTTCATTAAATATACGTCATATACCCTCCCAGTTAATTATCACTGTGATTATGATTGTTTTTACGTTGCGTTTTTTTACTGTACGGCGCTGTACATATTCCGCTAAGTTCTGATTGTTCTTCACGTTTCCGCTGTGCAAACATGCCAACCGTGCTTTAACCTGTTGGTTGCTATTGTGGTGCTACTGATTTATACATAGCCAATCCAAAGCGGTGTGTACGATAATGTTCCATAAAATTTGAGTTATTAGCTTGTCTTATACTATTATGTAGAAAATAAAGTCAAAACAGTATTTTTTGTATTGTCTTCACTGTTTTAAAGGTGGAGACGTACTCAACATTACTACAGACAGATTCGTCTTTATTGAACAGAACAGCGAAAAGAAAACGACAAAAAAATGTGCAGTAGAAAAGATAAATGTAAGGAAGCGGTAAAGTAAGCTCCAGCCCTTGCCCTCTGCGTTGATGCAACAAGTTAGAGGTGTGGGTGGATAAGCGCTGTACATAATATAAACACACCTTGGCTTCTGCGTGGTGTAACAACAGTACGTTTAACTGTTAAAATACGCCACTTTTCATTGGGAACATAGGTGGTAAGGTGAAAGCAGGTTGCAAAGACAGTCATCAATATGGTGCTAGTTTTACAATCGAATGGTCCTCACCATAAAGGCATTAGCTTGAATCTATTTAAACACAACGATACATTGGAATGTTGCAATAAACGATATCACCAAACAAATTCGAAACCCGGCTAATATAGCCTTTTGAGACTGCAAGCTTGAATTAAACAACTTACTGTTTAAGCTTGAGTTAAACCTGTCTAATGCTGCTGTAGATATACATGAGCAATTGTGGTCAGCTCTAGCGCCACGCTGTGGTAAAGGTTTCACGGCGTATTGTCACACTTGGAGGCAGCAAAGTGTCAAGTTTGTGTTTATGCTCCACCACTTTTCACCTGGTTCGTGCTTCGGAGCTCGACCTGCTTGAGGCCAGCCACAAGCGATTGAAATCCGGCGTTGTAAGTTATCGAGACACCGTTGTAATACCAATCGCTTGCTGTATCTTCATACCTGAGTTGACAAAACCTTTTTTTATTCAATCATTAACTTGAATTATTGTATAAAAACCATAAACAGCGTGTTTTATTTCTGGTTGATGCAGGATCCTAATTTAATTATGTCAGAGTTACGTACATTGTTTTATTACATTTGGCTAGACATTAATTCTACCTATTAAACACCAACACACAAAAAAACTTAAAAAACAACCGTCATGAAATTTTCAGCTTGTTTACTGACCTCCCGTATTTGCTCGGTCCCGATACCAGTGCACCGTACAGCGTGTGTTCGTTGCGGGGCAGCGTCCTGTAGATGACGCTTCTTGAGCAGTATTTCGGGGCGGGCGGACACGTGCTGCATGTACAGACAAGTAATTAGTCGCCAGTGTAAACTTACACACAAAGCACAAACTGAAGAAAACAACAACAACAGGGGACAACGCCTTTCCCGCAAGACATGACTTATTGCGTCCGATCAGTGATGTCAATAAACAGAAATTAAAGATCATCTATAAAAAAGTTAAGTAGTTTGCTTGGGGTGACAGACAGATTGGACGTAAATGTGGTTCTTTGAAGGTCGTCGGTTTTACGTAAAGTCTTAAGGTTTATGATCAGACTTGTCGGATCAAAATCCGCAACATGCTTCATCTGAGATGTTATAGCGTAGGCACCGAACACGACCGCCTTAGATGTCAAAGCTGACGGTTCAACCTTTTGGAATTCGATAAGCAATTTTGGTTTATATAAATTGTCGCTGCCAGGCATGCCTTAAATAGCTCTTCAGTAATCGTTTATTCAACGTCATGTTAATATCTCTCGCGTGGTGCATGACATAAAAGACCAAAAAACGGTGGATATCAGCAATTCCTAAACCAAAAAGGCTTGTGTGCACATAAGTAATTGTTTTATCATATATGATTTTGGTCAACGATTTTAAATACGATGTTTTTGATTTGGGTCAACGATGATTTGGTCAACGTTTCAAAACACCTCTTTGTAACAGAACACTAACCTTCCTCTATGGTGGGGCCTCGTGGGAGCATTGGGTCCAACCCCAACCACAAATCCAGTTCCACCTTCACCGAGAAGTATATTAAGTTGATCGCGAGCAAATACTACATAATCGTTCGCTTTCTCTTCCGTTGGAGCGAACTCCGATGCTTGAAGAGTTAAAAAGGCGACGTTTGCTTAAAAAAAGCAGAATAAATGTTAAATCCTAACTCATGTGACAGTGTTACTTGTCAACTGAATGCAAAATTTATTTATAAAGTCTTTAAACATTGTATAGTCATCTTTCTAAATGATGTTGTTTGTATCCTATAGCAGCAAAAATGGTCTATATATAGCAGCAAAAACTGTTATGCACCTTCAACTGTTTAAAGAAAGCAATTGCAGAACGTGCAACAATAAAGCAAAACAATACCTGCGTGCATGTTTGGTCCCCGTACGTTGAGCCAGACCAGGCCGTTTGGAAGCTTGTGGGCAGCAGAAGTAAGAAGCCAATTGACAAACGTCCACGTCGCCTGTTTGTAGACTTCTTTTTGTGTGATCTTTGCCAACATGGTCTGGAAAAATCACCAAGGTCAAAGAAACGAGGATTTTTGTTGACGGGAAACTTGCATCGAAAAATCATAAAAAATGTAAGCCAAACAGTTGTGAATTAGTTTACCGTAACGCCTTGAGTCTTGTCTTCCCAGTAAAACACCTCCTTTTCGCTGGAAGTCTTCGCCAATGAGCTTTCGTATATTGTCTCCGCCTGCTGAAGGTAGCTCTCTTCTCCTGTTGCCTTGTACAGCCAAGTTGCCGCCCACGCCTGCATGCAAATACAAGTGTAAAACATGTGACCATGTGCCACCAACGTTGAAAGCCTCGGTCGTCCCTCAGAACAAGCCACAAGTTTAGCACTTGCTCAACGCATGAAGAGCTCTCGAACTGTATTTAGTTATAATACCTTCTGTTTTCGCATCGTCAATCAGAATGACATTCCTCGGTTTAGCAGCCGCGTGCAAGTCACCGCGTAAACAAGTAGACTTTCGAAGAGCGTGATACGTAAAAATTTCAGTCTATCGTGAGCGTGCGGTGCCTGTAATAACGGGTCGGAGCGCTAAAGGTCAAGAGCAATTAGCCTGGAACGACCTTGGACCGTTGCCAAATACTGACGAAGCTTTGTTTTTCTGATTATTCTGGTCATAATTCGCATATGAATTGATTTTCCCCATGAGCGCAAAGATGTTTTTCGAACTTTTTAATCATTTTCTTTCAAACTCAATGTTTTACACGAGGGGTGGCCAAACTTTTTTACCAGAGGGCCAAATTTGCAACTGTCTTGCCACTGGAGGGCCGGATTAAATGAGATTTACGTAAAATTTGTCGTAACTAGTTGCCACCTTTATTAAAATATATATTATTGTAGTAGAATAACAATAAATAACACCATCTTGTTTACACTTGTATTTGATAAAAGGTTTATGTATCAATGAGATAAACGCAACTGTTGCACTGCTTATTCACAGTGGTAAATATGGTGCTTGGAAAAAAAACAGGCAAGGTGTTTGGCGGGCCGTAGTTTGGCCACCACTGTTTTACACTATGTGACTGATGAGGTGTTTTTTGACACTCTCTTTTCTTCAGCTTAAAACGTGCAAAACAAGGTTAATTGAACACGCGATTCACTTAAATATCGTCTGTAGATTTCGGCGGTTTATTTTAAATAAATGTAAAATTTCATGAACCAACATTTAAGTATATATGTGTGTGTAACCGCACTTGAATGTACGTCACTGAAATGTTTTTCGGTGCAGTGCAACCTACAACGCATGTTTACTGACATTTTTACCGCAGAAGAGTAGCGCTATGTCAATTGCAGTTTCATGCATCGCTCTTTTGTGACTTTAAGCAAATTAGACTCTGGCTGTGTTGCATCGCTCTTTCGTGACTTTAAGCTACATTGTGATTGCATTACATTTCAAGACCAATTCACACAAGTACACATATGCTTTTACTCTTGTTTACTTACCAATTCATCGTCGACTGAGTTCCACGAGTAATAGTTTGTGGATCGTTTGGGAATTGCTGAGCTGAATCCGCCTTTGAATTTTGTAGCAAAAGTCAACAAGGTCTTAGCATGCTCCACACAGGAACTGGCCAACTCAGGATCTGTTAAAGAATTGCCATGATTTTTTCGTGGTGAAGCTGACATTGTAGAAACGCATATTCGTTTAATGTTATTTTCAACGGGTTTGTATATAATATACCAAACACAAATACTTTTCTTCTAGGCAGATTTGTAACCACTGGGTCTATTTGACAAAGTCGCTCAGAATTTGTGTTAGGAATCTGATTTTCCGCTTAAACCCGCAGTACCAAGACATCCGTGCGGATAACCGTTAAGAAGCAGCTTTTCAAAATTCCGGGCTTTGGTTTTACCCAAAAATGGTTCTACGTTAATACACAAACGGCATGCACTTGGCCTTATAATCGGATTATTACAACTTGCAGTCACCCTCAAAGTAGATTGCAAGCGAATAATTCCACCAATCAAACTTATCCGGACAATTAACGTCGTTCAGATGTACGGACTACTGTGAGTCACCGATGCACTAGATGTGTAAACAGGATGGAAATTGGATTACCTCATATTTACTGCATTGTTTAGGGGCTATACGAGTTCTTTTTCGCAATATTTATGACTTATAAATGTTGACAAACACAGGGTGCTATCGTGCAGCATTAATTTAAGATATCTGTTGTATCTTAGCCGGGGGCTAACGGTCGCAGTTACGGTTGTTTGTTTCAAATCACGACATGTGTGCAAACGGTGGGAATCAGTAAAGCTTCAAAACAAGCTGTTTTGTGCATTACATAATATCCAAAAACCTGAAGAGATGAGCTAATAAGCTTACAAAATGGCTGCATTATGCATACATGACATCCAAATGGCATTTTGGAATTGATTTTACCATGAGAAAAGAATTTGAAGTGTTTGAACTTTTGGTGGCTTTTCTCCTTTAATTCAATAACAAAGTAAATTTCGATTGTTAATTTAATGTATAAGTCTTTGTTGTGACCGAAATCAATATGTTGGTGGCATTGCACAAAAAATTTTTTTTTTTTTTTTTCCTTGTATACGCAATTTTCTCAAATGTGCGGGATGTGTATCAACTTGCCGCCATCCTGCTAAAACATAATTACAGCCTATACCCATACCTTCGCTTTTAAACAGAATACTTGCAGCTGCCAGGGCCGCGGCAACTTCAGCAACTGCGTCACTGCCAGGATTTTCTTCGTTAACTTTGTACACAGTTCGCCCGTCTGCTTTTGAATCCTCCGGTCGGGCCCAACCTTTTGACGGTGTTTTGTAATTGCCAACCTTGACGAAAAGTTTTATATTATTAATTAAGTTCAGGCTAATCTGAACAAGCAATATAGTAAAGCTTTCATCCTTAACAAAACAAAAAACGCGGGCGTAGCCTATGTTTTTTTTACAAATACAATGATTTAATAAAAGCGGTATTTAAAAGTCGTCACAAAGGGTCATGTTTTCCAATTCAGGCCAAAAAACAAAAAACAAATATTAAATTCGCCAATGCTAACAATAGCTTTGCTGTCCTAGATGCAGTTGTTATGGGAATCGCGCTATATTACAGTTTTCAAAAACCAAGCACAAAACCATAAAGTGCAGACAATTCCTGATCGTAAGGTATCCCATTAAGGTAAAGCGAAGTTACATCAACGTTACCTGAACAACAAGTTCGTTCTCGGCTGTATGACACTTCAACAAGTACTCGACCGCCCAACGTATCTGATCCTTCAAATTCGCACCCTCACCGGCGACCTCGTACGCGTTCCAGTAATCTATTGCTCCCCATGCAAGCATCGTGGTTGCATGCGCGATAATCATCGTCGTTTTTACATTTCCAGCACCTGTAAACATAGAAATAAAAGACCGTTCAATTTCCTGAAGGTCATTAGGTGCAAAGGTGGATAAAAATCAAGTTTCTTGATTGCAATGTTATAATAGTAAAACATGTCGTTCGTTTTCAGCGCATCTGTGACATCGATCATAGAAATCGAAGGTGAAGAATCATCCAATTACAATTTGGTCGCTGAACAGGGCCTTGGTTTTCAAGATATCGTCGCAATCTCGCTGTTAGTCGGCTTGTTTGTGTGCATGTCTGCCAGTTGGTTTGTTGTAATATCATGGCGCCCGTGATAAGTCGTTCCGTAAATGGCAACGCAATATCACATAAGCTGTGTGCAAGGTCAACTCCGCAAACAACTTCCGCGGAAAGAAACATTTCTTACACAAGCGAACTCCTATTTGATCAATGTGTCTTCACGACTCGAGATAACTAAACCGACTTTCAAACTTGGTCTTGATTTGTGTATTCTCTGAAAAGGTTATGGTGCTTCTACAAAGTTCACAGACCGTGCTAAGCTAGAAACCATTTTCCCCCTGGGGCATTGTAATTTATTTCACAAAATTATTTTATTTTTATACTCGAATACGGATTTTTCGTCCATGCAGGAATTTCCTTTCCATAACGTCACGGTCGCATAGTTCAGTTAAGTGTGGCCACGAGTCAAATATATGAGAAAGTAGCGAAGAACTGGACGTTCTTCAAGCGAAGGGCAAAGCCGGGCGTGATTTTAAGCGTTACAAAGTGTCACCTGTTAAAAAATCGCGACGGATGCAAAAATGCTCGACGATAATTATTAGTCAGTCAAAGTGAAGGCCACCAGGATGCCAAGCACCACAAGTGCGGGTGATACACGGCAATGTTATTGTTCTTCGCACGTTCGAAACAAGTTTTGTATACAAGTTGCCTGGACTTCAATGTAGGTGACAATTTTATACAATGGTAACCTATTTCGTAATCGCTAAATACAGATGCGTGAAACAAGTTTGCGTGGGATGACTCGCACGTTAATCTTTAAAAATCTTATACTGGTAATAAGAACCAAAAACTTAAATGCAACATGTATCGCATTTGTGATTACATGTGAAAAAATAAACTTGGCACTTTACAGCGTTAGTTCAAGCCAGCCACGTGGAAATTGCGTAATCGCTGCCCTTTTCCTATTAGGAGTCTGGCCCGTTGTCTACATTCCCACGCACGCACGAAAATGTCGGCGCCAAAATCATAGGCAAAAGCCACAATATAAACCGGCGATAGGGCGGTGACGTATGCAAAGGCCAAGCAGGGACAAGTTGTTAGGTGTTTGTGATACCCTAAACATTGCGTCTTACCGTTGTACCAGCCACCGGTAAGGTCGGTGTTTATCGAACATCCGTCCTTGAGATCCGCATCACCCCTCCACGGGATTCGATGTTCATCTGGAAGCCGCCCTGACCTCTGGGCCTCGTAGAAGAGAATAGATTTGTGAAGGACTTCGTTGTAGTCGAAATCGGAATCTGAAGTTTCGATAGGTTGTTGCAGTTATGTGAATTTTGTCAAACTTCAAGTTCAACATTTGTGCATTCGGCAAATATGAATAAATGCAATTTAGTAAAGCACAAAAGCAGAGGTTTCAAAGCAAGGAGACACTTCTCTACAAGGAATGATGAACATACTTGTGTGTATTTATAGGTAAACGGGATGTGTGCATTTGTAGGTATGCGGGATATGTGCGTGAAAAACTGAGGGATGAATTTATATTTTCAAAAAATGTTAGTTGAAAAATGTGATCAAATCTTGAGAACCTTTATACCGTTTGCAATACACTCAATCCCAAAATAAAAACGTTTACTGCAATCAGATCTTGTTGGGGTAAAAATGGTGTTAGTGTACTTACTTTTCGATTCAGAACGGATCCAATTAGGTTCAGTCTCTCCGCCCATTGCTGCTATCCCGTTTGGCGCGAACTGGGCACATCGATCAGATCCCTCAGGCTCAGGAACGTCCCTCTGAGGGGCACCAACACCCGGCAAATTAATTGGACTGTTAAATTCTCCTCCTAGTGTGGCCAGTTTGCTTGTTTCTTGATTTAAAAGGTCTTCCTTCGATGAGAGGTCATCGGGGTCGAAAGATGCCACTTTCGCTCTAAAACAGTTTTAAATTCAAGTTCAGATTTGAACGTTTAAAAAAATAAGCTATGTTTGTTCTGTATATTTCAGAAGATGTAGATATAAGGGAGATGGATTACACATGATGCTATTTGTCTGTTCTTCTCCTCGTGTGTCAAATTCAATTTTGAGGTTTGTTTTATGTTACAGTAGGGTTGGGGATTGGGGCCTCATTTTGTATTTGTTACAA
The DNA here is from genome assembly GCF_965637545.1 of Phallusia mammillata. Taxonomy (NCBI): domain Eukaryota; kingdom Metazoa; phylum Chordata; class Ascidiacea; order Phlebobranchia; family Ascidiidae; genus Phallusia; species Phallusia mammillata. The sequence continues at coordinate 17,622,587 of NC_137255.1, forward strand.
TTATTATTATCCTTTTGTTTCCGCACGACTTACCTGTCAGTGATCCAAGCATCGATCGGCCTGGACATCGGATCGTCAAACGGGAGCATGGTGCCAATTTGTCGCCCTGCTACATTATCTCCGCTGCATATCCCAAGCAATTGAACCCATCCACGGACGAGCGGAATGCTATCTTCGGGATATCGACCATTGAAACTTATCGTCAAACCCTATCGCAATAAATAATACATGGAGATAAAATACGACAATAGAGTGAACCTTGATAGGGACAATTTATTTGTACAGTTTGCTACAGTAATATTTTTAGGAAGTAATAAAGCAAACAGTATTTAAAATCTCCACAAAATTTTAGAGGTCAAAAGGCATGTTTGAATCTCTGTAACGTTCTTCCTTTGAACACAAAAGCGTATAGCATAGTTTACTATTTTTTTACCTGGTTAGCATCTAGATTCACATGGTAATCCATAGGGGCAAGGCAAAACTCTTGTCGACTTCTGGATGCACTCATGAACCAAACGTTTGCTGGTTCAACTTCGGACACAGGTATGTTGAACATAAAGCGGACAACCCAGCCACCTCTGATTGCCCGTGGAAGTGAAGGAACATGCGCTGTAGCGCTGAATCCATCGTCCCATACACTATGAACCTTAATAGTTCCGTTATAAGTTGGGCAACCATAAACGTTGCCGTCCATAGACCTTAACGGCTTGTAAGTTATAGTTCCGTTTTCGATCCAGCTGTCGCCAACCAATGGAGTGTTGGAGAAGTCCGTCATGACCATATTGGTCGATGGAGTAGTTTGCAGTGGTGCTGTTTGCCCTGCAGTCCTAGGTTGAATTTGTTTAATAGAATTAACTTTCGTGGTTGGATTTACAAATGGTGTTGTATGGGTCGTCGTAATCTGCTTTGTAGTTTGGGTCGTTGTTGGCAGCACTGTTGATTCCGCCTCTTCTCCTGAAGCTACTTCCACAACTTTTTCTGCAGCTCCACCGGCTAGAGGTGCTGTTTTTTCAGTTTGAACTTTCTGCGTAGCGGGGGTTGTAATTACTGGCCTGGTTGTCTTAACAACCGGGGCCTTTTTCGACGTCGGCCCCCAAATGTTTTTGCTGGGGTAAAACTTTTGACGCGTCGTTTTTTGAGTCGTCGGATTCTCTTCCTCTTCTTCCGCTGATTCCGTCGGAGTGGGTTTTGCTGACTTTTTGACAGACGACTTCTTCTTGCCGTAGAATTTCCCTTGATTGCTGGCACTTCGAGGACGCGGTTTGATATAAGTTCGTCCCAAGTAAGAGAGCGGGAGCTCTTCCTCTTCTTCCTCCTCCTCCTCTTCTTCCTCTTCCTCTGCGGAGTCGTAGATCCTTTGCTTTTGTGCCCTCCAGGATCGTTTTAGTATCGGTGTGGGTTTCGCTTTAACTGTCGAGCTGCTTACACACTTGGGCATTTTGCTTGGACTCCACAGACCCGTTGTAATACTGCACGTTTTGTAGGCCGTGCCGTCGCTAATCACAAAGCCTTTATTGCACATCACCCTGCAACGATTCCTTCTGATTGTGCATTGGATCTTGCCGTTCTTCGGATGAACCAATGGCCGACAGCCAGATTGCATCAGACGTTGACCAGTGATGGTGCCTGCGTTAATACAGGGGTATATAAAGGTAAGTTAATGCAAACAAGTGGTACTATCATATCTTAAGCTCAAAAAGGACAACATAAATTTAAGCGATATTCCCACCAAAAACATATAGTTTTAGAAATAAGGCCGGTATGGCAGTCCTATCTACATAGTAAAAAATAAGAAAAGTAATTTTGTTGTTACCACATTTTAAATCTAGACTGACTATTGGTATTGATGACTTATTTAATTGACCCACCATCAATAAGCCGAGAAAAGAAACGTGTGTTTCTTGGTGATGAAGGCACTGGATTGTAACGGAGTTTATAGGAGAGCTTGTTTTCTCCTTCTTGGTTGTTTCGCAGTTGAAGAAACAATATGTACTTTCCAAATGGTTTAACCGGAGTACATATTGGAGATGGACCGAAGGAACCAAGACTGCAAAGAAACAAAGATTATTTTTGTTGACCTATATATAGTCCTATACCATATGTCCTCCGAGGACAATACAAATGCCCATACGTCTCCTGTTTACGTTTTCTGTTTTACCTAATGTACTTTACAATGCTATCAAAACCTTTGAAAACAATCGTCATCTTAACCTTGAGAAAACAGATATAAGAAGTTTTTGAGCGTATTATTTTTGTGATAGCGCGTACTTGTTCAGAGTTAAGTCTACAATTCATTCAAAAATCTACAATTCATTCAAACTGGTATATAAAAATGGCTACGTTGAATTCGTGAAATATTTGATGTATTTATTGTTTGTGTGTACAAAAAATGTCTGTTTATAATGTTTTTCAACAAAGTGTCATCTTTTTTGATGATGAAAATATGGTAGAGCTCTATTTGTGAAATCGTTAAACCGAAAACAATTCATCTGCAAGGTGAATAGTCGTTTTTTTGCAAACTTTAGATAAACCTACTTTACTTTTCGTCTTGACATATTGATTCTATGAAAATACCTACTTGAGTTCGTCTCCAATAGCAAGGCCTCCTTTTTTCTTTGAGAAAACGCTGATCACTCGAAAGGTGGCGCTATAGCGGCTTTTCGGGTCTTTCTGCGTCGTTTTGAAAACTATTCCTTGGACAACGACATCAGACCTGCAAAAAATATGCTGTTAGAGACCACGTTAACCCGAAATAAAGTTATTGTTTCAAAGACAGAAAAAAAAAACTAAACAGTTCTACGTCGAATCTGCCTTGTTACAACGGGGAAACCGTCGCTGGGGTGTGTATGGCGTTATCTGAAAGCAGCATTTTTTTTGAAGCGATATCTTCCTTTGTGGTTGGCATATGTTTGTAAACGCTACGAACTGTTTAGCCCCTATGGTGACCTGGGGCCGCGAACCTTTCTAAATAATCTAAAAAGTTAATCAGTAACACCTGTTTTTGCAGGTTTTTAAATAACAGGCAACCGCAGTTCGCTACTAAAATCCGTCCTAAACCTAACAACACGACTTGATGAAGTCAATTCGTGCACGAAGGACGCTATTGAAAGGTAATCACATCCGCGAATAAACAAAAACAAAATGCCAACATCCCGCATTCCACTCTGGACCATAATAGCCTTCGCGCCACGGGCAATATTATCTACAGCTGGTTTCAACAACATTCCAATTCAAACGTGCAGAGAAAGGGAGAAAAATAACTTGAAAATTCCCCAATAAAACCAGACAATTAGTAAAGCACCACGATCCGGGCGATAAATAACCAGTGTTAGGATTCGCGATCCGATAATTTATACGCGTCGGGTATATCAACGAAAAGATCTTGAAGCACGTCTCCATTTGTTTTTCGAACCACTAAAGGGTTAATATCCCTTTCAACTTTTCTCGCCTTTGTTTTGATTATGATTTTTTTTTTAACTTATCAAATTGCTTTAGTTTCTGCTTAACGCACGAAGATAAATATCTTTGTTAAGGTAGACTGGTGATATTTAATATTCACCTGCATTTTAGACCGAGTGATCTATTAATATTTCCAAAGACACAAAGTGCAGTTTAAAGACGTTAATAAGTATCTGAACATAATTTGGCTAATTTGAGCAATTTGGATCTTAAAAATGTCAACTGATTTTAAGATGTGGTAAAAATTGCGTTTCGCAAACGATTGAATCTCGAGAGGAATTCCTAATCGCGGCATCGCGTCGTTGATTTTCAACTTACAAGGCAGATACGAATCGGCAATTACCGAAACAGACCTAAATTGAGTTCGGAACCCGGTAGTGAAAGCAAATATGCCGACCAAACCCGACCCGTATGGTCGCTGTGTGCAGTTGCGGAAAGCACAGGTGCTTTCACGTGTAATTTGTATCAGTTTTGGGTCTCTTCGCTACAACAAGAGTACACGCAAATTTCATGTTGTGGGTTGACCCAACAACGCCCATCAGGCGGTCACCTCTTGTCGAAACTAGTCAATGCATCAGTGTAAATACGTCAGACTAGTTTGTTTCAGCGAACGAGCGTAATCTCTGATTACACGTTAACAAGAGACGGCGATGTTTTCGCCAATTTCTAGGACTTCAATTTTTTCTCTTAAAAACACATGCACAGACATTAAGGATAACAGGAAAAATGAAGGAAATTAATAATAACCAGTAACTGCTTTTATTCGACGCCTAAGGGTTGACTATCGTATTACAAGCTGTCTTACCGCACGGCGACTATATAGGAGTCGAATGTTAAGAGATGAAATCTAACTTTCAAGCGAAATTGGAGGTTGTGTGGGTTTTTGAACTATCGACCGTGATGTAATCACCGCCTCCTGGCGGATGTTGGTTTTTAGCATCAACGTAACTTCAGTTTCCGGACCTGGTCAGTTGAGGCCACTATTAAAGCTAATAAATTCTGATTCGCCGTAAGATTGGAGATATAACTAGCTCTTATCCAAATGTGTTTTTTCACGTTAATCGGATTTGGTCGTCTAAATCCCTGTACACGCAAATCGGAAACACGGCCTAAGGTATTTGGTGATTGACGAGCAACGATTCGACGCAATACTAAGTAGCATAATCTGAATTAGGCGGCGATCCTACATTAGTTGCAAAACGCAGATTTGGTTTGCAGCATCTCATATTGTTTTGAGAGTGTGGATGCAAATCTTGAAAACAGGGCTGGCTTTCCACGGCCAATAAAAGCAAATTCGGCTTGAATAAAACATGGATCAGAAAAACACAAAAATATTCAAATATTCCCGAATAAAAGTAGGCTAAATCACGCTTGATGTATGGTAAGCAAAACAAACGTTTTTTCATACAACGAAACAGTACAGAAAAAAATAAACTTATAAATCTATTTTTTTGTTTTCGTATCTCACTAAACTCGGTTTTACACCAAACACGAGTGAACAATTGTCTAAAAATCACACATACCTTGTGGCAAATTCACCAAATTTGATTCGTCGCTCGGGAACAACGCATCCTGATGTCACGTGAATCATCATCGAAGATATAAGACACACGTAAACGAAGATGGGCGTGAGATATCGATGAAAAAACATCATGTTGCGCGATTGACCATCATAAAATCCTGGGTATGTCCCTGATTTCGCCATCCTGGTCTGGACGTTTGAACAAATGATAAAAATTCGCTGCAGGCTTCTTCACATGCACCGTTTTGTTTCTTGCTTCAGTCAACGTTTACAAAAGTGACTACGAAGTCGGTCTCGATGTTCCTGAAGCTTCTTATTGTTGTTGTTTTTATTTCTGAAGAAAACAAATTTTTGGAAATCTTCTTCCTTTTTACTATTTTAGCTTTGATCGAAAATTATACATTCACTTTTGCTGAAAATCACAAAAACTGCTTATTTTTCTGACGCAGCAAAAACGCGATTTTTATCAGAATAGGCAGCGCGCCGATTGCTAACTGAGTTGGCGCTTGTCGAAATGAGGAGACTCTGGGCTGTATTCGGTCACACGCGGTGTAAGAAAATGAGCGCGCCTCGCAAAGAAGAAGGTGCGCCGGCAATAAAAGGTCGCAGGATACGTACGGCCGAAAACCGATGATCTTTGATAAAAGAAAAGAAAACCGGAATTTTCGTTTACTTGTAGAAGAAGGCGCACCTTCAAGTGTTTGTTGTGCGTTAAATCTCCTCGATAGCAGACATCCAGCAATTTTTAGACCTCTGATGTAAAACTTATGGTTCGGAAGCAACAAGGCAAAATATCAATTGCATTAATACCAACTCGATTTTTGTATTGTGGTGTAATCTTTCATGTTATTTATAATCGTTGGCTTATAAGGTCATTCTACATTGTTACGAATGCCCACGCACATTTTCTGAGTTTCTACTACGGAATTTGACCGATTTTTGTACATGATGCGTTTCCGTAAGTGATATGGGTTAGTCTACTTGTGTATGTCAGCTAATTGACTTCTCAAATACCATTCGCTGTCCGCCGAACATGGCAAAAGTAAAAGTGATTTCTTTGATATCTGCCACGAAGTATGCGAGTTAACATACCGTTTGGAAACGACCGATTCCGTTCTCATACGAATATGTGTATTCGTCGGAAATATCTTCAGGGGATTTACTGTGCTGATGGCAATAAGATGTTGTTAAATTGACAACATTTGCACAGTGCGTCCGACGACAGGTTATAACAAAACCAAAAAGGTATTGAAATCAAGCGGAAGTATATATTGCAAACAATCGCTGTTGTAGCCATTATGTGTGCAAAACGACCAATGTAGAACGTCTGCCACTGGTATATTCAGTGTACACAAGCCTTTCGCCAGATTTATTTTTTATGCCACTACAGTTGCTTATACTTGTGACATTCAGAAGAAAAGGCGATAAAATGCAAATGTAGTTGGCAACGAACCCAACAATGCCTCGACTCGACTTCTTGTAACCCAGTAGCAGTTTAAATTTGGCATGATTCGACTGCATTAATTTGCATTTTTTTAAATGTTGCAAGCCACAGTCGTAACTAAAAACCCGCAAATATTCTTCAAGTATTTTAGTCCATCATTGGGCCGTACACGTCCCGCATAACACACCTGCTGGTGTAGATACCTTAAAATGACAGGTTGACTGAGGAGAAGCGTGTGCTTTGCACAAATCAACAAACGCTATGACCTGGTGCGACCTTACTGCGTCTTTGTTGTGGCCCACGCGACTTGACTGTAATTGGTCTTTACAGCCACTATACGGCGATGTACGTTACTATTGTCCAACATCTATTATTATCTGACAATGTAGCTTCGTGATATAAAAGCAATGCAGCACTATATGGTAGACGGGATTTTTGACCACATCCCTGATTGAATGTTTCAAATTGCAAATTTGATATCTTCACTTCCTCCAAGTTAAATGTACCGACGGATGATGGTTACCCCGGTGCAGCCTAAAATACCCGCTCGCCCAAATTTTAATTCACAAAGATAAGAATAATTAGTTCACCGTTCTGCATAATAGACGTCGATTGCATAATTACCGAACTTGTTTGTTTCGCATCAAACAAGGTCGTGCAAAGGTTTCGGCGTTTGTCGACCGTTGCAGGTCTGACAAAGAAATTCCCAAATATTTTGAACATGAATATGGGTCGGTTAAATAACAACACTTTACTCACATCATATTGCAATTCCATGCTGAGATAATGCATTTATGTGCAGAACCTCGTGTTCTATAACAAGTTTTGGGTTTTTATACCAAATGAAGAATCACCGTGATTTCGTGATGCCTAATGTATGTAAGATTAGAGAGGTTTGTGGTATTTGGTAACTTGATAAGGTAAATTTGGTAAAGATGTCTGTTCTGAACAAAAGGTTACTACTGGTCGCCGGTTACTACTAGACTGTCTTACTACACAAAAGTAACCCAAGTAAAACAAAACATCGCCCTGGAGTGAATAGTTCAGGTATCGTAGGTACCTATCGGCGATAAACTATAGGTTGTATTTTAACCAAACGACAGCTGTTTAATCACCGTTAGCACCCGTTTACATGCCAATGCTCAGGGGTTAACGACGATTAGTGGGCACGCAAGTTATGAAGACTATTATGTATTAATCCATTTTAGCTGGTTTATTGCAACAGTTAAACCTAATGGCCTCAGTACACGGCAATACACACAGTCGTTGACCTGTCGTAAGGTTTTTTTTTTATCGCGGTTTATGCTGCGCGCGTAACAACATTTAAAAGCTTGCTTTAGAACACAGTTGAGTTGTTGTAAATGACAAATTTGCTGGTATTTATTTAAAGTCTCAAAGTGGCCAACAAACTTATTATCAAAATCACATTTCATGAAACTTTAGCTGTAGTTTAAATGACTTGGCTAAAAGCAAATTCTGGAGTTTTGACGTCACGTAGGTATACAACGCCTTCGGCAACAGACTGTCCGCATACGCCATGATAAAAGTCCTGTGTACCAAATCTTCACTTTTGACCTTTACGTTAAAGCATGCAAACCTTGTCTTCTGTTGTTTGTCTTCATAAAACTGTATGTGACATTTAAAATTTAATTGTAAGGTCACGTGCAAGATTAAACAGTGTTACAACAAATGCTTTTCTTTCTGTCAGAACCACTAATCATTTTTGTACGCTTATTCTTTGGAGTTTTAAAATAAATATTAATTTAAAATCCAAAAGCTGTTCGCTGTTTTGCCACTTTTCGGTTAAAACAAAACCGCCTTTACAAAAGTTGCGTTACATATTCGTAGATTTTTGATCTAAAAGACGTCACAGAATTTTGGTGTTATTGTTTATGTTCGGAACGATGTTTCGTCTGCACATAGTAAACATCTCTGTGGCACTCTCCAAGTGGCCTCAATTCACATGCCGCTTAAGAGCTTAATTGCTGCACTGGTGGTTAATGCATACTTTAAGTACTGATAATAAGTTAGAAAGGTTTACCATATTTAAAAAAAATTAAACTTAACGTAACTGTGTTTTGGACAACATAAATTTGTTTGGATTTTCAACCTAAAAAAATGCTTGTTACTAATGTTGGTATTGGACATTCCAATAGCTTTTTGTGGGTATATGATTATTTTTGTACTTACAACCGAGTATTTTCACCCCAGTGGCGAAAATGTTAAGTTTGGACAAACACCTGACACAACGTCACTTTACTCACAATAATGATATTTTAGTCCGAATATTTTAACCTGATGTCAAAGTTTCCGATACTTGTTGCAAGGCTTTATATAAATTACAATCACCGTTATGCAGCTTTATCTATAGGCCTACTATCAAGAAACAAAACTTACCTTATGCATAAAAATGTCCTTGACTGATGATGAAGTTTTTACCAAACACACGTCAACAGCAAAAAAAAACAGATCAAAGAGTCGTGCTGAATTATCTCAGCTGACTCTATCCTATACGTCGGTGCGGCTGTAATGCAACACCGTGTGTTAAATAACGGTAGTTTTCGCTAGTTGTTACGGTATAATCCACGACCACGACGCATATTTTACGACTGTCGTATATCACTACCGGGTCGCTGTCTTATCCCAGGCCTTAATATCATCCCTTGCATCTACTTAAGAAGTAAATTATAGGCTAGGCCGCTGCGCCGTCCACGTATCTGCCTTATTGGTATGCTTTAATATCTGGTATGACCTAATACCAATGTTGGCCACATATTGTGTGACTTTTATACTTTCAACCACAAAACGCTAACAAGTTTGATAAGACCTGTATGAAGCTATTTACTTGGCATGGCATTTTTCAGCTAGACAACTATAACGACAAGTAGGTTACCGAAACGACTAGAAATCGACAAATGTGCTTCAAGTTATATGACTCCTCGTTGAAATGACGGCAAGGATAAATACCCGATCCCATTCAGAAAAAAGAATAGTTGTTTCTAACGAATGGTTTGTTTTAGGCGCCTCCCTCATTAAATAAATCCTGTCGCACTAGAGATGAACAAGTGCGACTTAATGGGGTGAACGAGCAACAAGAGCATTTCTAATTTTTCACCGGGACGGAAAATCAAATCACACTTACTTGTAGCGACCAGGTCTCTAATTTTTTTCGTTCCACCAAGCACCAAACAAAACAAACTGGTTTTGAACAATAGATGGTTGTGTTATGTTTATGGAGCGGCCATGAAGACAACATGCCACTCTCCACTTTAAGGGCGTGTATAGCATGTTTAGATCAGAGTTTACAACCCTTTTTCATGTAAATTGATGTTCCTTCACCGTCATTGCAACCAATTTGTATGCAATCCTAGTGAATTGACATAAATACACACGACCACTTATGCTTATTCAACTGTTTCAATTCGAATTTGATCCATTTCTACACAATTCTATTATTTCCGCTTAAAGTTGTAAGTTAAGGAAACTTGTTGCAACTAATAATTTATCATAGAAATTATGTGCAGAAGTAGCCTAGACCAGTGGTCGGCAACCGCCGGTCCGCGAGGAGTTCGGTACCGGGCCGTGTAATTTTAAGGGTAAATGCTTTAAATCATTTCATTGATAAATATTTGTAGTTTTTTGAATGCCGGTCCGTGATAAAATTTCACTTTTAAAAGCGGTCCGCAGAGCAACAATTAGACAATGTAAAAGGATCCATTTCACAACAATGTAAAAATTCATTTTTAAGACAACTAACAGGTTTTTCGACTGGTTAAAAAGTCGGCTTTAAATTAAAGGGGGAAATATAACCGACACGATTGGTGGATCAGGATTAAATGCGCTACAGTCAAATAGTGATTAGAATGTGCCATGTCTTACGTTTTGCACCAAGTGAATGTTGTTTTAACCCAGTAGAATTCGGTTGCGACAAAAAGGTTTTGAATTAAAAATGGTTATTCGGAATTTATCTGATACATAAACTTAGTTGTTTCAAGTCGGCCTTTTGAACTACGTCATTGAATGTAGGCCTATTAACAGCCCGCTAGCGCTGCCATGTGATTAAATTTTACAAATGTACATAATGACCCTAATTATTTATTTTCATTCCAAACTGAAATTGGTGACCAAGATCAATTGGTACACACATGGTAATCCTAAACTTTGCTGATTGTATAAAATTAATACAACACAATACCATTATCATCCCAAGCGATAAACATAATTTCAACAGAGGGAAAGTCCCACATGTTAATCTCTGTCAAGCAAATGAAATTAATTTTAGTGTGATGTTTGAACTTTGGATTGTTTGCATTGCATCCCTGTTAAAAAAATAAACGGCGTAAGTCTAGAAAGAATAAATATAAACTAATTTGTATATATTTGTTGTTGTTTGTGTTACTTCAAGGTGCTGCGTGTTTGTCAAACGTTTTAGTCAAAATGAGTCAATTTCCAATCACCGGTTTAGCTGATTGTGTTTATACCAAGTTCTACTGTGAAGAGAATATTTGGAAACTGTGTGACATCGTTTCGCAAAAGACACCAGAGCTACTTGATCACCTTTGCGTCATTTTCATATCTAATGATAGCAAAAAAGTTGTGATGTTTAACCAAAGGGCAACAGTTGAAGATGATGAAGTGGTTGTGTGGGATTACCATGTCATAGCATTATTTACACAAATGGTTGATGGAAAACCATGTCATAGCATATATGACATGGACACCAAACTTCCTTTTCCCTGTGCTCTGGAAAAGTATGTTCTAGAAACATTTAAGCCTGACATGGTGCTAAGACCTGGATTTGAGCGTCTTCTTAAAGTTATTAAAGCAAGAGAATTTCTAGACAGATTTGCATCTGATAGATCGCACATGATTAAAGATGATGGCTCATGGCTAGCCACTCCTCCTGCGTACCCATGTATATGCACAAAAGATAGCAAAATGAACCTTGATGACTATATGAATATGACTCCTGGTATTGGTGATGTTTATACTGTTTCAAATTTTATGGGTCACTTTGGTTTGCCAGTTTAACTGTGTAAATTTATTAGACTTTTGTGCTGTGGTTAAAATCATAAAACATAATGTCCTTTGTGCTTTGGTTTTTATTTTATTTTATATCATGTAGTAAAATGTTATCTAAAACCTGATATGCATTTTAAAAATTTTGCTGTTGTATTTTTTTATTCATATCTGTAAATTTATGAAACCATAAAAATTTGTGCATGTTCTTAAGTGCTTTAAAACTACTGTGTGTTGTATTGCATAACTGTATTTGCAGTTGGGTACTAGTTTTAAAATGCCTGGTCGCTTGAAAGTTCGTGTTGTAGCTGGAAGACATCTTCCTGTAATGGACAGAGCATCTGATCTCACCGATGCATTTGTTGAGGTAGAGCTTTGCTTGTTTATGGTTAAATGCATACTTCATTCTGGTAAGAATGTTTCAATGTGCACCCAAACACATATATCCAGGCTGTTGTGTGCAGTCTTGTGGTACTGATATGAATTAAATTTATTACAATCAACAATCAAAAGGTTACTGAAAAACTGCATTATTTTTGCAGGTTAAATTTGGTTCAACTACATACAAAACAGATGTTTATTCCAAATCATTAAATCCCCTGTGGAACTCACCCTGGTTTACATTTGAGGTAACAGTTTTTTGTTCTTACTCCGCCCAGTTTTTAAAGTTGCTTGTATTCTGTAGGTGGATGATGAACATTTGCAAGACGAACTGCTGCAAGTTCGTGTTTTGGACCATGACACGTATAGTGCCCATGATGCAATTGGTAAAGTTAGCATAGATATTGATCCTCTATTGGATCCAGAGTCAAGAAATGATTTATATGGTTGGTTTCCAATTTATGACACCATGCATGGTAAGAGTACAAATACCACTTTAGTTACCTTCCCCAGAATTTACACATGAGTTTCTTTTCCTTTAAGGCATTCGTGGTGAAATCCTGTTAAAAGTTAAGCTTGAGCTTTTTGCTGACAGCAACCAGTTCCGACAATCATCATGTGGCTTTAAGTTCATCTGTGGTAAGAATTCTGAATAAATGCTCAAATGCATCAAGTTTATCATAATTTATTGCTGTTGCTTTTAGCTACCAAAGTTCCTGATTGCTACACAATTACTGCTATTCATGGATTCGTTCATGAACTCCTTGTAAAAGAAGATCCTGAGTACAAGTGGATCGACAAGCTACGAACACCCAGAGCATCAAATGAAGCCAGACAGAGATTGTTTTCTAAAATGTCGGGTGAACTTCAGAGACATATTGGCAATAAGGTACAACAAACTGTGTGCAGTATAATATAAAACCATGAGCCTAGAGAATTACAAGTGGTATGTTATAAAACGCTGGATGACTTCAGAATTGTCATTGTCATTCTGAAGGTACAATAAAGTATTAACCACAATGAATCTTTAAAATAGACAAATGATGCTTATTGAATTGTCTGTTAAAAGCAAATTAAAACATACATTGCCCTTAGACCTGTAGTGCCAAGTATTTTTGTTTTGATATAGGTGGAGAGTATTGGAGGCAATGCTGTAGTTGGTTTCCACCAGTCATTTGATATTGAAGGCGATTCGGGAATTGTGGTTCGAGGGATCGGTACAGCTGTCAGCATCGACGCCATCCCCCGCATGTCCCATCGAAACAGTAAAATGTTGGTATGCTTAATAATGATGCAAACAAGCAGTTTTCGTCATTTTATTTGCTAACAGATCTCCGAAACTTTTTGACCAGCAAGACACTGCTTTTCAAATGCCAATCGAAGAGACCAGCTTTCCCGAAAGTGCCAATCTGGTATACATGGCCTTCAAACTTTAAGAGTGTTTTTGGTTGCTTTAATGGTGATATGACACGCTTTTATCTTCCAATGTTAATAGTTTGTTGTATAATATCTACTTGCATTAACATAGTTAATATATAAAAATAATACTTGATATCTATAGTTGTACACACATTTTATTTAGCTTCACCAGTCCTTGCACGAAGAAGCTTTTCACGAAACACGGGGTTACCTTTTTCACAGGCAATCGAATCTTCAAGGTCACTTAACAGGCGTGCTCAAGGTTTGTTTGTAGTTTCACTGCATTTTCGTCAACCCGGGCTTCATAACACTTTTAAATATGCAGGACTTTCCTTTCTATACACTGCGTTCGTTTCCCGTTAACTTCGTAACGAGGATTGCGACCATGGTTACTTCGCACTCTGTAAAACTGCTGGAAAAAGTTTACAGCACAGGTTTGTATAGAGACGCAAATTCGTACAGTTCTCGACCTTGATACAACATAATGTACTATACTATTTATGTAAGTTGTGTTGGAACTTGTCGGTAGTGATCAGATTACATTGGAAAAATGCATGGACGAAACTGATTTTACAGCCGAGTCGGAAACACGTAGTGGTTGGTGGAACGAACTTCGACAAGAGGTCAAAAGCAATTGTCATGCCCTCGGATGCAACAGCGTGATTGGATACAAGGAGAGGACCACAATATGGTAACAATATGGCGTTTTGTCGCGTCGGTATTGGTAAGAAATAATGGCGCGTTGATGTGTTGTATTTTGCCAAATAACAACAATAGTATGTAGGTTATGGTGCAGTGGTACACTATGCGCTCTTGTTGCAAAATATCATGAAAATCAAGCTCTAGTGGATCTTTTTTTAGCGATGAAGTTATCATCCTGAGCGCGCAAGGAAGTGCAGCGGTCATAGATTTGTCGTTTTTGGGCCAAGGCAGCAACTTTAATGGTAAGCATATGACCTACTAGCACGGAGTAAAGTATGTTTGGTTTGAAATTAATAATAATGTACTACTTCCCCTAACGTAAGCCTGTCACTTCTAATTTGCTTCTTAGCTATCAGCAGACAAAGTTCACGTGATGCTCTAGCTCCACCATACGGTAGCGGAACGATTAAATCGGAGGCCAGGTACGGCTACAACTCAAAATTACAGTTTAACCCTAATACCAATAACAGACAAGAATTAGGAGACACTTCTTTTGCAGCAGTACCAAACGCGAAACAAGCGAGGCCGACATCTTTCGAGTGCCCTTTCGCATGAATGAACAAACCTTTCCCATGAGCTTTCAGCCATCTCCCGTTAATCCTAATATTATGGTTCCCGACATTTTGTTTGCAGCCGTTGATGTTCCGGATGGAGTTCGAACTTGTGGCAAAGCAGCATTTATTCAAGCGAGGTTGGTAAATTACCTTGGCGCAAAAGTTAAAACCAAATTCGCAGTATTACGAATATACTTAATTTGGTAATTGGAATTTTAGTGCATTTTTCTGTGTTAGGCCGTATAAATTCTTAAGCGTGGGCAAAAATATATTATTTCGCTTTGAAACTACAGTTTTGCTTGCAGGTATTGTAGAAGCAAGAAGAAGGGACAGGGAGATTCAAACGCAGTTAGTGTGAGCGAGATTCTTCCTTTTATTGAATACGAACTTCACAAGCAACTTTGCAAGAAGCTTAAAGTAGGCAAATTACGGATACATGCATGCTTAGTGTGAGGCTTATGCAAATTGGCAACACATTTTACTGGTAATAATAAAAAAAATTCAAAACGCAAAACGCCTGTGCAAAAAGTGCTGATACTCTATCACGATTGGTTGCCAGTCGGTACTGCAGTTCACGCCCTGTTTTCACTCAGCTGCGCTGCATGAATGCTGTATTCGGCTTAGAGAGCAACATCACTATGGGTGAAAACCTAATTGTTGGGGTGGCAACAGGCACTGCAGTTTATGTGGAAGCACTTCCTGCACCTAGCACTTTAACTGGTGAGTTATGTTGTATGTTACTGCTGTCACACGCCTTTAAGGACACAAATGAAAACGTGATGTTACAGAAAACTTTCCCAACAAACCAACCAGTTCGGCAAAGTCCTCAGCTGACCAGCAGTATGCTGATTTCATCAACAGCTGCAAGGAAACGTACGAAATATTTCCCAAGGTGGGATGGTTGTTTTTAGTGTTTTGTTTCAGCACATGCAGGTATATTTACATGTAGCAGATTGACGCAAACAAACAAAGCATAATTTCTTCTCCTACACATTCTACGTCCAGTCTAGATCTCTCTCTGGATGGTCGACAGTCGTTAGCAATCGGGGTAAGGTTTTAATGGCACCAAATTAATTCCACTCAATAACGCTGCTTTGTAATCGCCGTTTTAAGGTGGAAGATGCGGATGATGAAGCTGAGTTGCTTTCCTACCTTAGTGACGATCTACCACCTTCTGGATGTTATTTAAGTACTCTGGATTATTGTCCTGGAGTAAGGAACTGTCAACACCTACTCCAAGTAAAGTGTGAAAGTTTATCATCGATGTAAACTAAAACAAGAAACCCCCCAGTCATTTTATTGAACTACCGTATTTTACGGACCATAAGGCGCAACTTAAATCCTTTTTTTTCCTCATAAATTGATCGTGCGCCTTATAAGCCGGTGCGCCTAATGTATGGACCAAGTAGTGCTTTATTGCTTTGTTTAATGAGCTTTATACGGTAACCCATACTCCTTAAAATACGTTGCGTTCTATATGCGTTCCGGTGCGCCTTATGTATGAACAAAAAACTAATCAAAGCAATTTATTGACAGTGCGCCTTATAATCGGGTGCGCTTTATGGTCCGTAAAATACAGTAAATTATTTGTCAGAGTTTTTCATTGCTGAGGAGAGTTCGTTACCGTGACGACGCCGATGATGTTTCACTTAACGCGGGTTTGCGAACAGCCTGTGAGGAGGCGTTGGCGGGGGTGTGGTTTCGGCTTAGGATGAAGATGGAAACCTTCCACATTTGCTCTCTCCGCTTTCATATCGTGATACCGGACGATGACGAATTACAGGTAAAAATAACTATATGTCCATACCAATATTTGGATTATGTATATTGGTTGAACCAATGAGTTATCAGCAACTCAACAACTCTGCTCTGTATAGATATGGATGATTGGAGCTGCGGTATCACATGATCCGGCCGACCCCCAGCATTTACAGCAACGTAAACGCTCTAAAGAGTCTTCGGTCAGTTCATCGGCACCACTTTCTTCATCTAGACAACGCTTAAGCTCGTCAAACGACGAACCCTTTCTCAGGCAGTCCTCCCGTTCCAACGACCCAAAACCTCTCGACTCGCCGTTGCTCCGCTTAGCCAGAACCGCATCACGGAGGTTCATGCGCTCCAGCTCGGTCGGTGGTCGATTCCGGCACGAATCCGGTTTAGGCCGGACGCGCCATAACAGCGAAGGCGGGGCGCCATGGAGCTTGCCAGAGACCTTGCTTGAAGACGTCACCACATCGTCAGAGCCTGTCAACGTTGTACCGATGACGTGCGTGCCTGGACACCGCGTCGTTAAGCATGTGGGTATTTTGAACATGTTTATTATCAGAGAAACAACGTCAGTGCGCGGCTCGGATGAAGAGGTAGTTATCGCTGAACCACCGAACGGCACCGGATGCTGTTGGTTTGTGACGCGCGCTCTAGCGGAAACAAACGCTTTAATACGCGCCCACGTGGTGGCAGTAGGAGGTAACGCCTTAACATCTTACCATTCGTCGCAAAGAATCCTGTTTGAAAGTTTGACCAAGAACGAAGCTCAGACCCTTTTTCACGTTACTGGTGACGTTGTGATTGTACGAAGAACGTGATGTCACAATCGATAGTAATGAGAAATGAGAGATTTGCCCACAACTTACATTGCCAGTATAGGTGATCTACTATTATTTCACCGCAATCTCACGCCTTCGCGGGTTGTGATATATAATTACCTGGTTGCCAATTAAGATTCACGTCGCCGTTTGCCTACAGTTGTATACCACACACGCTCACTGTGAAACTTTGTTCTTACTTCTCTGCCTCATTTATTCCCTTGTTCAACCTCCAGTCTCGAACTTGAGTTCAATTATATTTAAATCATTCCTTGGAAAATACATACCATTTCTCTAGCTTTTTGAATTTGAGCGTGTATGGCTTTGATATCACCTACCAATTAGCTATTGGCGCGAGTGATTTAACAATGCCCTGGTATGCCCCAAGTGTAATTATCAAAATTCACTTTCGGGGTGAGGTGCGATTTCAGTCTTTTTAAGTGTTATGTCTCAGGTGCGTTTTTGCACCCTTAAAAGTAATTGATCGTCTTTTCACGTGGTTTGAAAAAAAAAAAAAAAAACTTATTTTGGTAAACTAAATAAAGAAATTATTATTTTTCCAGCATCAAGTTGGATAAAAAACAAATACTGAAGCAATAATAACCTATTGACATTTGCAGTCCATTTTTACATGTATGCAAATATAGTTAGATAAAAAGAATCGAGACAGGATGATTTTTTTTACAAAAACACGAGAGTTACCATTAAGACTACGAAGGTCTACACAAAAGCAACACAGGCAAGTCCGAAAATCTGTTTTTTCCTCTGCATAGTTGCCAACTCTTCTGACCCACATAGAAACAACACAAGAATCCAAACTAAAAATACTTTCGTGGACAGCAGGGAACGTAACAAAACAAACCCAGGCCGAAAACTAATCCTTCGTCATTACCGCCAGTATATGGGCCCAGGCCATCGCTCACTAGGGCATCATTTACCGGGGTAAACGCATAAGCCTGTGTAAACTCGGCCGCGGAACAAACGGACTTACCCGCTTGTGTTATACAGTAGCTCCCCGTTAACGAGCTTCGCCTTAACACTTGAGTGAATTTGACCGTCGATGAGCGATTGGTAACGCGACACCCTGACCGTTGGGTTTACTGCCTTGACCATAGCACTCAGGTTAGGTTTTAATCGACTCAGGAAACTGCCCAAGACGCGCTGACTGTGTTGGTCCCACTGTTTGGTGGCAATTTAGGAAAACACTCAACAACATAAAAGATGAAACACGAAGCTGGCTAAACGATACCCATGACTAACTTTACACTTTAACGTTACATGAGTTACACTTTTAAATATGGCTTTGCCAAAATGTACTTTTTCGTCTAAATTCTATGTTTTGTTTGTATTTGACAAACCTGCGTATTTTTGACATTTTGCTTTGTACGTCTGAGACTCTTGAGTATTTTCAAACGCTGTCCCATTCATACAAAATCTAAACTAATGAAGTGTTTGCAATGTAATAATACTTTCCCTTTTAATGTAAACATTAGTTCGCAGCAAATAGGCATCAAACTGTTTGTTATATCAACGTAAAATATTTGACACATTTATAATTTTATTACTATTTATGTTTCGACATGTCAAAATCAGTATTGTGGTTTTTAGGAAAAAACAATGTTGGGTAACTCGATCAGGGGTGCGTGTTCTCTTCGGGGGGTTGTTTAGGTGTGATTGTAAAATAGTGAAGTTTCATTATGGTATGAATGTGAATGTGGTAAAAATATTGCGAAAGACTTTGGTGCTAAAGCACGCATTGAAATAAATAAAAAATTTGAAAGGGAATATGGGCAAAAAAAGGTTAAGAACCGCTGCCACCGTAGATCCAAAAGGTGCCAAAGCAGAAGTCAAGTCAAGTTAAAAGAGTGCCGAAAGACCTGAGACCGATAGTAAGTTTCCGGTCCCCGACAAAACAAATCATTACTAAGTGCATTTTGCAACACTACACCAAACAAGGCCAAGGGGCCAAATAGAGATTTCGACAAGATATACTTGTTCTTTTTTGCCTGATTTCTGTCAAAACGGAGACTAAGACATGGGAGAAGGGCCAAAAAATACTTCAACCATGCGTCAACCCGTTACCTTAACGCCCCAAATTCTGTATTTTAATATTTTTGCCAGTGGGCCATCTGACAAATTCAATCACAAAATAGTTGTTTGTTTAGGCCACAACTCAAGTGAAGAAGGAGAATGTAACTCCGGTATGTTTGTCTTTGAACTACTCCACGCCCAATAATGATCGGTAATAATCCACAAAAACGACGTATGTTTTAAATAAGTTTTGGGAATTATTGAAATAAGTGGGTTAGGTCAATGGAGCCAAACTTAGAAAACGCATTTTAATTTTGGGAATACAATACAAAGACTTAAAAAGTAGTTTGTTTAAAAGCAGAAC
This sequence comes from Phallusia mammillata, assembly GCF_965637545.1. Lineage (NCBI taxonomy): Eukaryota > Metazoa > Chordata > Ascidiacea > Phlebobranchia > Ascidiidae > Phallusia > Phallusia mammillata. The sequence continues at coordinate 17,642,067 of NC_137255.1, forward strand.
TGCCAAAGAACTTGTATTTAATTTCTGTCCTTATGCATTAGCATTATTTAATTCTGGCGTTATTTTAATTTTGGCACACATTCAAAGCAACAACTTAGTTTTCTATAAAAATTGACTAGGACAACGGATTCAAATACATGTCCGCTTTAACCTTTGAGCAAGCATACGCCTCAGAAGTGGGTTAAGGTGCCAAACTACTTAAGGTATTAGTGCACGCGTAAGGTGCCATCGTGCCACTTCACAGTGGTCAGTTACAGCTTAAAGGCTGCAATACTCACTTCCAGAGCAACTGATGCTACTTGAACCACTAGAAAGGCCACCGTTCCAGGTCGACAATCTAAAAATCTACCCGTGACACCCCTATCTCACAGTACATGAGGTTTGGGCGCGGCCGTCGGGTCTTTTTCGGTGGTTTACTTTTCTGAGTGTTACCACTTGAAGTGCGATGAGCCCACGCTAAACATATTGCTGGGCTTATTTGGGACCTTTCCGTTAGTGCCCCCAGGGAGGTTAACGTGTGGTTGATTGACATGTTGCCTGAAACGGGTTTCGTCCGAAATGAGGGAACATTTAACACAAGTTTCCCCGAATATATTAAAAAATGGAATTTCAAATTTATGCTGTTTTCTATTTTTTTTAATTCTATTTTTGTCACACAATTTAAGCAATTGAATCATGAAAATAAGCTTTGGTACTGAGTAGAGTTTTGGACAATTTTTAGTCCTACGCAAATAGTTACAACTTGCTTTGGTTTTTCTGTTCACAATTTCTGTTCACAATTGATCTTGGTTAAAACAACTATATCAAGGTGGGTTTAAATTTTGACTAAATTTACCCTGGATCTACAAAGGTTTGTAAAAAAGAGATGCAGTATTTGGTGAATGAAGTCACGGGTTTCATGAGTTCGCAAGCGACCATGCTTAGAAACAACAGTTGAGCGATAACAATCGGCATCAAAGCAGGGTTTAACACAGGTCTTACAGCGCTTGGTGGGATTGACAAAAGCAAATTCCTCGTGTCAATTTGTGCGGTTGCTTTGCCACTGTATATCTCTACACTGCGCTACTGGCGCCTTTAAAAGTCAAGACTTACAGAAGCAGACCAGGCTGATAAAACTGTTAATTAGTATGCTGGTCGCACAAAAAGGCGGGTGCTTGGGTGTTTTATTTTAGGAATGGCAAATTTCAACAGGACTGGGAGTGCTGGTGCAAGAAGCAACCGCGTCTGGAGCTTGTTGGCAGACAGAAGTACAAACACGGTCATTTGATTGTCGGTGCGGGCAATCGTTTAAGCCCCATTAGCGTTCCTACGCAAACAGGCCGATATATTACCGCGTGATTAGCGGGCGCTGTTGTTTTTACTGCGGCTGCGGTGCGGCGTGGGCAACGAAATCGAGTCGTTGCGCCATCCCGCACAAGATAGCACCAAAATGGGCGCGCATAGCATTCCTTTACACCCAAGGCTCATGAGCGTCGAAGAAACAACGCAGTACAGTGTGCAAGCCTTGGTCTGTTGTGCACTCAAGAAATCTTTCGTAGAACATGACGCGACTGCCCGCAATACCAGGCGGTCGTAATTCTAAGATCGCCGCAAAAGTCGACGACCACCCACTCGCCTGTCCGTCACTGTCCACCGCCAGTTCACGCGGGACGGCTATTCATGCGACCTGACGCTTGGATCGCAAATGTGGCCTATACCACTGTTGGATTACAAGTAGTTGACAGCGGTTGATCCATCAACGGGCCATCGATCATCCGTCAAAGCGACAGGGTCAAGACCCTTCAGGTCACGTGGATGAACGCTTAGGTCACGTGACACGCAATTAGTATCACACGCACGTCGTATTGATGTTTTCACGCAGCTACACTTAAGCCTACCTTTTAAAACAGGAAATAGGGATTTGTTCGTTTGTTCAATATGTCATTAACGAGGTCGTTGATTTAACAGCGAAAAACAGTTGTTGAGTACTGGCGTTGCCTTACAATATGAAGCCTTTTTTGCAGTGCTTCATAAAAGCCGAACGAGTTGTATCGGAACGAAATAAACATTTTTTCATCAGCGAACCCCGGAAGGCGAAAATAGCGGAGGAATTCCTGGTCGCTTTGAACTTGGGCATTCAACAGAGCAGCACAAACAGCGTCGCAATTAGAGGCAATTAAAAGCTGCGCCCGGTTCGGGGCGGCCAGGACGCGTGCACAATCCGCTTTGCCGGGAAACATCACGAAGAGACTCGCGCCTGCGTGGGACGAGGTGATGCGAGCCACAAGTGGGCGCGTTCGCTAATTACACGGCTCCGGGTCCGCTGCCGAAGAAGAGCTGGCGCCGACCCGATGCCACTCAGCGCTATTAATTAGCGTCAATTACACGTTTGGCATTTTTCCATTGAGTCGCTCGCGCGGGCCCCGGTAATTGAGATAGCGAGCCCCGCAATCTACGTCACTTTCTGACGGACACAAAAGCACCGCTGTGAGTGTGGATGAAGCCGGAAGCGTTATAGGTTTCCAGCAAAGGGGTTTTCCAGTCCCTTGCCTAATATTTTACTCTGCTGGTATAGGAGACATATATCCCCGAGCGGTCTAATTTGAATATTTACGCCCCGTTACAATAATTATGCGTATTTTGCTGAACTGTGCATTGGCAGTTTTGAAAATAAGCCGATATAATTAAACTTGCTCGTGACGGCTCAAGATTAAGGCTTTTGTGGACGATCCGGATTGAATATCGCCACTCCTTGTGGATTTCTAAATGTGGTACGAGTGAATATTGCATTTTCACATCATCAAACCCGCAGCAGATAAAGGTGTGCAATTAATGCAAATCGTCAAATATACTTTTTGGTTTTCTCGCACCGGATTAACGAGTAAATTACTCAATGGTGGATACACGATCTCGGTTAAAATGACATCGGTTTTGTTTCAAAGAGACGTTGCAACATGATAATATTTCTTTTGTATCAATTTGGCGTGTTGTTTTTAATTAAAACGTTCTAATTTCAAAATCGAAACAGACCCCTCTTCATATATACCCTTGCTCTTTAGTCTTTACAATATGAGAGCTTAATCTATTGTGTGACAACCAGGAGTTGTCAACCATCCCGCGAGCATCAAGTCATGTTACAGCGGCGGAGACTTGTCGGCGAGAGAGCGAGTTTTCTCACGGCCAGGGGCCAGAAGAAGCGTGGCGACAACCAAACGTTATCTTAAGGCTTTTGTTGGGTGAGCTATCGCATTCCGGGGGTCGAATAATTCCTGTCCACTCGCCCGTTGCCCGACAACTGTCCCCTCCAGTCTGGCTGGCGCTGTAACGATATACGGCCTAATCATTGTCGCTGCATACCCCATAGTAAAAACACTGGAGCGGATATTCAGGATTCGGAATTAGGATTTTTATGTTTAAACCCACAACAAAATTTCTCAAAGTAATGTTTCGACAAACCATGTTTTTAACAATATTTTAATGTTAGCCTTGATTACGTTTCTATAGAACTTGAACATTACTATAAAATTTATTACTGCTTGGGCTTTTTTAAAAGAACCGGTGTAAATAAAGCGATTGTTGTCAGTACAACACACACATTCTACCGCAATATCAAAAAGAAGGCAACTGTATTCGATATTCATTCAGAAAAGTACTTGACCGAGCCATCGCCAATGCGAAAAAAAACTACAAGCCGGTCACAGTCAACGCCAAGAGAAGTAGCCTATACATTTCGTTACTACCAAGTAGGTTCGTATTGATTTGTCGGTTGTTGGTCTCGAATACCCCGTTAACGCTGGGGCTGTCACATGAGTCGGGACGGATGAGCCACAGGGCACTTGACCCAGGGCGACGAGCGCCTCCGATTTTAAGGGCTTTCACGCGATGCGATGCAAGGCAAATCGCAAGAAAGAAAACAATGAAGTTTTAATGTCGTTGGGTGACGTCGGGGATAGGTAACACTAGTCGGCGATAAGTTTCGAAACCAACCACTGACTCGGATGTGATTTCAATGTTGTTTTGTAGATACTAAAAAAGTTTTGGTAAGTGTAGTTTTTGGTGTAGTTTGAATACTTTAGGCCAGGGTTTTATTGGAACCTGGTATCTAATACTTCAGTTCAACAATGTAAACACGATTTCGGATGTCAGCAATCCCTGGCTTACACTTTACGAAATCCCATTCAATCTAAACAAACAAAACCTGCACTCGTTGCCGTTTTTTAACGTGTTGTAAGGGACTTGGCACATTTTTAGCTGCCCGATTTGTAGTAGTTACAGGACGCTGGTTGCAAGTTGTTTGTCGTGTTATTTAGAGGCCCACTTTGTAAGAGTGGGACAAGACTTGGGCAGCAACAGCACGATAGAGCAAATCCTAACAGCGAAAGCGAATGGCGTCGCGCGGACTGGGAGGGGTGCGATAAACTGAACGAATTCCTTTGTCACTGTGCGATCGCAGGGTGGGTGGGTGGCTTCCCTGTACAATTTGACATCAATTAATAACGCAAAAATAAATGCGTGAATGGGGACCATGGAAGTCGTATCGCGTTAATGCGTTGGCGTTTCAGACCACCGCCACGGCTGATAATCGTACAATGGCGGTTGGAAGAAGAACAATGGATTTGCATCTCGCTCTTGTCAATCACGCAGCTTTCGTATTTCGGGCTTCGTAACGCGGCAATTAGCTCGTGTTTACAAGAGCACTGAACAAGATTCCTAAACGCTTCTTGCGTAAGCTTCGCCAGAAACTATGCTGTCGCTTTGTGGTTTTTGATCCTGACAATGAATTGCTTTACGCTATACTCTGACGCAACACAGCTTTTGGAATGTCTTTGAAAATACGAATTTATTTATTAAAACTTCTGCACATGATCAGCAGCGGGACGCTATTCAGTTTGCGAAATTGCACGGACCAAGGCACGAAACAACAAACAGGTTTTAGTGTGTTAGTGCAAGACAGAAACACGAAAAAAGCGGCAAAAAAGGTTGTCAAATTTTACGCAAAAACAAATCCAGTACCACATTTGAAAATTAATATGGGTTAAATCGGTTCTCTGAATGTTCAAATAGAGGTAGTGACTTCTGACCATTTTTAGTGTCCACTGCCTTAACAAAGTGCGGGTGAGCAGCTATAGCTTCCACTTAAGCAATATGAATAGTACGAATATAATCTTAAAACAAGTAGAAACGATATCTAGCATGCATACGCCAGAACAGTGACAACAAAAATGGCAGTTTGTAATATCAAGCAAAAGGACTCCATATTTGGCGTCATCACAATGTGAGACAGATCGTACCAATGTTAATTCTGATTGCCAATGTGTAATGGAACATATTTATTGCACGACGCCGATCTTGCAGCAATCGAGAGAAGGCCATTATTGGGGTGAACCTGCGCATTGTTCGATTTTGAGTGACTCAATATAAACGGGAAAACACTGGGGAGGATTCAAGTGCACAAACCGAGCTTGTACATGTAGTCACTGGGCGTGGGATGAAGTCCGGGTTGACCAACCTGTCCAGGAGACATGGTTGATGTGCCGAACGGTGATGATCCCATGGCGACCGGGTTTGGATGTTGCGGGTGAAGGGTTGGTGTGGGATACCCCGCCATAGGACCACCCTGTCCCCCTGACATACCCGGACCCGATAATCCATTATAACCGGCAGATACTGCGGTTCCATAAGCGGCGGCAGCGGCTCCGGCTACTGCTGCAGCAGCTGCGGCACCTGGAGCGTAAGCGTTGGGGTTCGGGTGCGAATACGAGTTGTATCCGCACGAGTTGTACGAGTTAGGGTAATTGTGGTACGGGGTGACTGTGACGTTGTACGGCGCGGAGTATGGGGCATGTGAGTTTTGAATTCCCGCTCCGGGACCACCAAGACACGGTTTCCCATCTCTCACAAGCACAGGGACAGCAACTCGTCGTGGTGGTCCAATGCTTGCCAATTCCAAGGTCTTGTCCTGTCGCATTCTTTTGCATTTGTACCGTCTGTTTTGGAACCAAATCTTTACTTGTGTTGATGTGAGTTTTAAGATCTGAGCAAGATGTTCGCGCTCGGGTGCTGAGAGATAGCGTTGCTGCTTAAATCGGCGCTCCAGCTCAAAGACTTGGGCTTGTGAGAATAGAACTCGTGGCTTACGGCGTGTGCGGTGTCGTGCCTTCATTCCATCCTCGTCACCCTTCTTTTTGTCACTCTCTTCCGGACTTCCGCTGCAGTTGCTCTCCGAGAAGTTGTCTGACTTTTCAGAGTCTAAAAATTAATTAAAACTTGTTGCATTTTTGTTGGGCAAAAAAACACAATTTATTTTTCTGACAGAATTACACACTGTTTTAATGTGGGCGGGAAAAATAGATTCTTTTTAGGACATCAAACATATAGCCGATCTTAAACTCCGCGAAATCCACAACAAACGCGCCTCTGCTTCGTATTCATGTTCGGTTAATCCTTTGCGGTTAGCTTAGCGTGTATTCTTCACAAGTTGAACCCAATGAACTTCGTCACATCGCAAGTAACACGTCTCGTCGGCAAAGCAAAATCTCATCACCAAATCTGATTCATCGCATTGCGGCGCGAATTCTTTACACTGCCCCGCATTGTAAAGCGATCGGAATGGCGCCGCTGGGACCAGCGAGGCCAGCTCGAGGCGCGTCGAATGCAGGAGCTGCATCACATCGATCATAGAGCCGGAGATAAGCGCGGTCTTCCAGCGCGAACTCGCTCGGATGCGTCTCTATTATTTGTTGTTATTTGCTTGTCGCCGTCCGATCGCCCCCCGAGCGCGCACGGTTTCTGTTTTCTAAACGCACCCAAAACCCACAGACATGGATCTGTCATTGTACGCGTACACAAATAGACGTCGCGCCAGGCCAGGGTCCCAGGGTCGCGTAAACGCCGTGCAATTTATTGAGACAAATATCGGAGGAGATTGTAAACAGCCCTTCCTCTCACACGCTTCTGCCAAGCTCCCGTTATCGTGCGCCGACCTGCCCTGCAACCCTAAACCACGTCCTTTCGTTTTTACGTTAGTCTGCGCATATGTTGTCACTTTATTGCCAAAATGGTGGCACTATTTAAAATAAAAACTTGGTCATCCAAAATTAATCGTAATCAAGACGGGATCCAGAGTATTCAAACTTGAAACGAAACGTGATATCTAGCTCGGTTGAGCGCTCATAAAATTAATAAAATGTGGAATTTAAACTACATTTTTGTATAACGTTTTTGCATTTTGTATAAACACACGACATAATGTTCGTGTATTGGCAAATGAGCAAAATGCCATGGATAAAAGGGTCGCGCCATTTTAACATTTGCTGAACCGCTCTCAAGAGGTGCGGGCGATTTTGAACTTGACGAGCGGTCGAATGTCAAGGAACAAAGATAAACAAAATATCGCTCTGGAATCCGCAGACAAATCCGTTGCGCGACGACGACGAAGTAGATGTTAATTGCACGCGCTTTAACCCACAATCACGAGCAATTAAACGCCCTCAAATGAGCCTGCTTTGTGTTCGTTTTATGTTGGCGCAACCTCCAGTATTTGCCTTTACATGCGATTTGCGCGTAAAATCCCGTCTGACGACGAAATTACATGTTTCCATCGACAACCGGCACCACAACTTGCGCAAGACTGCTCAGAAAACGAAAGCACAAACTGAAATTTGAACATATCGAACCATGTATATAGTTCCTCATGTTTAACCTGACAACAATCACGATTTTCGTGAATTATTAAAATACGGCTTCCAACGAAAACATGGCAATTACAGTAAATTCCAAACTCTGTTAAATCGACAAGTGCCCAGCTTTTTAATTAGCTCTTAAAAAGGTCGCCAAAACTTTACATAGGCAGTAAATTTGTTCTGTTTAGCAGTAACGGTGAAGTTTTGTTGAGTTACCAAGTTACCCAAGTTTTTATTGTAGTGACCGGACAGTGGCGATTACAAAATGCGTCCGCACATACAACATCCTTTGTCACGACGAGTCAAAAGCAAGCACTTGGCGAGGTTGCAATTTGTCGAAGTCGATTACAGTGCGACATTGAGCGACATCAACGCAAAGAGGCAGGCGCGTGGCAGCGACAACAGCACAGGCCACTAATGACCAATTGAAAAATTGGATCGCGATCGTCGATGCTTACCGAATTTTGAAACCGTGTATAAACGTGGCGCCTTGTAAATGGTAATTTTATTACGGATGTCTATTTCCGCTGTTGACGGTGATGAATCACCGAGAATGTCGATACTGTACGCCCGAGAGTAAGAAATGCAGACCGGAGGAATATTTTGTTTATCAAGCTTTACATTCGATTGGGATAAGATAAATAAATTGCGAATTAAATTAAAAAGACATGCAGTGTTTCCTTGATCTAAGAATGATTTGTAAATCATAGTTCGTTCATCTTAGCAAAGCAAAGTTGGTTTCAGCTTTGTAATTAAAAACTTTACCGGTGTGCAGAATGGTGAATTAAAGAAACATTTTATCGCAGTCCGGAAAACCAAAACTCCGATCGTATCTGTGTTATAAAAACTGTCGGGAAGTCGTTTGAAGGACCAACACCGTTTGGCAACACTAGCTTATGCAAACAGTGGGAGTTTATCGGTCCGAGACAAACTTCCGTGGGAGCGAAGTCTCACGAAAACAATTATTTATCCCCCAAAAAATCACAAGTCCCTCGCAACGGGGCCCGATGAACCAAAGTTGTCACCCCAGTGTTGAGCCTGTGTCCAGCGTTGGTAAGGACCAACCGTGCGTTAAATCCTGTAATTCGCCGCAACCGTTGAGCACGCGTAAGCCAAGACGGTAGTGAGCAAATATTTTGGGTCGGGTTTGATTTGATTAACTTGTCCACTTTTTAAGATCACCCGGTCGCTGGTACTCCGGGGGCAAATGCGGCCTTCAGCTGAATAATGCGATAAGCCTACAGAGCATTAACATGCTTGTTTCCCAATTATATATCCGACAGTGAGGTTTTTTTTCATGGGTTCGCTGTTCGTAATTGTTTTTGTCGAATAGATATTGCCCCCAAAACATAATTAATGGTCCGCTATACAAGGAATTAGAGTAAAAATAGCAACCTTATCGTGGTAAAAACGCGTGACAGTGACAAGAATTCAAGAACTGCCCGCACATCGTGATACAAGTCAAGAGATCTGCGGAAAGGTGCACTTCGCTGAACAGCCTAAATGTCATGTGCCGTTAATTGCTTTCAGTTCTTGGATTTTAAAATCGAACGATGAAACGGACTCCACCCTACCCGACCTCTGCCCAGCGATTTCGGCTAACAAAGTGATGGAATTATAATGCGGCAATTTGCAGGCGAAAACGAGTAGTTAGCAAATGACGATATCAGGCAGTGGCGTCGTTCTGGTGATGGGCTCAGAGACTGAAGCAGGCGTCGCGTTTAATTACTTGAGTTTTTGCGAACGACTAGTGTTGATCGGAGAACTAAAACGGCCTCGATGCCGTTCTGGCGACTCAAGTTTGTCGTGGTTCTGTTTACGATTATGACCGGTTTCCAACTTAAACAGAGTACACATTTCAAAGACCTAAAGCACGGACTCTATAATTGTTTCTTGTAAACATAAAACCTACAATTTCAAATGATATAACATTCCCACATTTAAGTATCAAGGTTCCCACTTCTGGTACCGGTATGGTTCTACGCAAAATGTATGGTTTTGTTGCAAAACATTTTACCGAATTGCCCACAAGAACATTAAGTATGAATAAACGCTTATTAGAAAACCCACAATTACGGCAGTCGTCATTCAAAACCGTTATGTGCGATTATAAAGCCTCAATCAGAGTTGTAAATCTACTGATTCCGTTCCCCAATCGCCGGTTTACGTAATACCCGATGGTCGCAATTGTAGCAAGTTTAGGCGCCAATTAGTGGTGCTTTCCAAGCGCACGTGTAATCGCTTGCGATGATGCCAGGGTTGTGTTTTGCTTGTCGGCAAATGGTCCGTATTCTGCCCAAGGAAGACCGGTGATTTTCGCTCTATGGCGCAGCGACCCGATGTTAAACTGGCCTGTTAGCGCTGAAAACAAGTCGATGTGCCTTGCTCAGTTTCACGCTCGTTCGTCAAGCCAAACCGCGACCGTTAATTAAAACTTTAAGCGCACAAAAAATATCAGACCTTCTTTTGTGTTTTAATGGTTAGTTGCTGTCTAGCGAGCGTGTAATAATACATCGGCCTTTGCTTCAACTGGTGGCAATTATATGTCGCTCCGTGAAAGCCTAAACACAGCCTTACGCGGTGCCTGTTTACTGGACTTAGCGGTGTGATTTTCTCTTTCGGAGCAAATTGCAAAACGTAGACGGACAAGTTAAAACCACCACAGACGAGACAGAAACATTGCAAGTAAAATGAACTTGGCACAAGTTAGCCGGAAAACAGACAGAACCTCGCTTCCCAACCGCCGTCAACGACTTTCCCACGACGGTATCGATATCAGGCGCTGCCGTTTAGCGCGGACCCCGCTACTGCATGCGCATCACAACACTAAGCAGCAAAGTCGCCCGGCTGAAGATGGCAAGTGTAGATTGTGGGGCAAATCCGATTATAAGGCAATTGTTTTCAAAAGCAATCCAAACTATGCAAGTGGACAGGGCGGCACGTGAAGACAAAATGGCGACATCGCTCCACCGCGGGCATTGTGCGTCGATCGAACGGCAATGGCGAGCAGTCAAGCCGGCGTCTGGGCTCCCATCGCGGCCACTGTTTTGTCAGGAGCGGGCGCGTCTATTTGTCCTGCCACTTGTTAACTCGCAATTAACCCCTTGTTCGATTATTTGCCGACGTGTCGCACGCGAGAAGCGCACAATAAGCGCTGCGCCTCTTCCGTATACAATAATTGTTGTTGTTACGCATTACGGTTCAGAATACCCCAGAACTTGTTTCCAAAACTGACTCTGTCGGGCACTTATCTCGCGCTCATTCGCATCAATGCGTCTGTGAAACGTGCTGTTGGCGCCACTCCAAAGAATGGAAACGAAAGCGATCCCCAACGCTAAGAGGTCGTTTGTTGATTTGTTAATGCCTACTAATTCGCTACACTTAGTTTACAAACACTGCGAACAAGCGACCTTTAAACCTTTGCGGCTTGACGACGACTGGTCAAGTTTGCAATAGAAAGCATCAACAAGACATTGTGGTTCAATTGAAGAAAACAAATTGTTCTCGTTTCGTGCTATTTAGTCTGTTTATAAATCGAAAAAAAGTTTTAATTGCGGCGAGATGTAATTTTTAAATGGCGGTAGATACGTTAAGTGAGTTTTGTAAATCGTTACAACACATTCGATGTTTATATCATCGTTGCATAACCAACTTTTAGCTCTGACAAGAAAATTTTCCCAATGTATTTCCTGCAAGTTATATGCGAACCTATGTTTCCCATTCCACACAGTAAGACAAATTTCAATGGAGATAAACAATTTGTAAAATATCACGCACCTGTGATTGGTTGGGTTGAGTCTTCCACTCTCATTTCACCACCAGAGTAGTTTCGATGGCGCGAATCGTCTGAGTTTTGCTCCAACAAGTTCTCTACGTTCGAGCGGGGATTAACATCGGATGATCCGGGCGATCGGGACGGCGAAGAGGATGACGGGAAGGGAACGAGAGCCGTGCTGCTGCCACCGTGTGTCGAAGATGCGTAGAGGGAAGCGCTTGTAAGGTCGGACTCCGAGTTGCGATCGCTGTAAGTTGAGAGTTTCCTGCTTAAGTCTTCGAAGGGGTGAGAGGTGGGACTTCCCCCGCTTGATTCCTGTTCCCTCGGCATGAGATAAGACTCGGATGTGAAGGGGAAAGGAGGGTTTTGCGAGGGCGCGGAAGAAACTTCGTAACCCGGCGTTCCGTGCTGGTAAAAAGGTTCAGCGGTTGTGGCGGACATGGGCGAATGGTGGGGCTCGGGTTTCAAACTGTCACCACGCTCAGTTTTAGCGTAGCAATTCCCCACGTATTGATCATCCCTGGCCGCAACCAAATTGTCGTTGCTGGTGTACTGTTGCGCGACACCAAAGTTCCCTTCGTAGTGTGGAATCGGGTTGTAGTAATCAACAGGATAGCGGTTCACGTCATATTGACCTGGAGGAACCTGTTGCTGATTTTGGATGTTCTGCGAAAAGTGGACAAGCGTCGAAGCTGCAGCTTCAGCTGAAGACGGGTAACCGGTACACTCGCTTCTCGGGACTTTGTACTTCGCGTCCACGTCGCTCTCGCCGCGATACAAACCGAGTCCAGGCGCCGTTGACACTGCCATATTTTTCGCTTCCATATTTATAGCATCGCCATTTGACAGCTCAGCACGCACTGGAGAATGAATTGAGCTTGGACTGCGGTATTGCATGCTCATGCCATTAAGGTTTTGTCCAACTTCGCCCAAAGTCTTGGGGTCGCAATTCAAAGGCATTGCGGAACTGTAGGAATTTGCGTAAGTATCGGAGTGCTGTTGGCTGCTGCGTTGGTCAACGGTGGATGCGCAGGAAATTTGCTGGTGACGTTCCAGCTTGAGGATGTCTTTAACTGAGAATGGAGTCGATCCCACCGGACTTGGTATCATCATGCGTCACGAAAAAACGCGAAAGAAATTCCAAAAGCAAGTTTCCTTTCTTTTATAATTTAAACTCTTTATCTGCTGAAAAGTAAAGCAAAAACATATGATCACTTAGCTTTTGACTTAAAAATCTAAACTTGGCTAGCGCAAGGACTGATCTAGCTCACCCTCACAACAGAAATAAGACAAACCCATATCATCGCTCGCTTGTCCACGTAATTTTCTGACACGAGTTTCAATCTTCCTGACAAGGGACATCTGAGGCAGATAATTTGCTCCGAAATGGAACGGCTCGTCTCAGCCACAAGTCCCTTGCGAAATCTGGTTTGTGTAAAGACGATCTGATTGTTGTGACTAATTGCGTCCTTCCAACGCCACTTTAAACTTTTCCAATGGCCAAGCAGTCTTACCACTGACGTCTCTGCCACAACGATCTCACCCTTCGACAGATTCCTAATCGCATCCTATCTACGCCGCCGATAAACTTTCCACAATTAGGGCTCGCCCGCCTGTCATCTGAACTACAACCAAACATCCGAACGTCCTTAGCTTCACTTAGCCTTCAAGAGGGCGCAACAACTCAGGGGTTGACCCCCAAACGCGCCTGAGCGTGTTGTCTTAATGTCTGCTTTCACGCCTAACCGCGTTGACCCGCGCACGCCGAACAAGTCGATGCGTCAAAATTCTTTAAAAATCCCCGAAGTTTCGACAGGTCCTACAAATAAATCACATTGGGTTTTTGGCGCCTGCTTTTCTTAAACTTGCGTTTAGCGAAAAACTACGCTGGAGCAAAAGCAAAATCGTGCTAGCGCGCGATATGGTCGATATAGAATGACGACCTGTGGTGAGATACGCTTTCCGCCGTAAGCGAGAGAGGGGCGATCTCGCCTTCTTCGTTGCGCTCCAATCAAAGTGGCGTCACCGAGACGCATCCATGTACAAAATAATGTTGTTTTTCTCGCGGTATTCTGTTGCGTGTGTCATTAAATTACCACAACCCGATGAACAACACCCATATACAGATCAAACCCGATTTGCTGTTTGTTATGATTCGGATTTTTGCTTTTAGAATTTTTCCGTGTTGTTGTTAACAACATACTGCAATAAGCTATGATCGCATTTCCGACATATAATATATCTATTAACAATAAACTACAAAATCAATAAGCAAAAAAACAAGCTGTACATATTATTTAGACATTTTGCATAATTTTGTCACAACCTAAACGTTAAATTTGTCAAAAATTTGCACACTTAAAAATAAACCTATTAGGGCAACTTAAGTTAATTCTGCGAAACACTTTTATTTAAAGTACTTTGAGTGCTTAAACAAACACAATTTTTCCCTTGGATATATATGGAAATAAATCCTTGTTCGCAAGTCAATTACGATCAATTAACCATCGTTCCGCTGCCTGATCATAAGGGAATGTTAATTCGATCTGAATTACACACCGCCGGTGCAATCAGCATCAACTAAATCACAAAATCACTACGTCACAGGACCATGTGACCGTTGAGCCGCCTCCCACACTAAATATGGCCCTCTTTTGAGCTCGTCTACTGTTGATACAAATGTTTTACAAACTCACAACAAATACTGGGCTAAACAATATCAGTAATCAGTTTGATTTACAGAGTTTATGCATATTTGGATTTTTTTCTGTTGTTTATCACAAATCAAAAACGTTCCCCCCCAAAATGTTGACTTGTTTGAATTGCGCCACTTCCTACTTTCGAACATTTGTCGATTTCATCTCCCGAATGATGTAAAAATGTGGCGATGAATTTCTGCTTATAGCCAGGTTATTTTTTTTTATCCAATTCACATTCTGCACCAAGACAACAAAAGTCCTACAGTTACTACAATTATGATGACTATCCTTTTCAAAAGTCACTTTCAACCGCTATGCTCACCTCAAGTTGTCAATGATTCACTTTATTTAACTGCAGCGTAGGTCGGCGTCACTCTACCAGGTAACCAACACCCACCCCACCTATCCCGAAAAGCCGCGTTTCTCCGGCGCTTGAGCGACAGGTGATCTCGTACCCGTACCAGAAAACCAGAGCCGCGCGGACGAATACAACAAACAGCGCGGACAATAAACAGATTGGGCTTGATCTAATTCTGATTGCTCGGTCGAGTTCAAAGGCGCCACTTGAGGGCCGAGTGACGTGCGGCTGCGCTTAATCCAGGCCCGGTGCCCGTATGTTGGCTGAGTATCAGCACCGGCCGCTTCCTTGCGGTCATTTGTCAGTGTCAGTCGTTCACCAACTTGCGCTTTCTCATAACACTGCGAGGTGTGATAATTTGATGACCGCATGCCTTTGATTATAGCAAGTTAATTCGAGTGTCAATTATGATTAGCTCAGCAGTTTTATAAGCATCGTGAATCGTAATTTGTAACGGTTTTATATGTTCTTAGTCATCATATCTGTAATTGTAGTATCATAGCCCAAAAAACTTCGGGAAAAACAGCAAAACACTCACAGTTTAAGGTTTTCGTGATTGTTACGTTATGTCATTGGTAATGGATTTGAATATTAAATGCGTGGTGTCTATGTGATGGAACGGTTGGTCGTCGTTACTCATCGACAATCATTCCTGGTTGATAGTTCCTAAAAAGACAAAAACATGTTTTTGATGAAAACAAAATATGTTGGCGCCATTTTACTACAACACTAACAAAGTACACTACCACACACGTAAAACCATAATAAAATCATTTCAACAGACAGGATATGGGTAAGTTGAACACAGACACACTCAATCACAATGTCATGTCAACCGGACATTACTAAATCCAACGCATGTGTACAAAACCGGTATCTCTATTTGCATCGCGTTCGCACAACGCCATTATTCCTGAAGCCCATCAATTTGTACCAGACCCCAGAGCGCAAGCTTTATAGCACAGAAGCTGCTATCGTGAGGCCTGCCCCGCGATAAGGAGATGACGTAGCGGTTGCGAGGTCAGAGGTGTGAAATTACAACTTGTGTAAACGAACAAGGGTTTGGAGTGGTTCTTCGAGTGCCATGGCATTGTCTTGGCGGCGTGTGACAGCGCCAGAGTCCCGGGAGCGGCATTCCGTCTGTGTATTATACGGGAGCGAACAATAGGGAGCTCGACGGCACGTCCACAAACGTTAGCACAATGTGGGATAAGATAACTGCTGGGGCCGGGGGCGACAGCATGAGGGTGATGCCTATTATTTGCCTTGCTGTGATCGCGTGACCCCACACCGGCTCTGTTGTGCATCTCCGGAAACTGTATATATTTGTGTTGATGAATAGATGTGGCGACAGACGCCTAGTGTGATATAGTCGTTTGCTTGTATGTAACTAAAGGGAAATATGATGTGGCTAATTTCTTACCTTCAAGTAAACAGTAAGACACTGTGGCTAATTCCTTAGCTTCAAGTAAACATTAGTGAACTAATTGTAGGAAAGCTTAAAGCTTGTGTCAATAAAAATCCATGTAAATACATTTGAACTGTGTGACATTTATATTCACAACAACACGATAGGCAAACATGAATCACGATAGTCTGCTTTTTGTCATTCTCTTTAACGTGTGTGAAAATCACAAATCGACATGAAAACATGCGCTGTGACAATCGCGCGGGACGAAAGCATTCTCGTTCTGCGAAGGCGACAAGGGGATCACTTCGATGCGTCATTGTGGCATAGTTGTTGTTTTCGATCTTGGTTTATTTGTTTAAGCACCGGCATAAGATCACTTTGTCGCTGGATCACAATCCGCGGTGTTCGCCTTTCGCCGCGTGTTGTCTCAACGCCTTTTTCGGGGGCCGAGCGCGTTCGATAGTCGGGCCGCTTATTCTGGCTTGTCGATCGTATTTTTAGCTCCTGGAAGGCGAGAGAAAAAGGTCGTGAACGCACAGAAGCGGGGTGAAAACGACCACATAATCGCATCAGGCTGTTCATTGCCCCATTCTTCCCTATGCGTTGTGTACACGAGGTCGGATGCGTCGCGAGATTAAGGCTCCCCGACATGTCAGCGTTCATAAGCGACTGTCAATCGGGCGAGTCGCGTTGGTGGAGTGACTGATGGTTTGCGATGGTCTCCTGGCGTCCCGGAACTCCATGGGAACGAGAGCGCTCGATATTTTGCAATGATAAAGGTGATGATGATATCAGCCCAACGAATCATTTGATGTGTGATTTCAGAGTTGTTCCGTCACCAACGGCGGAAATTTTGTACCGTTTGAGGTTTGAAATGCTGCCAGTTACATGTATCGGTTAATCGTAAGCATCTTTTGAAACTTTCCAAAAAAGGCACAAGCGCATGCAACGCAAAGAGGTGAAAGCGCATGCAACGCAAGAGGCGAAAGCGCATGAAACGCAAGAGGCGAAAGATCTTACCAGCGTTTTGACAGCACACTTCACAAGACACTAAACTTCTACCTAATAGTTATAATATTTATTTCTCCGCAATAGAGATCCAATGTTTTTAGCAATTAATAAGTTGAGATTATTAACGAAATCTTACAATTATACCAACGTTTTGACAGCACACTACCTTACGCACAAAACTACAAGAAAAACAAATTGCACCATATGTTGCCATCAAAAAGAATATTGTTTAAACCATACGTCACTAAAGATCAGAGAGAAGAAAACATCAGTCGCATTAATCGTATTTGAACAAATACACAAAGATGCCTCTTTGTCTCAAGTGAAATTTATGTGCTGATGTAAACGGTAAATAACTTCAGACTCACAAAAGTTTAACAGCCTGCATCATACAAGTTGGGTTTTTATACTGTATGTGCAAAGCCGTGTTGTTTGAGAAATCAATCAAATATTTTTGGATTTTAGTAATGCGTTAGTCCTACTCCTATCGCTGTCATATGAAAAAATATGGTAGGTTAAAACAAAGTTTAAAATTTAAAAATCATTCAATTTCTCACGGATGTGATAGTGCGTACGTTGACCAGTAGTTCGAATGATGATGCGTTATAGTTAGCGTTCAATGAAAGACGCCTGTAATTTAAGAAATACCTGTTCGAGCCAGGCTTCGGCGTAATTGTCACGGCGAGAATTTATAGGACCTTAATTAAATTGGACTAACACAAATAAGTCGCCTCTGATGCCACAAAACGACTCCGACTCGTGATGACATCAGCAATTAAGCTCATTGCGTCACAGCACTTGATCACAGGGTGTAATTTCTGTTTGTTGCGACGCCACAGCGGAATACAAAGCAACCAAGACTACCATGTTCGCCTCTATTGCTTGGAGGCGTGGCTTCCGATAGAACATTACCTCACTAATGACGCTTATGACTTGCCGCGTTTGATTTGCACCGTATAGATTGTGGTTGCTAAGAGGTTTATCAAAGCAAAAGTTTTAGACCACAACCATCTAACCCAGTGTTTCTCAATCTTATACTGATCGCGTACCACCTGACAACTTTTTTCCATCGCTGAGTACCACCTAAACCAGTGGTTCCTAACCTTTTGTAGTGACGGACCCCTTTTGTAAATTTCCCCCCAACTAAATTTGCCGCAAGTCTTTTGATGTTTCTCGTTTCTTATGCGTTATTACACTTTTAAAGCGTTTTAAATTCGCCTTCACAGTCCTCTAATTACAATGAAGTCTGTACCGTAGCGTTCAAAACATCGAATTGATAAAGTAATTGCTCTTGGCTCAATTGAGGTGTGATAAACAGTTTGCACTTTTATGCTGGATTGTAAAAGCGGTTGAGAAACCTAAAAATATTTTCTGTTGATGATACTAGTAATGATAATGATACTAAATCTCCATGGATCCCCTGAAACCATCTCACGGACCCCTTGGGGGTTGGAAACCACTGACCTAAACCCTGATTAAATGGATGGAGCAAGAAATAGGCTTATTTTCTCAACCTTGCTAGGATATTTAGCAATTTTAGAAGAAGGTCCAGCCCACGAGTTTCGCCAAAACCAGGGCTGGTCAGTTGGGGTGCAATTTCAAATCGGACTTAAATAAGGAATCACAGAAAACTACTCGCGTACCACCTGAAAAGTTCCGTCGTACCACTAGTGGTACGCGTACCACAGTTTGAGAACCACTGATCTAACCGCTAATTGTTTTAGGCGTGTACAAACTATAGCATTTAAATGATTCCAAATTTATGCAATATACACTTGGGTACTTTCCTTGCTCAATTAATCTCAGGGTAAATTGTTACATAGACGTTAACGTACAGAGGCTGGACAAGAAACCAAAAGTTGTTTTTGCGAAAACAACACCGAATCGAATGCAAAAATGCCGAACTGGTCCAATAGGGTCAACAAAGGTCAAGACGAACATGTAAAAACCTGTGTCTTAAAAGTCTTAATGTGTGCGTCCATTTTCGCAGAAATTGCCACCGATGATCCTATGCTTCAATGAAATGCAAAAACTTTCCCAAATTTACTTTTTGGACCCAACCTTTACCGTTTGGGGTTCCAGACAAAACAGTGACTTGGAGATTCCCGTGGGAAGCAGCGACGATTCCAGACATTAGGGCGCGCGATGATTTTAACGCGACAAAAGAGCGTTAGGCGATTGTTGACACTGCACGCGCCGAAAAGCTCCTGTTTCACAACCCCAGGGTTGAGGGATACACTGCCACCAAGCGGCAACTGCTTAGTGACAATTGTGAATTGATAAAATAGTTCGTTTTGGGATTCATATGGGGCTGTTCATGTCGCTTCACAGCCTATACTTGCAACAACGAGGTATGATAAGAAACGTTTACCTGCTCTGGTCATCTGAGTGAGAACACATAGCACTTTGCTAATTGGTGTTTTTTTAATACAGGAAATATTTCCTAAATGTGCTAAAGTTAATCAAAATGTGATCGACATTTAAGATAACGTCGCCCTATAATAATTTTACAAACGAAAATATACTATTGAGTTCCTTCAGGTTGAACAACGCTTTTATGTTAGAGTTTGTTGGATGTCGACTTAAAATTAGAGATTTTTGTTAGAAACCCGGACAAAAACGAATGCATGCAGTGCGGTTACGCAATACACAGAACACGGTGTGTGGTCACGATTGTCGTCTCTTCGGCATACAAAATGACAATTAACACACCGCCAAACAAGTAAAGCGGCTTCGGACTGTCTGCGCTCTGCATCTCCCGACAGTGAAGCCGAGAAACGGGAATAGATCTTCCATTTGCTGACGCCACAGACTTCAGGCTTAGACCAACGCGCGTATTTATAATCACTCCTGCGGCAGCTGATAATTGCCGCCTTTGATACGCACGCCATTTAGCGGCATAATGTCTGTTTATGTCAGATCGACCGAACAAGCCAGCGTCGATGCGAAATTAAATGTTGTCGGGCCACCATTACGACCGCGAGCGGTGTCTGACACAAACGGTCCCGCTTATAATCTGCAGAGGCATGCGATGAAGAGTCCGCGCAGAAAATCACTGCTTCCCGTTCTTTCCTGGTAAGATCACATGCCGTATAAGGAATTGAATCACAAAAACTCTGAATATGAAAAAAAGCGGGAGAGGTAGGGGAGCGTTGGTTCACAAAAAGTGTCTGTGTGCAGTAATTTCTTTGTGTCAAAGAATTATTGCAAACTAACCAATTTTACTTTTTCTATCACATAAAATACAATCCAAGATCCGGTTGAAAGTGGAGCGTTGTGTGTCAATGGCGCCTTCCAGTGGAATTTTGTTTTTGTTAAGAGAACGAATTAGGCACAATTTCACAAAACTAACATATTCTGAGTGTCCAAAATGCACTATCACTCCAATCATCACAAGAATCTGTGTCTAAATAATATGTAAAAAACACAATTCGAT
Organism: Phallusia mammillata; assembly: GCF_965637545.1. Classification (NCBI taxonomy): domain Eukaryota; kingdom Metazoa; phylum Chordata; class Ascidiacea; order Phlebobranchia; family Ascidiidae; genus Phallusia; species Phallusia mammillata. The sequence continues at coordinate 17,662,418 of NC_137255.1, forward strand.
TTAGTTGTAACTTGTAAGAAAATCGTTTTGAAACAGAAACAAAATGCAAGAGTGGTTATATTGGTTGCTTCATGGAAAATCGTTGCACAAAACAGAGTCACAGTATTACGACATCATTACTTGACATAAATGTCTCTGCTATATTGAGTACCCTGCCAAATTTTCTCGGTTGTTTTGGGAGGAAATTTTCCAATGTAGCCAGAATAGTTAAATTATGTTTTATAATTTTTGTAATTTCAAAGAGTTTTCATGTTTAGCATGCCCACGGTACGGTTTCCGAACAGACGCCCAAAACACTTCAAAACATCTTAAAAACCACTACACCTGTCACAGGGTTTTCGCACAAACCGATAAACAACAAACAGACGAAAAACAAATCGAGTCAATGAGTTGTGCAACGTTGAAATCAATAATTACAAGCCCCGAGAATATGTGACAAACAAATGTAAAAGTGTAAGCCTATTGTTAGATGCGAGCGTGGCCCATTTATGGCCAGGACTGCTGTTTCAGCTGTACCAATTAAACTTGACGGTAAACCGCAAATCGTTCTGTTATTCCGAGAAGGCGATGCAATAATATCAATGACATCAGCTGTTTTTATGCTCCCGTCACCTCGCCAGAAGAAAGTTTTTGAAGAGCAATTTTAGAGTGCAAAAATGCAGGACAATGCGAAACTGAGAAAACTTATATATACTTGCTACAACGAACCAACACATTTTTTTGCATTACTTGTTTTGTTTTTACCAAAGCGACCATTTGAAGTATGTCACATGAAGTATGTCAAGAGAAGAAAATACTACAGAAACGGAAGTTATATGTATGCAATAAATCAATGAAATCGACATATGCGAAAAAACAGTAATTTTACTGAATTGCAAAACCTGCTAGAAAATGTAGCATGTTTTAAAAAATGCACAAAATATATGTGTTACTTGGCTGCGTGTTGAAGGCAATTACATTACAAGTATGTGAAAAACAGATCAAAAACAAATCTGTTAGTGGTATGACTCAGTTCCTTAACACTTGAACGGAAACCTTTTTGTTCTAACTATACGGTTTTATCTGAAAATGGGTCAAAAAAATCTGTTTTTGCAGTTAATAGGTCAAGCACTTTAAAGTGTTTGCCAAGTGCAGAATTTTGTCTTCAGCATTACTAGCACTACCTAGCGGCAAATATATTTTTGTGTTTGTATCAAAAGTGAGCGCTTGAGTTCATGGTTTAAAATTAAGTAAGGTCGAGTTGCACAAAAGGACTACAGAACAATGACTCTAAGTGTTAATTACCGATTACCAATATGACCAAAAATACATAAATTCAACAAACACATACTTCTGCCAACACAACATATTTGGTCGTTGATCACAGTAACACAAACCGAAGGTTTTTTCGCAGCATCGCTGAAAGTCGTGGAAAGAAATAAACACGTTTGCAGTCTGACTAGTGAACTCTGGGTTGTGTTTGACAAACTTTTACAAACGCATCCTTACTTCCGTAATAAATACACACTTTAAGGGGGTGGTAATTACGATTTGAATATTCTTGGTGGTAATTGCGATTAGAAAGGAAATCGCAGTAGCCTATGTATCAAAACAAGTTAAAGTCTGAACATATCCGCTTGGGTTAGGTACGCAGTTGACTGTTTTGCCTGATGTACATTAACCGCATACAGATGCAAACAACCTCGGGATTCGGAATCACCAAGGCTTCGAATCCCGCAAAAAGATATATGTGCAACATTTTGTACTTAAATCCCACCAAGCTGTTCGACTATTCTCTCCAAATAGACAGGACTTTCAAAATGCATTTTAAAGGTGGACCTAACAGTTACATTAGTTTTGTAGATATATTTTGTGTAAGTTTGATTTGTTTTATATCTCTTTGGAAAGTTTGTGGCATTGCAAATACATATAGTTTGTTTGCTGAGGCTATAACAACTTTGGAAACATTAGGTAAACAGCGTTAGTGCATTCGATATTGCGCGATCAAAACCTGCTTCTATCAATGTACGTTGGCGATAAAGTTTTTGAAAACCAGCAAATTGTTTGAAAACTACACATTAATATGAAGACGTTTTAACTTTGTTGTCGCGCTTTGAAGTAAAAAAACTGCTGCAAAAGCAAACAATGAGTTCAAAGAAGTCATTCTCCACGGTGCGAACGTGCATAGCAGAGCCATGAATTTGTGATTACGAAACGCTTTGTAGTGTCAACGCAAGGAGAACAATCTTGAAGAAACTACTACAGCAACTTCCACAAATCCATTACACCATGGGCTTGCGTTGTTTTGTGTAGTGTACTGGCATTCGAAAACGATCTTTAATAAACGTAGCAAAAAACTGTTTATTTATTTTGGCGGAGCAAATTATCTTTACACAGTGGAAATTGACTAAGCGTTTTTATCGCAACGTAAACCCTAAGGACTGTGATGTTGTGGGTTCCCAAAATAGATACACATTAATCACGATTTGAAGAGTGTTTAGGCGAAACAGGGTTCAACAAAAGATCGCTTCCTTTAAAAAAAATCTGAACAGGAAAAGGCATTGATCAAACTACTGACAACCGCATCGTGAGAGTAACTCACTTGAACAGCCTTCAGCAAATGCTACCGAATTTAGAAAACACACACACACATGAATGCGGCGTTAGTGGCAAAAACAAACGTCCCGTCACTCAAACTCCCTATTTTTCTCTTCCCTTTTCTTGGTCGTTTGTTTGCTAATACTTCTCCGGCGGCAAATCCGAGAATAAAAGTCGCCGAGGAACTTCAACTCCAAATAGACTTTCGTATAGCCCCCTTGGTAGCGAACACAACGTAAACGTCGAATCAACCGAGATCATGGAGACGTTGCCACGGTAAGAATGGATGTTTGTGTATTTTGTACAGGATTTGTCATTCGGTGTAATTGTACCGCGTTGTAAAAGTAAAGTGTGCGAAGGTATGAATTTCGAAAAAGGTTAGAGGAAAATACGCTAAAACAAAGGATTAAAACAATTGCTTACACACAAAGTTTTGGTAGAAATACAAATATATTATATTCTCAGCCGATCTACAGAGGACAGACCGTGTTAAACAACATTATATGGCGGACGTATTAACAGTTAACTTAGCAATTATATTGGTTCTATATCAGTTAGTCACTGCAAAAACAGAAAAACCTATTCAGCGAGTATATGTCGCAAGAATTAAACAACTATTTAAAGCGATAAGTAACGTCATGGGTTTGTCTTGCGTAGCCTTAACCTTACAAGCGAAATCGTTTTGTTGTAGGACTAAGGGTCGCTGCATAATAGCTTGACAAACCGCAGTCTTACGTATAGCGCGAATGAATAGAGGCGAAGTAATAATATTCTGCTGAGGCAAGTTTACTCGTGTTGCTCTTTAACGCGAGCGCAACACAAGGGCGTTCAATAATGTGCGGAGCGCGGCCTATTGAGAACGATTGAGAAGTTTTCTTAACATGAGCGCGTTTGTATCAAACCGGGATCTCTTAATCAAACAGACGCCACTTCGGCCCGGACGATTCCAAGGCAACGTGAAAAATGAGTTTTTCGCCTAAGTCGAGCGAGAGGTTTTGTGTTTAGCGTGCACCCGCAGATATGGCTGAAACAGGATATTATGAACAAAGACAGGTGTACAGGTGGATAGATTCCAACCACAATGCAGATCGTCAAACTGGTTCGGCACACAAAACAATTGGTCTTATTTTGAGATCTGACGAGTCTGCAATAGACCAGGATGCAACGAACGCGGTGTTTTATGACGAAGCGTTGCCCAAAATTGCAGGGTATGATAGGTTATAGTTCATATGAATAACAGTTACAACGTTGATTTCTGCATCAACTGAAAGCTCTCGTTGTACGCTTTTTGACGCTGCTAAATTCAATATTCATATAGCAAGGTCATTTATTCCATTTTCGTGATTCTGGCATTTAAATTGCGATACTGTGCGAAACACCACATAGTGTTCAAAGTTTCCCGTCCCAAGTTAAAAGTTTATATTGTTTATACAGGTTGCCACAACCATTAAATCACGAACGGTTCGACAACGCCGAAGTTCCGCGATTCAATACCAACACAAACAAACGCAACGGTGAAAATTGGACGCGCTTACCCTTTCTGCGCGACGGTGACAAAGCAACCGCCACCAAGGAAAACACATGGGAAGATGAATTCAGCAGGTTGAGGTTACCACCAGAAAAAACTGGCCAATCAGGACACGCTAATGTCACCGAACTTTACGAGAGTTTTGCGCGAAAACCTCGGGATGAGGATGCAGACGTAAATGATGGAAAGAAAAAAAGAAGACGTAGACACAGACATCACCGACGTAAAAGATCACAGGATGACCAATCAAAGACAAATGACGAGGAAGATCAAACTGACGAGAGCAGTGGGCCACGAAGGCATCGGCGGCGACACAGAAGGCATAGGGATCGTGTTAAAGAGAATACTACAGAAGGAGACAACACAAAATCGATTTCAACAGGAGAAACTGGGATTATAGAAGTCGTAAGTCGTCAAGAAAAAGAAAAAGTTGTAGACGCAAGTCACAACAAAACTGTGCAGTTTCCAAAACAGACGAAGCTTGTGAGTTACGTTAGCATACCGACAAAAAGGGACGATGTCAAATCTGCTGAAGTTGATGTTCAACCAAAAGTCACAGTCAATACTGACAAAACAAACGAGCAGAAATCTGATAGGGACATGTTTAGGCCACAGGTCTTTAAGGTGGCGTCATCCAAAGGAGTGGAAGGACATGCTATACAATTGCGTACAGCTGAAGTTAAAAAACAAAATGGTATCAGGTCGGTTTTGCTTACCCAAAAGGCAATTTCGCGTGAACGAGCGATTTCAAAACACAATACGGTGACAAAGACTCAACACAATGTTCAGGGCCGCACGGTTACAGCACCAACAAAAGTAGTTGAGGAAAAACGTCAACAAAACCACGAAGTAAAACCAAGTAGACCACTTACCGAAGCGAACACTCGTATGCCTACGCAGACTTCACAAAAAGCGTACTTCAGATCGAAGACATGCATGGACACGCAAAAAATTGCTGTACAACCTAAGCAGCACAAGTTTGTGTAAGTGAAACCCTTGGTTTATGATGTAGAAGTCAAGCATTTTAATGAACGATGAGTCATACGAATACGACACACGTTAACTTTAAAGCGCGTTGGTTTTAACAAATATGACTGTAACTTCTGTATTCTAAGTGCAAGACAAGTAAACACATAATTGTAGCTGAGAGAAGAAATATCTGCAGAAATTTTTTCACAAAAACAATGAAAGTTTTTTATTTTAAAGAGTAACAAACGACCGTGAAGTGGCAAGATATCAGCAAATGCTCAGTGTTTATTTGGACGAAAAGTGGCACAAAGCAAGAAAACAAAGATTCTTCAAGATGCTCGAACAGTTCCAAATGAAAAACAACGTACAACACGTGGTCAAACAACGAACCAAAGCCAAGGAAATCCACAAAGCAATTATGAGGTTCAGTCAGTTCATGTGATATTATAAATTATTTTGTCACAAAAAAGCCCTATGTTTTTGACGCATCAAACAAAATATGGTTTAAGGACAGGAATCCAAACATCAATGGCGTAAATGTTGGCTTACAAAAACAAATCTAACCCTGGTAATCCAATCCACACCCATTACCTTGTTTGCAGGCAAAACGAACAATTAGAGTATGTACGAAACAAGCACATGGCAGAGAAAGAAAAGCGTCTCGCCTCTCAACATGTCAAATGGAAATTCGTCCGTAACGCCATCAATGATCGACAGAAATTCGGGTTGCCCAACAAACTCCATGTAAGTTCTTGATATGTGAGCGACATCTAGCGTCTAAAGTTTAAACAAAACCTGTACCCAATTTGGCGCTAAAGAGTCAACTTTAGCCTCCTCGTGTTTTGCATCACACAAAAAATGTTTAATTTAAAATGACCAAATGGGTGTACAAAAACATGGAATGCGCGACGTATGCATTATGTTGAAAATTTTTTAAGGACGTGGTCATTGCCAAGCAAAATCTTGAAAGAAGCGTTGTATCGGAAAGGCGAAAGCGAACGTTTTCCAAAAGTGAATTGAGACGTAGGAACGAGGCAAAGTAAGTTCAACCCTTTACTTAATGAAAGACGAAAAAAACTTTAAACCATCGTTTTATTCAGATTTGAATTTATGTTTGAACCAACAACTGGAAGACGATACATAACCGCAGTTCCTAACGTATGACAAAGGTTCCCTTGCATCCTGTAATGAACGCTTTCAACATCAGTGAACTGAAGACGATACGCTAAAAAAATGCAAATCGTTACCAGCTTGTGTATTAAATTGACTTCAACCGTGCTTCGTTTACCTATATTCCAATGTCAAACACGACATGCGTCAAATACTGTTGCAATGAACCAAGCAAGAAGACATTCAGTAGCATGAGTAAATGCCGACCCATGATGCTACGGTCAATGATTGCTGCCCATGTGTGAAAATTTTGCCGCGTACTTTAAATTAATAAACTCCTGCAACAACAACAACAAAATTCTTTTTAGCCAGTTAATAAGTAGAAAACAGAGATAGACTACACAAATTTTTTAAAATAGTTACATTTATTCAGTAAGTTAAATGATTTGCTGACTCCTTTGTTACTGCGCATGGTTGCCAGTTGTCATGCAGTCGAAGTGGGATGTCCTACGCTGGCAACAGCTTTCTCACGTCTAAAAACAGCTGATGTCACCTTGACGAGCATGCATGGTGACAATGTGGTGGCCTTTCTTTGTCACATTGGCGTATAAAAGGCGATGCAAGTAGAGGAACAGACATACACATTGATTTGATTCACTTACCTGACTTGGAACCATCATCGGACAAGACAATCAACAGACATGGTAAGGGTCTTGTAGCATGGAAGCAAGTAGTTGTTTAGAAGTTACCTATCAGCGAAATTCAGTCTAAGAGTGCTTTAAACATTGCTGACTGGAAAGTATAATCGGCAGCAGTAATGGAGACACAAAGTAAAAAAAACAGATAATGGAAACGAAAGCGTATATGAAACAGGCACATCATTTTGCAGGCACCCGGACGTAAAGGAAAGAAGGAGGGAGGCAAGAAGACCCAGAAGTCAACCTCCAATGTTTTCTCTATGTTTGACCAAAATCAAATCCAGGAATTCAAGGAGGTTCGTAACTACAATTCTGTGCTTTTGAAGATCCACATTCGATGGCGTTACTTAATCAAATACATTTGAAATAGTTTTGCTTACACCAGTCTCTACAAACATAAAGACAAATTAATTTTCATTTTAGGCTTTCTCCATGATTGACGCCAACAGAGACGGATTCATCGACAAAATCGACTTGAAGGACACATATGCATCTTTGGGTAAGTCGACAAATGCGTTCACTTTACAACATGCACGCTAGAATCTCTAAACCAACTAAGGGCAATGCCGTGAACCACAAAATTTGAAACAGGTGTACGCGATATCAAGATGGAGAAATTGGAAGCAATGGTGTTGGAAGCCCCGACCGCCATCAACTTCACAGTCTTCCTTAACATGCTTGCCGACAAACTGCATGGTACTGACCCAGAAGACACGATTGTCCAAGCCTTCAAACTGCTTGACCCTGAACAAAAGGGAGTCCTCCACAAAGATTAGTGAGTTTCGCTGTCCAAAACCAAGTATTTTTCAATTATGTGTAACACGACTAACATTATGTACTTTCACAGTATTTCCGGCCTTCTGATGTCACAAGCTGACAAATTCACCAAAGAAGAGGTAAGTTTTTAAAATAAATTCAGATATTTAACTCGAACGTATGATAATAATGCTACGCCGCTAGGTGGCAGCAAGCACAAAACATACGAATACCGTCGACCCATAACAAAACAAAGTTGTTTGAAGTTGGTACATCCGCTAGGGTTCAAACCGTACAAACAGGATTAAACCAAATGTTATCCAAGTTTGAAATGTAATGCTGTAATCATGGTTTTAGTTGTTGCGATTTTCAATCCAACTTAAAAGTAGTCGTTTGGCAAGTATGAACCCAAATTTACTTTAACAATAAGGCTCATTATTTTATTCACAGATCGATCAAATGCTGGAAATTGCTCCCGTTGATGTTGCTGGTAACCTTGACTACAAGTCACTGTGTTACATCATTACTCATGGTCAAGAGGAGGAGTAGATTTGCTAAAGCAAAACGCAACCATTTCGCTTCTACGTTTAGCTCGTTTAACTTTGTTTACCTGTATATAAGTTTGTACAAATGTTTTGTCGGCAAGTGGCAGAACTTAAACCTGCTGTAACAAGTAACTTTCGAAGAAACCAAGTTCAGAACCGCAGGGATGGCATTAAAACAGCGGATGGCGCTGTGCGATACGGATGTATTGTGCAGTGCGCAACCGTTGTCTGTCAGTGAATTTCCCGGACGAAGAACGCATGTTGTGTTGTGTAGCTGTTGTTGTGTGACTCGCTAGTCAAAATAAAACTTGCCACAAAATCTGACTGACCTCGTTTTTTAACACCAGGATTTTAAAGTAAAAAATCGACCTCAAGTTAATTTGAAAACAAATAGGATACCATTCAAAACACAATTTAACAACCTTTTTCAATAGATACAAAAAAAACACTGCCAATATTTAAAGTGATTAAAGAACAAACAAATTTTGAAAGCAGCGGAGTGAAAGCAGACATATTTCTTCAAGCCAAGCAATGATTTGTTTTTTTATATAATTTTGACTTGATAGTATAACAGTTGCAAACAAATTAACATCACCATAATAGCAGCTGGCCACACGTTAAATAGAAGTTCAGTGCCGAAAAAAAAACTATTCAAAATTTTTAAGGTTTGATGAAAATGCATTCGATTTCGGCGGTCAACCTAAAATTGTTTGATCTATTTGTCAGTGATTACACGGGTTTTCTTGTACCGGCACCTTTTAAGTTTTGTGTCGGCCAGCTTTGATTGGGGGCGATCACAGGATCCCACGTTTCCACAGCTTGATACCTGAATTTCGGAATGTAGTCGCGTGTTTACCCTCAAAACAAGCGTGAAACAATGTCGGCGCAGAACCAGGCTTTATCCAAGCAAAGTGGCCATGGAGGCGGTGGGTTTGATCACGTAACCTAACCCGCTTGCCAGCCAGTTGATACAAATCATCCCAAATCGGGCGAGGGAGAATCATTGGGCGCATAATTAGCCGTCGCAATTCTATGGTGCAGTGTGCGCCGATCGCGGTGAGCTATGTTTATGGTATAAACTCGCGACAAGGGAAAGCGGACAATGACGCGGCTTAGGAATCATCGACGGTGAAAGATTACCCTGCTGTCGAAGCACCTTTTGCTAACAGTTTTTTTTAAACTGATGTGTCCTTCCGTTGCTCAAGAATCCGCGAACAATCAATAGTGACGCCGGGTTAGGGCACCCAGCAGCCACGTCCATAACAACGAGAATGTCGTTGCTTTTTGGTCCATCTCAAATACCTTTTGTTGCCAGCCTGTCGAGCCACGTACCCACAGCACTAGCAGCATTCATTTACCGATAAACAACGCGATCTGTTACCAAACATGTCGCAGTATTTGTGGATGCTCTGCAGTTTCCTTGCCGCCAGCAACGCGGAGTCGTTTACCCTTGAAACCGTGGCGTTTGTTCTGCGTTGTTACGCCAACTGGTTTTTATTCGCCGGGCACTTGTAAGTCGCGGTGTACACCACCGATTCCGCTGATGTGTAAATCGTGGCTAATGTTTTGCAACCCTGGTTTAACATACTTTAGACAACGGCGGGAAACTGTTGTGAATCAACGGAGCTGTGGCTGGTAACACACATCGATTATTATCAAAACTCTTTGTAATTGAAAATTGAAACCTTTGGCTAGACTAGACAAAATCAACTTTTTACTGAATTGTGTGTGTTTAAAAGTCGTCCAATACACGAACAATATTCTAATTAAAACCATTTTAGTCAAGTGCGAGAGACTGTTGTGAATCAACGGAGATGTGGTTGGTAACACACGTCAACTATCAAAATTCTTTGCGGTTGGAAAATAAAACATTTTGCTTAAGTAGATAAAATCTTTTTTTACTGAATTGTTGGTGTTTTAAAAATCGCTTTATACGAGAACAAAAAACATTATTCTAATTGAAACCCCGACATTAATAGCTTGCGTCCAGTTAGAAACGGAAAAATGGGAATTGTTTTACTGACATAAAGCTTAAAACAGCAACGTAAGTTATCCCAGTTCAAAAACATCACCTCACACAAATAACTGACAGTGGCAAACGCCAGACTTCGCAAAGTGGGTCCAGTAAGATAACAAACATTCACAGATAAACCAACCTGCATTGGCACAGGGATATTGAAGCCACTCATTTTGTGGAGGCTGCACAATAAGGGACACGTCGGGACGGAATCTACAAAAAATGAAGAAGGTATCGTGAATAGTTTATTTTATGCGATAATTTTTGTACATGTGACGACTGCTGAAAAGTTTTACTTCTGAACTATCACTGAGATGTGGAATGTTATTTGTAAAATTCGCATAACCAATAGAGCAAAAAAAGGTGCAACAGACTGATGCAAAACTTAGACTAATTTAACATCGCAAAGTTACGTTACAGAAAGTGAATCGTTGTAAAGTTAAAACATAATGTTTATCTTTTTTATTATGACGTCATTGTAGCTAGAAGCAGTAAAGAATTAATCAGTGTAAACATAACAAGGCAAACGGAAGCGTTTGTTTTTGAATGAAATCATTCTCACCTCCTACAAGTAACGATAGTTTCGAATCAACAGAGCTAGGAACAGCAATACAAGACAAACATTTAATACGCATACTAAGTTGGGGGATACTTGCGAGCTTATTGTTAAATTTGCGTAAGGGATCGCCACTTGAAACAAAAGTGTGCCTCTAGCGATAGAAACGTCACGTTACTTGCAAGTTATTATGGGTAAACAATTTAAATAAAAGCGAAAGTTAAGGATTTTTTTACATGTAGATTTGCTGTAAGCCAATATACATGAGTAATAATGAACTGCTCGGATTCGTAATATATACAACGCGTTAAATATATGCCGCGATGAGTCAAACAAAAAGCGCTTTGTGAATGAAACAACACAGTTTTCAGCGAACTTCCGGCACTGACGTCGACGTTGCAATTTTATCAATGACAGCTGGGCTACTGGTGGAAATGACGTGCCTTGGTCAATACTAAGACAGCGGAATGCATGTATACAAGCAGTATATGTTAAAACACAAATTCCACAAGACTGTATGTTGCAGACTATTGTCATTGTCGTAAAATATCATATTCCCAAATGAATTATACTCATTCACTAAGAGTTTCAAACACCAAGCTGGAAATATGACCCTACACAAAAATTTGGTGGTTCATTCCCGTACGCATTCCATTGTCTGATGAAACTTGATGCGATGATAATAATAATAATTAATCGATGTGGCGTATAACCTTGATCTTTTGGCTGTAAACTAATACGGGTAGAAATTCATCATTTGTTCGCATCCTGAAACTGTTTATTGTCAACTGATTGATAGACTATTTTTGCAGCGTTCGGTTTCATGTTAACAATGAGTGATTGGTATTCAGGCGTACATAATAATTGCATTTGCTGCTGCACGGGATAACTTACCCTCCAATTTTTAAACGGTTCGACATTGTGAGTCCGAATCGGAAGATATCTTAACTGGGGCCGGGTGGGTTAATCCTGTTAGGACAGCACAATACGGATATATAACCGACCATGTGTCTATGCACGCAATACAGAACATTGTGTTTCGTATGTGGCGACGGCTGTTTGCGTCTACACTCTAAATGCAAGGCGAGCATGTGTTTGGCCGCTCAACGATGCTTGTGACGTAGGGTAGCAGGTCCCAAGGGATGAAAGTTGTTCGGTCTCTTAGCCACTTATGCGCGCTCCAAGAGCAAACGATAAAGCAAGCAGATGCGGGCGTGTGCTCTCCGTAACAGCTGTAGCGCCGGTATCCTTAAAAGGCAGCGGTGGTTCCACACACGCTCTCTGATCCCCCTCTGACGAAGAACTAAATATATCGGCACGCCACTTAGGTCCGTCAGTTTTTCGGTCGTCGAACGATACGAGCCCATCAGTCTAGCTGATAAGCACCCGACGAGCCTTGCAAGGGATTCTGCTGTTTTACCACAGGCAACTTTTTGCAATCAAAAATGGTGAGTCGCGCCGTTGTTTACCTCGACGTCCGCCCGGTCGTCCGGGCAAGCGGGCGTTAGCTTAGTGAAGGAAGCGGATGGTCACACAGGAGAAGTCGTTAGTCAATTTGGGGGTGATCCCGGACAAACACTCGGGCCAAACGTTGATCGTCCTAAGTGATACGTGACATTCGCATATTGATAAAGGGAAATCGGTAATTGGTAAAGACGGCAACCACAAACAACATTTTAATTGTGACAGCTCTATACAATTTATGGGCTAAGGCAGATTTGACAGCACATTTATTCTGACCGAAAAAAGTTACAGCGCTTGTAAACGAGAAAATTTTCCGCACAGGCCAGCCGTAAAACAAAGAAGAAGGAAGGGAGCAAGCAGAGGTCGCATCGTGCAACTTCCAATGTCTTCTCTATGTTCGATCAATCCCAAATCCAGGAGTTCAAAGAGGTTTGTTGCATGTATTGATTTGCTTGCCCCACCAAAAAAAAGCGAAGAGTGGCATGTCGGGCAGAGTTTTGCTCGATGTTTGCAGCGGTTGGTGTTGGGATGCGTGACGGTGTGTCGTGATCCGGTACGTGACGCTCAATGATCGATACCCACCCAGTGGGTGCACAAAGGGATAATATTTTGTTACGTTTCGCCCGCCACTGCCAACATTGACATGTCTATCCCATCCAGGCAGGGGGGTAGGGACGCCTCGCCAAAGCAGAATCACTTTTAACGGAAACGACAGCTTTGCTAAGGGATGTTCCTGCATCGGGAGCGTGGATTGATAGGCGCCTATAATGGTAACCACAAACGCCAGTCATAAATCGCCGACCGGTAAATTTGCGGCATCGCTGCTGATAGCCTAACGTAAACACCGCCCAGGCATAGTTGTTTACGTTAGGCCCGATCACTGATTCAGTGTTAACGCTTTGCGACGCGCCTGGAAGTTGCATGACAAACCTATAAGCGCGGACTTCGTAGAAACTGTTGAGCGTCGCAAATACAAAAGGCAGCCCAGCGCTGGAAGAACAACGCATATACGGCGAGCCATTGGCGTAAACAACACGGGTGACTTCATCGTGGCGGCAAATCACCACGCAAACACAAATAAACATAGTCCAGTGCTCGGAAGACAGGGAAGGACGTAGCGCCGTAGCGAATAACGCCGGAACTACGTATTCACGGCTGAACCGCGTACAAGAAACCGGATAACACGACTTGTAGAATTTGGGAAAACCAGGCGATGTTACAAGCAAGCGAAGCTGGTGCCGGATAAAGCGCAACAAAACAATACCCGAAATAGAGGCTCGGAGTTTCACAAACCGTTTCAGGCACTTGAAGTGCAAACTTATAGGTGGCTGAAATGCGAACATGAAAGTCGTACGAACGGGTGATCAGCTCTGTCGATCTTTATTTTCCGCCATCACATTGTGAGCAAACCGAAACTGGCTCAGCTTCAATTTAACGCAAGCCTGATGTTCCACTGGAACCGGGCAACAATACACCGGACGCAATAGTGACGTAATGACGTATCTTTAAGTTGAACTGATGCACATGCGCATCCTTTTGCCTTGTGTGCACGCGCTTTAAATGAAGGCTCTCGGGAAGCATAACTACTTGCTCGGTGGAATTGTTCCCAGTCGCAGAAATCGTAACAGCTTCCTGGAAGCATTATTAAATGGCCTTAGGTTAATATAATAATGGCAGTAAACTTATGCAGTGTTCATTAACCTACATTGGTGTTGTTACCTTCGACAAAACCAAACTTTATTTCCTATTTTGCACATTGCGTAATGGCTACAAGTTACATAGCTGCGGTGGTTTCTGTGTAAATTCCCTTCACCGAATTCCGAAGTATATCTTTAAACACACTACGATTCGCGCAGGCTTTCACCATGATTGATGCTAACAGAGACGGGTTCATCGATAAAGAGGATCTCGCCGACACATACGCCTCCTTGGGTAAGTGCGCCGTGCATTAGGGATTACGCAAGCCGCGCCAGCTGCGACGAGCAGTGCGGGTGCGGCTTCGTCGGTTCCTTTTAGCCTGTGCTATTTAAACTGTTGTACTAAAATGTAAAAACGGTCACCTTTATGGCTAAAATGCGTGGATGTGTCAGTGACGTATACCCACGCGCACCGAAATACTTTAAGCGATTGCAACCAAATGTTGATTGCAAATTAATAGGTTAAATTTAACATGACCAAAGCAGACTGGAAGACTTTTTTCTATACGATATAAATCGTTTAATTAGGAAACATTGCTATGTGGTAACCGAAACTGCTAGAGATAGACATGTTTGAGGCATATTTTGGGATACGAATTGGTGTTTCACAGTAGGAACTGAATCTAAAAATGAAGCACTAAGTTTTACGACGGTCTGCTTAGGTCGTGCTGTTGCCGACGACAAAATAGCTGCCATGCTTGAAGAAGGCAAGGGGCCAATCAACTTCCAAGTGTTCCTCGGAATGTTCGGTGACAAAATATCGGGTAAACCAATTTGTCACCGAAATGCCCCATGCAGCCATTCCATTATTTAATACGTCATTCACCAGTCAACAGATTAACTTATTGCGTCGCCACATTTTCCACAGTTCAAAGTCCAAGAACAAGCGTTTTGTTGTTGTACGCAGAAAAGTACAAAACAAAACCGCGTTCTGTCATAACGTTTCACTTCATTTGTCATAAGCATCATTGTGATTTGCAAAAAAACAGGAACCACCAGAAGTGACAAAGATCTTGAAGAAATGCTGCAACAGGCGCCTGGTCAACTTAACTTTACAGTTTTTCTGTCTATGATGGGTGATAAGATTAAAGGTAGCCACGAAACTTAAACTACGCCACTGTTCAAACAGAATGCAACACATAAGGCGGAAGGTTTTGTCCATTATTATCAGCGAACACAAACCAAATGAACACAAATGCACGCTTATTTCCGTTTTTGCATGAAATACTACATCACAGATGCGCAACAGAATGTCGCGTTTATATCGAAGCCCACAAATTCATTTTTGTCGCAAATTCACTTTGTAAGTTTTTATTACTTGATATAAAGCGTGTTAATCACTTTACGTAACAGGTACGGATCCTGAGGAAACAATATTAGCGGCGTTCAAGCTTCTTGATGCAGATGACAAAGGGGTGCTTAATAAGAAACTGTAAGTTTGTTTTTGTGTAGCGATATTTATGTTGATAGTTTTACTAACGTCAAAAATATTTTTAAGGCTGGCTGACATCCTGACAACTCAAGCTGACCGGTTCAACACATCTGAGGTAAACATTGTAATGTCAGAAATAATAAATTTTTCCCGGGCGAAAAAGATCTCTTTTGGTAGCCGACAAAGGAGAAGTTTGTCGCGTGCTTTTGGCAGCCTGCAATACCGGAAATAAAATACATATGTTTCCTGGTGAAAGTACGCATTGTGTAGCACAGAAGAAAACATTTTGTGGCACTTTCACCTCATGTAACTTCCTTGTTTTGATCTCAGCTTGCCCAGATGTTTGAAATTGCTCCCATCGATGCAGCCGGCAACCTGGACTACAAGTCGCTCTGTTACATCGTTACGCACGGCCAGGAGGAGGAATAAACAGCCAAACCGGATCAAATAGACTCGTCGTGCGCTTTGCGTACGTCGCAAATCCCTAATATTTTAAAATTTATAGTTGTACGTTTTGTTGCTCAATTTCGGACGGGGTCATCCCCAAAGTGAAAACGCCCCGCACCTTATATGTTTATGCTTTGACGTGTCACACCCCTTACTCTACTCATTGTCGCAGGTTTAGCGAGTCGTTATATGAAATAAGCCTACATGTTTGGACTACACCACCGTTTAAAGTCCCACGTTAAAGGAGCATGCTCAGTCGGACAGGCTTTCTGTATCGTTTTGTCAGGCAATAAAAGATTTAACTGTTGTCGGGCGCTTGCTTGGCCGGTGTTGGTGGGCCAAGATGGAAGCGCGGGGGTCGGTGTGATCTGTAGGAGTCTTGCCCACTTGCAACCTCGCAGGAAATCTTGTCGCTGTGGAGAATTCTTTCCAAATCCAAAACCCAAAACAAGATGACACATGCACTGTGCAGACGGTGTTGGACAGTGAAGGTGCCGCGAGAACCACCAGCTGCGTTAGTACTGCGCAGCGTTTGGAAATTAGAGATAAAGGAAAACTCTTTTCCGCTCATAGGGTTTTAAACGGCCGGTGAATCAACGCACGACGCCGAATATCGATCATACGCATTATATAGGTGGGATCGGGTATATTTGAAAAACAAATCGTTTACTGAAAACTTAAAATAATAAGAGCCAATCTGTATTTTTTGAAAACCCACTGCTAAAAATGAGCAAAAACGATAGCGATGTTCGAAAATTCGACGCCGTTAAATGGGTGGCTGTCACTGACATAAAGAGAAATTAAATGATAACTGCAATGTGGTAGGAGCAAAAAAGATACAGCCACAGAGCAGAGCAAGAGAAAAAAGACAAGACGAAGCACTTCCGCTGCGCGCACGCTTCCGCTTTTGAATTTTCACAGCGATTGGTGCGCGGCTTATTGTTACGCTCCCTGCTGCGCATGAAACGTTGGGAAGGTAAATGTTGGGGCGTGATGAAGCGGCGAAACTGGCGGGGCGGGCTAATCGGCGCCCAATATTTTCGCAATGGCGGGATATTTACAATCCGTAGTCCTCTAACGTGGTAGTGTTGGAAATAGATGTGTGGTATATTTGCCGCACACTTTCGGTGGTTTTGTTCACTAATGTAATCACACAATGAAATTGTATGGAGGCGTTACAATACCATGATCAGTATAGGCGGCTCTCGCTGCTGAGAGCAACGAGGGCACGTTACATACGCAAAAGGAAATGAGTCGACGTGCAGCAGGCGAAGGCCGGTAGCGTACGAAGAAGCGCACACGCACAAAGATGGGCGCCCAGCAGCAGCAGAATAGTATAGGCAGCCGGTTGCATGCAAATGGTTGGTAAGCGAGAGATAGATCGCACAGCAGCATATGTCGCCATCGCGACTGCGGAACAAAGGCAGCGGTAGAGCAGAGGCCGGCTGCGACAAACTGCAGGACAAGGTGGATGTTGGCAATGCGACCAACTAATAATATTTTTTTCTTGATTTCATGTTCACGCAGGTTATGTAAGATAGAAAGGTGGAGAGTTTGCTGGTAAACTGCGAATGGCATCTTCACGCACGTGTATTTAATTAACAGTTTTTGCAGCACAAAAATGAAATAAAAGGTAAGCTAATAGAATCTTTATACAATTACATTTGCAAAACGAAGGACACATTTACAAACTTTTAAACAAAGATAAAGAAACGTCAATAAATGGGCAGGAGCGATATTAACTAAGAGCAATAGCTCCAATTGTTCCGCGTTTATGTAACGATTTCAATGTATTGCAATATTTTGTTTTCTATTGCGCAGTTTTTTCCTGTAACATGAATGAATCAGGAAGACCGTGCAAAAAAGCAACCCAACCATAACGTACTGAAATTGGATGTATATTTGAGCGCTAAAAAGAAAGAAAGTCGCAGAAAAGCGGGAACTTCACGTCCAAAAAAATTTGCGGTTTTTAGAACAAAATGGCCGAGACGGCATCTTTGTATGGAAGCAACCTCGGTCTTAACGGGTGTGGATCATTGGACATTGGAAACAACGTAAGCTGTAGGAACAACTCCTGCTCGGTTTTGCACCCGCTCGAATTCAACGAATCGCCAGTCGACAAGAAGCCGTCTGTGGGTGATACGCCAAGCGGCGGAGGTGTGCAGATGATTCAGCTTGACACGGTCCGTTCGCGAAAGGCCGAACAACCTAACATGAACAGTTGCTACAGTTTTCGAGGTGCAACTTTTCCGTTCGGGACGTCAATGCCTGATGGATCTTTTGACGGTAGTTTAGCGGGTCTTCCAGACAATGAGTCCTCATCCCAAGTTCATCACAGTGGCAAGGCGTGGGAGTCAGCTCACAAGTTTGAGTCTATGTCTCGACAAAGCTCTTGCAGCGGTTTTTCAGACCCTGGAGCCGACCTCAGCACGAACGGGCCACCCATCAGCGGCCCGTACGTATCGCACCAGCAGTCGGGGGCACCCTTCCCGTCAATGTTCGCCAGTTCCTGTCAGTTTGAAACGCAGCCTACCAAAGCTTACGAACCGAACATTCAACCGCTAGGGACAAGTCGGGATCCTCGTAATGTAATTCACACCAACTTCATGTACGGCGATCGACAAGTTGCATTGGGCTCCGATTATCGCATTCTTGAATCCTCACCAGATGGTGCGCTTTCTTCGTTGTCAAAGCAAGCAGATTTTGACTGGAACATGCGGCGAAACAGTTTGCATTCAGTATCATCCGGACGTTCAAACTCTAGTTCTGGCCTAACGCCGAACGGCCGTTTGCCATCGCCAGATCAAGACCAATCGGTGCTACAACAAATGTACCAATTCCCCGATCAGTGTGCGCAAGAGCCCAGTCTTTCGCCCCTGTTAGAATGTATTACAAGCATACAGGACGTGCCGACCAGTCATAGCGTCGATAGCAACCAGATTCCTAGTCCTGTGGACGGTCTGCAGTGCAGCATGAAGGAGCGAGACTTTTTTGGCAAATCTAACGTGTTTTGTTGGGACAATTTGGGTCCGAACTACAGCGATCAGAAATCCGTTACATTTACAAGCCTGGCTGACATTAGTCGGTCCGAATACGTGAACATGGAAACCTCATCGCAGGCCGAGGACTCCTATAATGTTTACGGCAACATTCGTGATCAAAACTTCATGGGGGTGAATGAACAACATAGCGTTGGCGCACAAACTCAGTTGACTACGGACGGAAGCATGACGTGCATCGGCAGCCAAGACGACGGTAGTTTCTCCAGTAGCCTGGCCTCTAAGTTGCCGTTACTGCTGTACGTCGGTGGCGTGGGCGAATCTAACGATGAACAGTCATTTTCCGGTTTCCAAACGCAATATGGCTCAAGCGGCGCGTCAGCACCAAATTCTGCACCCGTAAAATCTGAGACTTTCGATACACATGTGTTCCCAGATAGCAGAATTTCCTTCCCAAACGAAAGCAGGTCTGTTCCCATTGCTTCGTCCTCGTACAAAGGGCATAGCCACTTGCAAGATGAAGAAGACAGCCGATCGCCAATAGACGAGAGCGAGGGTTTGGGCGATGCCAAGGGCAACCAATTGGTGCCGGTGCGCTCCAATGAGGACGAGGATGGCAGCAGTCGGCCGCCATATTCCTATTCGGCGTTGATCGCCCTTGCCATACAAAGCAACCCGCGGAAGCGCATGACTCTACGGCAAATCTACCACTACGTCACCACGTACTTTCCGTTTTACAAAAACAGCAAAGCAGGGTGGCGCAACTCGATTCGACACAACCTCTCACTCAACGACTGCTTTAAGAAGGTGCCACGCCACGACAGCGATCCGGGAAAGGGAAATTACTGGACTCTTGATCCTGGTAGTGAAAAGATGTTCGATAATGGAAACTTCAGGTAAATAGTTGTGCGTATTTTTTAACGTAATTCAACCCATGATTTTAATTTTCAATTGCTGAAATGATATCAGCCGCTCATGGGAGTGCTTGAAAAAATCCGACCCGAAATTCGCACAATCAGCGAAGTCAAGTTACTTTCACTTGTACAGCGCTTGTGGCATACCAATTCAGTCGTCACCACATACGCTCAATCATCCTGCATTTCCATTGGCTTGTGTCGCGAACTGGCCAGGCAGGAAGCAGATAACGAACGGAAATGTGACGCTCATTCGAACTGTTACGGCTAGCACGTAACCGGGTCTACAAATCCGGCTGCCGTTCGTGCGATTTACTTAGTATTCTGTGACGCATCCATCCTATTCTGTATGGCATTAAGACTGGGTTAGGGATTAACACAATTCACTCTCCCATCAAGTGAAAGCGAGTCGACTCTACGGCTGTTAAGAGCGATGTGCCGTGTGTCTCTAAGCCTTTGTCTATGTTAACCTTACTTGCAGTTGCACCGCACACCTATGTGGTCCGTACTGATAAAACGACGACGGATGTTGATCGTGGTTTAAACGTGCTACCCGAAAACGAAATTACGTTACCGTTTTAATATTACCACGCCCAACATTTGTTAGTTGAATAGTGAACATATTTGAGATCGATTTATTTTCGTTTTTCTTTGGAATGCCATGATATTAGTTTGAAAACAGATTTGAGTTGCAATTAACACAAACCAAGAAAGAATGAATTTCGTCTGCAGTTGCCTTTGGTAACGACGCAAACGCTTTACAAATATTGTATTGACATGAACAGCTTCATTTAACCAAAAATTGTGTGTATGATTTTATGTACATGATTGTACTAGCTAATATTTAATGTAAAAATGAAGTCGCCTTGTTCTGCTTAGAAGCTACATTTATCAGTGTGTCTGTGCATGGTATAACTTGAAATAAACCCTTCCCTTCGTCAAAATATCGAATTATTTCACTACAAAGCCTCTGTTGTAGGCAACAATGACGATACAATAATATCAGCACCCCCCAGTAAGCACGACCATAACCAGTCTCGTTTCGTTACAGACGGAGGCGGCGCAGAAGGGTGGAAATACGGGAAGTGAGTTGCAACCAGCAACAGCAGCGGGCGAGCAGCAACGTGCTAACGAGTTGCCAGCAGCAAAACGTTATCAACGGCTCAGCGCTGGTAGGCGGTAACGGAATTCACCCGGTGGACGGCGAGCATCCAATGAAAAGCGAGGTAAAGCGGGAATTCCCCCCCGACCTCCTGGACGAGTCCGCCTTCGGTCCTCTGTACACCATAAACAGGGACAACAGTCCAGAAACTCCCACGAAGTACGCTCACACAGCTGCTTCGGCAACGGAACTCGAATTAGGGAGTCGTCTTTCCGGGGAGAAGGCCGACAATGGCTGCCAGGCGGCGACGTTCGATCACTTACCGTACGAAAACGGTAAAAGCGCTTGAAATACACTAGCGTGCAAAGCCAATTATTAGTTTACCTCTAGCAAACACTAAATAGTTCTATTTGACATGTTCCCGAGGGTGCCCAGTGTGATTTCGAAGTCGTTCAATTGTGACCAAACCACATTTAATGACCAAACATCCGTCGCCATAACATTTTAATCTACGTCGTTCAAACAAATCCTGTAGCAACTGCATGTGCGTCAAAAGCAGCACAAGTTGCTAGCCCTTGTACATTGTCCGTTACGTCTACATCTGACTTTTATCGCAACACAAAAATTTCGTGCTTTTCTTGTGCAATAACCAGAGTTCGGGAGGAAAATGCAAATTCTTGCAACTTTGCCTCTCAGTTTATCGAAGCCTTGTAAATACTACTCGCCCACAGGCGTTCCGTCTGATGTGTAATATTTCGTAGCAATGACATGTGGTTTTGCACAGCTTCCAACAATGTTGAGGCCGACCGTTTCTTCTCCTTGTACGCATAATCGTTTTTTAACCGCGCCTTGCAGAATATTTAAGCTTTATTTTGTGTTAGAAAAACAGCGAAGTATTATGTTTGATATAGTTTCGGGATTGTTTAGTGTCCTGTCAAATTGTTTGCGGTCGGGTTATTGTCACTAGCGGCGTGGTTGTGTTTGTGGCCTGGTGCGCGATAAAAGAATTCGTAGTTATGCCAAGTTTTGTGGGCAAGATAATTAAATTCATACCTAACTTGTAAACCAAATACCCATTGTCACCCTGTTTATTTGTATAAAAATTGTTTCATGGTGGCTAGGCACATATGCCGTAAATCAAACGCAAAATTACTCTACTCCTTGAGAAGTGTAGTACAAAGCAAACTCGCCTGCTGTATATGTATGTGGTATGTACATGCACCGGCGCGCCAAACACAAGCAAACAATTCGCCGTGGCGCTGCATAACTGATTACCTCTGCCACCAAGTGATCGAGCAGCGTTCGCCCATCAGCAGTGTAGTTTTAGCGCCTTCTTATTTTGTCAGCGTTTTCGACACTTACGTCCGTTTTGAAGCACTTCGTGCGGAATAATCGTGATTGGATGCATCTTTTACAGTGTTACCGCTTGTACAGCTGTATATATAGATTAAAATTGTCGTTGCTCCCCGCCTTTTAGATAATTCTTATATTTTGATGCGTTGTTGAACAAGTCGCACTCTCTTTTTTCACATTTTTTTTCTTTTACCGACAAACATGTCGCCGCTTACATGGATGCTAATCACTTTGCCGATGATCAAAGTTCCCCAAAATATATACATACTTATATATACGATTATACTCTACGCTTGTTTCCTGGGACGCGTTTTGGTTTCGCACGTTCAATAAAGAATCGACACAACATCACCGTCTTGATATTTGCAGGAAAGAATAAAATATTTCTGTCTGGAAGGCACAGCAGACTTTAAAGGTCAACAATTAGAAAAAAACAGACAGAGCGTTTAGAAGAGTC
Source organism: Phallusia mammillata (assembly GCF_965637545.1). Taxonomy (NCBI): domain Eukaryota; kingdom Metazoa; phylum Chordata; class Ascidiacea; order Phlebobranchia; family Ascidiidae; genus Phallusia; species Phallusia mammillata. Next base: position 17,685,039 of record NC_137255.1, read on the forward strand.
ATTCAAAATTTCGCTGTCGTTTTTCAGACGGAAAACGCTCAATGTCTGATATGTTGTTTTAATACTGGAACGATACATAGTCTTTACTATCGCAGAGCAGCTGGTAATGACATTTGTAAGTAAAACGAATTCGAAGATAGTGCCACTATGAAGAACAATCTGTTAGTACTGGAAAACCGGTTACTATGGCTACGCTTACCGGCAAAAATAACATCGACCCGTGTGGGGAACATCGCTATCAGGCCGGGATTTCCTGCCTGATATTCCTACGCACCGCAGGTAATGAACATTCCCATATAGATGAGCCGTTTTGGGAACAAAGCGCGTCTAAGAATGACGTAACGGCTGCCCGCAATGCGTTTGGGGTTTCGAGGCAGCGCCGGACGGGCGTAAGGGAAATGAGATATCGTGTTTGCTGGAGCGGAACCACACGGGTAGCTACGAGGTATCGTCATCACACACGTCATTTCTATATTGTTAGAATCGAACACATACACTGCGTAAGATACATCAAGCCGGTAAATTTTCCCGGCAAATGCAGCGTTTTAAGTGCGAGATGTAATTGGGTGTAAATGGTGAATGGGCGACACGCGCTGAAGCTTTGATCTCGGCGGCAAGCTTTGATAGCGAGCGCATCTCTAATCACTTGCCTAAATAACAAGTAGCGGTTAATTGAATGGGATCAAAGCGGGTGAGTATTTTAGGGGTGAATTTATGTAGCTTTTAATCGGAAGAAAAACTTTCCCTATTTAATTTGCAGCGTGGGAAAGTCAACCTGCGGCTAGCATAGGGAAAACGACCCTCGATAAAAAACGATTTTTACACAAACAGCAAAAGTCTATAAACCACACCCAAAAAAATTACTTTCTCTGTGCGTACTGATGTGTTACCAAACGAATTTTTAACCGGCATACAAAAATGCTATAAAAATATTCAATATATCCGCAAGGTGGCATCAGAGGACAAACATGTTCCATAGACACAGATACACTGTCCAAAGGCAGCTCTGGGCAACCTAAACCAATATCTGTCAGCTAAAATCATACGGGACAGAGTTTGGGTGTGTTGGGGTCGCTTCAACAGAAAAAAACGCATGTGGCGTAATTACAAGGAGTCATCGGTAACGAAAAATTACTTTCGTAAAAATGTCAAAGCACATATTGTTTTAAAAAGGTAAACTTGAAGAGCTTGAGACTTTTTCTGTGCACAAGTCTTCATGTCAAAGTGCGTGAAGCTATAGCTATGACTGTTGGCTGGTCTCGTGGTTGGTTCGGGGGTATCAGGTGTCTTTACGAGTATCGCGGTTGCGGCGAGAAAGGTGGCTGCTTCGCCAAACCCGAGTGGAAAGAAAGGGTACCAGGGAGCGCAATTTAATAAACAGCGTTTTCGTGGCAGTCGGAGATGAAATGCGAGCGAAGTTGGCAAGCAAGTAATTCAGCAATTCGTACAGGTTTCATTTCATATGTTTACTGACGGGATATCTATAATTTTGTTATTCAGAAAACGAATACAGGAATCATAGGCAAAAATTAGAATAGTGCAATTAGTGCATAAAATAATGGTGTTGGTCGACCGGCATATTAGCCAAGTGACAGCCGCGATGAACTCGACGTTTCCACCGACGCCAGGCCATGCGCCTACAGCGCAGGATATGATGGATATGCCATCGATGTACGAAAACTTATACCAGGCTGGGAACGTGCACATGACCGGGTCTCGACCGTCGCACGCCGGCCATTATCCGCTCGAATACTCGAACGGCGCCCCGACAAACCCGTACCTTTGGGCAGCCACTAACCCTTATAACTCTTCCTATATGCAAGGCTATGGCAGCTCACACCACCACGCTGCGGCTGTAGCTGCAGCAGGACAACGGCAACTATTTGGTCATCATCCACCTCCTCACCATACATCAGGATTTGGGTGCGATTTTCCGTGGCTTTCCTTATCAAGTCAGACCGAGCTTTTTAAGATGGTACGGCCGCCTTACTCCTATTCCGCATTGATCGCCATGTCAATCCAAAACTCTAAGGAAAAGAAACTGACTCTATCCGGAATCTACAATTACGTAGCCGAAAACTTTCCGTTTTACAAACGAAGTCGCGCGGGTTGGCAAAACTCAATTCGTCACAACTTGTCGCTAAACGACTGCTTCAAGAAGGTGGCGAGGGACGAGGACGACCCCGGCAAGGGCAACTACTGGGCGCTTGATCCTAACTGTGAAAAGATGTTCGACAACGGAAATTTCAGGTATACATTAAATCACAAATGGTAACATAATTTTTGCCAAAAATACCAACCAATCTTGCATACTATACGTATGGTTGTGTTTAAATTAAATTTAACAAAACGATCGCCAACTGAAACCGCCGCGCTTGGATATGGATCCTCGTGATGGGAATAATATTATTGTCGCCATTTTGTCGTCTCTCTCATGGGATGGCGATATCGATACACGATAGCTCTTGTTAATCCAAATGTCACTTTTACGCCGCATTACGGAGATTCGCAGGCCTTTGGCATCAGTGCGGATCTTTGTCTTAAAAATAAATATAAGCCAAGCACGACATAGCAAGGTGACGTATAGTGTGACGTAAATGCGCGGCAAACTCGGAATTCCTCCGCGCCGCAAATCGCCCGATCGCGCGCTCGATAAACAAAATCGCCAAACTCAGGAAATTTAAACGTAAACAATTTACCAGCGAGGTAAGAGGATTAGATCTCGGCAGCGCCGCGATCGCACCTTATCTCGAAGTCCATCGAAAAGTCTTATGGGCGCTAATATTTAGCAAAAGAATGACAAGCGCCAAGTTGGTGACGCGATAGGAATCAGCATCTTCGAGTTATTTGGGTTTAATTACGGTGTTCGATGAATTGCGGCTCTATGGACGCGCACACAGGTACGCTATCCGCCGGTATGAAACTATTATGGTCTTGTAATGTATATCTGCACAACACCGTTTTTATCGAAAACATGCCCATCGCGTTAAATACCGGCGTTAGCGGTTGGATTTGTGGTAAAACAATGGCGTTCTTGCTTCACAACGTGTATTTGATAATTAAACCGTATGTTGTTGATGTTATGATCTCGACAACGTGTTAAACTACCTACATCAGCGTTAACACTGCAAATATCGCTGTCAGCTCTGAAAACGTGTAATTTTGTAAAGTCAAAATAATAAAACAACTTTAACAGGACCCTCAAAATTTGAAATAAGGAAAATCTGCGGCAACAAGTGAAACACTGTGTAAACGTTTACCAACATTTAAACCACACGATTCGTTAAACTTATAAACCGACGCTTATCATGTCATTGCTTTTAAAGCGGTTTTGATAGAATCAAGTCTTAGTTGGTACCAAACAAAAGCGATTGTGCTACTAGGCAACAAAGCACAGGAAGGGCGTTTGTAATGCAAGTCGGCGTTGATTTAGCGGTCGCAGGCGCAGGTTAAAGGCGACTGGCGACAGTTAAGGCAAGAAAACAATTGTGACATGTGATACACCGGCACGGACAGTATATGGGATTTCTTGCAACCAGTTTCAGGTGCGCAGAAAACAAAACAGTTAAAACTTTTTGACAGCACGGAGCGACCGCTACAAACAAACAAGGGATAATTTTACGTGCGCATTGTTGCGGAGCATTAACACATTTATACCAAGGGCAGCTACTCAAATGACAGTTGGAAACAGTGGTACACATTGCAATCTGTTGCTATAAATTGTCCCAAACAAGGTCGTTACGGCTTGCTCCCACATAACTACAAGGCTTTGAACTAAAACGTAAATTTGCGGCGGATTTCGGCTTTAGTAGCCTGTTTGCCCAACAGATAAATCTCCAATTGGTTTCGTGCTAATCAAACCTCATTCAAATTGCCGATGGGTAATTTAATCAAAACGTTGCGCCGTATACAGCTATAAAGGCTGGCATCCAGCACGTACAAAAAGTCGCAGCATCCTAGGACTGTAAGAACCCCAAATTAAGCGACGGGCGAAGATTAGACGCATAGTTTTCGCGCTTGGTCGGCTTTCAATTAGGGTTAGTCATCGAATTTTGTCCCAGGTTCAACCAGACTCTTGTAGCGTCTGTGCGAGTCTCAGTGGAATTCAGATTGGCGACAATTTCATACGATGGTACTTGCCGTCGTATCATTCACCGTCGCCCAGCGTATCGCAATAGCAAATCGTCCCGTGAAGGACAGGTGTCGGCCGGCCCAAGTCGCGTTTGTTGCTTCCGCTTTTCCCACGTTCAAACTCGTCCTGGCCGCAAATCTCAAAACACCCCAGACTCCCAAATCCTGATACGAAGTCGCGGTTGTTTTGAAACGCCCCCAGACGAGCCGTGGTTATCCTTGACCCACGTTGGCTGTATTTGATCCAGCGCAAAACCAGTGACAATGAACAGATTGCCCTTTACAGGTTGGCCAAAACGTGGGAACAAAACCTAAAATGATCGCTCCAAATAATAATAAAATATGGTTCATGTCACGTGTACCCTCAAAATAGGTCAAAGTTTGATACTTGAAATTTACGTAACGAGAGTGTAAATAGCCTGCTTTTTTGGCTGTAACTGTTGATTCCAAACCGACCATGACATACAAAACAATTTACAGCGCCGGTTCAGGCATCTCAACACCACATAAAAGCACTGGTATAAATGTAGTTTCAAAGGAAAGCCGTGGTTTCATGCAAGAGCGGAGCGTTCCACATGGCAGAGCATAGCTGCAATCTGGCGTTGATGGTCGACAGAGCAATGCTTTCGCGGCTCGACCATCATCGGGTATAGTTTCAATTGTTCGAAAACACCGTACAACGCATAAACGCATAAATGGGCACTAATAGGCTCGATATATTGGGACAACTGCCACTTCACTATACGTCGATCATACAAGCCAAAATAGAATCGGATGTTGATGCCAAATACTAGCGTTTATCATCTTTCGCGTGCATTTGACGTTGAAGGTACCAGGGAAACAAAAAATAGTTCGTTTTTGCTTCACTTGGATAAACTGTGATACTGATTAACGAGCGTTTGGCGCTTGATTGCAAAACAATGCATGATTAACGACGCACGTTGCGAACTGGCTGTGGGACGCACTGTTATCAATGCAAATATAGGCAACCGAGACCTGACATTTGCAACAAGTAGCAGACAGTTTATAATCGCTGGCCATCTTCAATTGCATCGTTATCTGGCGCTGATGAACAGTTTGCCCCACAGGTCGCTTACACCGGGCAGAAACGGGCATTTGAATACAGCTTAAGCGAACGGCTACGCCGCTGTTGGGGCAATAAACTATCAAGCTAAGCACGGATTATCGCACATCGCTGGCGCGCAGACTCCGAAGATTCCACCACCGTCGTTCAGTGATACTAAGCGTGAACTTTGCTCCGCGGCGACTTTGCGCGAACCTGCTGCGATGGCGTGTCGCGATAAGGCTGTTGGCGTAAACATTGCAGTTATGAAAGTCGGTTGATAATAATTAGGCTCGGCCTTGGCCCGTCACTCAGGCCAACCTCGGCGGATTTTGCTGCCGCTTCGGCACCACTGATTTACAAGCGCTCCGACGTTTATCTGGCTCCTAACCTCTACCTTGTACTGTTTATATTCTGACTAATTATTTTAACGCTCGTTTACTTATTGGTGACAGTAATGAACAAGAAGTTCGCGGTAATAATTTGAGTGTGGTGCTCGACGTGGTTCAGATATATTCAATCACACTTAGCTATTACGACTTAAATTATCTTCTTTTATAGCGTTCTTATCCTTTAGTAAATGAATGTTTGGTTTTTAGGCGAAGACGTAAGCGTCGGGATATTCAAGCCGAAAGCAAATCCGACCGACCGGAAGACTTCAATTTGCCTAAGATCCCTCACTGTTACTCGACAGCAGCCTCATTCGCGGCATCCTCGCTTTCCCACAAATTTACCACGTCACCAGATACAATGAGTTATGGGAGCGACGTACAGCAGCAAAGGAGAGAAGACAGCGGGAGCTTGCAACACCATCAGGCACAAATGTCTTCGCCCATCCTCGGTTCGGCGATGTCTGCTGCAACGGACCAGTCCAACGGAGTGCCTCAAAACGCCGAAATGCCTCTCCATGAACAGCAAGCTCTCACTTCGCCTCATGCTCAAAACAGCTCGCATTCGGACGGTTCAAGCGTGGACATGATGTCGCAAGAAATCAAACAACAACAGCAATACCAGAGCGCTACTTCACAGGCACAGCAGATAACCCCGACCTCACCAAACGGTGTGGGTAGCAGTAGCCTCAGCGCAGCCGTGGCGGCCAGCATCCTTCCCGAGTTCCGGCCGCCTGCCAGTCAGTCGCAGCTGGAAGTTGCCCGATACGCCAATTTCGCACACAGTTCCTCATCTGCTTTGAGTCACCAGAGCGCTGCCCAGTATCCCGGACATTACGCCCTAGGGCATACGTTTCCCGCCTCATCTGGACCCTTCAGTGGACAATCCAATCAGTACTCGCCCCATCTTACCCCGCCGCAAAGCGCCCAACGCCAATTCAATTTCAGTGTGAATAACTTAATCCAACGCCCATACACCAGGATGTGATACCACTCACGAGGGTGCTCAACTGTTCAAATGCCACCGTTTCCCATTCCGCCATACTAACGGAAACGCGAAACATTCTCCCGTGACGCTCCGAATAAATTAGCGGCTTGGGCGAGGATACGCGTGGACAGGAAATGACGTCATTGTGCAATGTCAACCAGAAATGTTCAAAAATATCCATGTTAACCGATTACCGTATAAATGTTAAAAATGCAACCTATTTAAAGCAGTATGAACAAGTTTCTCGGTACTCGACTGTGGCAACCGCAAATCAATCGAGCAAGAGACAACAGATCCATCCACGCTACGGTTTATTAACACTATTTCCGGAGTTACGGGGCGCAACCAATTAGTCGCTCGGATGACTGGACGTGATTTTGAACTCGTTCTTCCATGCGACCTAAACCAAAGGCCCATCTCTAAGAGTCCACGCGATGTGCAAGTAAAGCGAAATGATAAACTATTTCAAAAATGTTTCGTGTATTTTACCTTAATTCCATGTTCGATTTTATATGTCTGTACATGTAAATACAAATACTGTTCCGTTAAACAATGTAGCTTATTTTTGGTTTTCTCCTGTGGCACATAAAATTTTTGATAGCAACTGTATTGTCGTCAAAAACGCTGCATCTGCCACAGCTGCTGTCGTTTCAAGGAAGAGTGGCCAATCGAAATTTTAGTGTCAACTTACAGTTTCGCAAAAAGGATTTTACAATTTACCTTGGACCAGGCTCCATAGTTTTTAGTGCCTTAACGGCACTAAGAGCAGCAGTCTGAAACTTAAGATTGGAACAAGTTATTATTTAGCTCAAGACTCGCAACTGGCAAGACAGGGTTACCCCGAGGTTTTCCGCTTTGTGACGAAGGCGAAATATAAATTACGATATATGAAGCCGTCTCGAGTAGGAACAGAACATAAGCGCGCAATCAATTGAAGTCTGTCACCTTGCCGGGTAGGTGAACATCGGTCGTTACTGGACCCAAGGTGTTGAGTACGCCCCCGCCGCATGCTTCCCAGCATGGCTCGAGTTGCACGAACAAGCAGGAAACGAACAACCAAGGTGAAATCGTTAACGCCGAGTCGATGATGTTGCTGCATAAACTTCGTACTTTTGCTTTGGGTCATTGGACGATGTGGCGGCTGTTGACAAGGGCCTCCACACTAAGGTGTCGCATTGCGTCGTACGTTTAATATCGACCGCAACGGACCAAGGTTGACAGCAGGCGATATAGAGGCAGAAGGGGGTCGGAGGGTCAGGACTTTATACTGAGTTGCGAATGCCACACCCAGCCAATAAGCGATATTCGGTTGCAAAGTTGAAGTGGTGGCGCCATGAGAACATGTAATAAGGTGACGTAATGTAGTAAAAGCACACACGATGGAATCAAGTCTGTTGGTTAATAACATGCTCCTATTTTTCAGTATTTTTCAAAACGTGATTTTGACGAAGAATTTCAAGGAAGATTTTTTTACAACAATTTTTCAATACGATTTGTTTCACTTCGTTAGGTAGATAAATTGGGTGTTTTCGAAATTTAACACGGGTCCCAGGTAAAATTCTTTCCAACTTTAGCCGTGTAACGAATCATAATCTTTCAATAAGCTTAAACGGGTAATGGACTGTAAGGTATTTCTCCTAGGGTAGTTTGGTTCACTAAAGTAGCAAAATAGAGTTCTAACTTTTCACGGAAACTTCCCTGGGAAGAAACAACAAAAGCTGGCAACGCACTTTGTGGTTTTCTTTTTTGAGATCGCTATCAGGGTTGGTTGGTTAGACCTACTTTGTGCAAATCATAGAATATAAATTTATAAACCACTTGTTACTGTTTTTCGAAATCGTTGGTTGTGAGGATCCTACTTTCAGCAATTCATAGAATACAAATTTATCAACCACACAATATTAGAACGCTACATCTGTCAATCACACACTCAAAACGTTTACTGCACGTCTACAACCAAAACGTTTTTTGATCTTCTCACCAGCAGCAGCATGTTACACGGGTCGCGTGTTGACGACAGAAAATCCTGTTTGTTGTCACACGGCACGCAAAATTGAGCTTGCAATACGGCGAGACGTTGCATCAACAGCGAGTACCAAAAACTGCCACAGGTTTAAGGAAATCTATAACAACTTGTTTGCGGCAGAAAACACCTTCCCGTTATTCTAACGATCGATTCTAAAAGCGGCCAGTGTGAGTCACTTGACTTGTACCAACAGCAACATAAGTTATATTAGTCAACTTACACGAAGAAAGAAAACATTTTACTTATTATATGTTGGTAGATGCAAGTTATCACGTCTGATGAACATTTTCTGGAAACCAAACCTTAGGGGATATACTGCTCGGTTTGAAAACGCCATCAATCGTCATTTATCATCAGCATGATATGTCGTACCGATGACGTTTTACGATAAAATGGCAAAGGACATTATTATACAAGTTTTATACAATGAGACGTTAAATTAACACAAACCAGCCAACGAAAGTTATCATAAGAGCGAAACTATGTTGAAAATAAGAAAGACATTTATACACTTGTAATGTTTTCGTCACAAACGAGTAGGCTATATTTGTTAATTATATTATCCCCATAGCAATAAAGGTATATTTAGGTTACTGGTATATGAGTATAATAAGCGAATTTGAACCAACAAACCGTATTTTGCTGGACATAACAACAAAGAATAGCAGAAGTTTAATGATACATTTTTTCTGATTTGACTGTTTTGCGGTGAGCGGCATGAGGAAGCATCTTGTCGAAATTTGGCACGGATGCTTGCGACTGTTTATTGATCGTCGCCGTAAAAGCGAAAACGTGTTGCTGTCCGCGCCGAAGAAAAATAAACTGCCCGGGCGAAAACAAAACAATGTATGATGGACGTTTCGACTGCTCAACGTTGTCAGCAACTTTCTCGTACCCGTATGAGATGGGGAGATAGGAAAGGGCCAACATACGCTTATCCCTGAGGAACAAGGGCGACGCGTGCTTCACGTCAAGGCGACGACACAAAACAAGGTTTTCATATCGATTATAATATAATTATCGTTTCGTCAATATTCATGTGGGGGTTAACAACCTTATTAATGAACTGTAGCTTTTTGATTTATTTTGATTCAAAATGTTTGTTCAAAGAAAAAAATGCAATGCTGTACAAGAAGTAAACCGTTTGCTGTATGTTACTTGCCTTTCAATAAATAATAACAACGGTCCGCGGTCTTCCCGGTACGGTCCGCAATTATATTACAGTTAACACGACAGTATATCAAATAAATAAAGGCAAATGTATACACAAAATCGCAAAGGATTGTTACGTATTTTCTAGAACTATTCGACCAGAACAGATAACGCCAGTATCAGTGAAGCGTGGCGAGCAATTTACCTTCAAAGGCGCCTTTGATTACGATTTTTTTCGCACCTGTGTGAGTTGATTAGTAAGTTAAACATAGGTACAGGTGCAAAGTAGCGAGAACCCTAAAAGACCAAAAATCTGCGAGCGTCTTAACCCAATCGAATTGCCGTTCCGCGAGATCAATTGCATCCCAAACAACTACCAGGGTCACCGCCAATCAAGCATGGACTTCTGCTGTGAACAGGTGATTATCCACAAGCGCCAAAGCATAAGACGCTGTCAAATCCAAGCGCTACTTTGTCCGTGAAAAGACGTAAAGACCGGTAACTAATTTCCAGTTGCTTTTTTATTTGTTACACATTGGTTCAATCGCTTTTCGACGTCCACGATAAACTCGAATAGCTTGGACGCGTAACCTGTGAGTTATCGATATACTCGGTACAATCGTTTGCTTGTAATTTGATTTGATTCACGTCCAGTAGTACAAGTTACAACTATAGGTTTAGCTCAATCTTTGTGTTGCACTATCACAGCGTTGGTGGCATAACAAGAGATTAGCAGGCGATGACGTCACTACAGTGTGACGTGTGCCATAGAAGCGTCGCCAGTTCGCAGTGACTGTACTCGATGTTGAGTGGCGTGAGCAGCTCATCACCAGGTAATCAGATTAGACGCATGGCGGTGGACAGGTCACTTCCGCATTTCGAAGGTCACTCTTTCCAATGAGCTTGTTTGTTGGCGTCACCGATCAACGCAGATTAAGTCTCGCGACGCTTGGCCAATTACAAGTGAGCGTAGAATTATAAACTTGCACTTCACTTTAATCCGTATGCGACCGGTATGCAGTCCGGAGCGCTGTGTTCCGGCTGTGGGTAACGCGTCGCTGCGAGCGCTCACCAGCGGTTTAGCATGTATATGCGTTCATCCACAAGGTGTCACTGTTCGTAACTGAGTCCAGATGTTCAGATAATGGTATTAAAATAAATATTTATAAAGTATATCCAAACTGGAAATAAAACGAGAAAGGAAAAAGGTTAAAAGCAAACGTTGCATAAGGCGGTTTGCTAATGAGTTACGCAACTGCACCACAGACAAACAAAGGATTAATGGCAAAACGGGTTATGGTGGGACTTTGACCAAATCACACACACCTGTAGAAAATTATGAGGAATAAAAAATTATGTAAAGAACTGCAGTAAACAAACCTTTATGATTTCAAATCTATCAATGGTAACACATTACAAAGTCCTTCTGCACACGTTTATTTTGCATTATTATGTAACGTAAAGACCGTAAGGCGTCTCTTTTATGTTTGACGGACATTACAGAAAACCTGTTTCTCCCATGAACGACGCAAGATAAATGTGCTAACACGCGGTTACGGTATATTACAGCACTTTGACCTTTGACATGACATTGCAATGACAGTGTTCGAGAGGGCAAAAGTAACTGCGGATGGCGCCAAAAAGGCGAATCGCCTGCTCTATGGGTTTTGATTCAGGAAGCGGCCGTCGATGATTGACGCACAAAGCAAAATGGCAATCGATCGGAAGTTCGAAATAACCTAAATCGCGGCGTACACATAATAGCCCAGGCGCTAACGACAAATAAAATGTTGCGCGGTAACACCTTTAAAATTGGGCAAGTAATCGTTTGCAACCAATGCTTTGTTATAATTACGTTCCCACAGCCTTGCAAACCATACATTTTATTTTTTTGCGAAGAGTGTATTTAACATTGACCATTTATGTAGAAATCCCGTTCTGTTTGCACCCATTGTAACTGTAACCATGTACACGCCGGTTGGACTTTGCAGGGTTGGTTTTGGTTGTAACGTCCATCTTATGCTACTGGTATCAGTGCCGGATTAAGGTTCTGCTGACCTGTAGGCACATTTTATAAGTGTCCCGAAAATCAGGGTTGCCAACTAAAAAATTAAAATTATCAATTTTTGACTGGCCTGTAGGCACGTGCCTGCTTTGCCTAATGGTTAATCCAGCACTGGCTGGCATGAAGAGCAATGTACAAAATGTAAAAACTTCCTTCGGGTAAGTATACAGGCAATATGAGTACGTTACAGTTATGAAACAAGGTGCATTTACCACCAGCACTAAGCGGTGTTATATCACAACACAGATTGGTATCTCGATTATCACAGTCCGGGCTGTTGCTGTTAAACAAAGTTGCTTCAAGCAATGGAGCAGCTATGATTAATTTTTACCGTGAGGCACCGTTCCTGGCACGTCATAAACCAAGACATCAAGCTAAGTTGACAGCTTAGGTCAAGCCTCGTCGGCAGTAGCAAATGCACAAGGGAGCTGTGTGCCTCCAGTCATATTTTGGTTGAGGACAAGACGACCGAACCAAATATGGAATGCGCCTCGCCATACCAAAGAAAATTCATTTGCTTGACCAGAGTTTATAAGCACACAAGTAAGTTATAACACTACTGAGATGCTTTCAAAAGATCGATTTTAAAGAGAAAAAAATATTACATGTTTTGAAAAAAACTAAGTTCAATGTTTGTTATACGATCAATTTCTTTGTTATTGTCCATGTATCTGCGTGACACAGATAGTTTTGACGTGTGATAACGCTGTCGCGAAGTGGAAGCGTCATTGAACTTGGGCTGTGGCGACAACAAGCTAAGCACTGTGCAATTTGTTTGGCAACAAATGGAAGGAGGACGGTGGCGCGCGTTCACTCATTGGTTTTCCTGAGTCCTCTCATTCCAGTCAATTACCATCCAGCGTGGAGGCGAGAAACCAATAGGAAAGGATACGAAAGCGCGAAAAAGTTTGATTTCTTGTCAGTGACCCGATGCATCCTGTCGGCCGAACTAGCGGTTGTGGGAAAAGGAAGCAACTTTTCATAAACACAAACGAAAAAACAGAGGCGTTTTCTGTAAACCACACTTACAGCCCGGAAATAGAATTGCCACAAAGGTGGAATCTGGTTGATGGTTTGGACGACGAAAAGTAGCTAATACACACAAATTTACAAGAAACGCCATCCGCGCAAAATGTACCAAAAAGTTCTGAAATAATTTTGTTTCGTTGTAACTGAAGATGCAATAGGATAACGGTTACGTTTGCAACCTTGTTTGACTATAAACCGTATTAGCTGCAAGGTCGCGGCAGTAAAGGCTTCCTGACTTACACGAACCCACCAGGTGAATCATATGCACATCCTCCAGTTTAAATTGCGACCGCAGAGCGAATGTATAAGATAGCGATATTATATCGCGATTGACAATCGTGTAAGCTCCACCGATCGTCATAAATCGTGATATACTACGCCGCGATCGCAAAGCCTACAAACACAAACGAACGAGCAGCAGCCGACGACGCGCGGCACTGCGATGCTAATCTGCTTACCCGGGACAGCTTATTATGACAACTGTTGCAACAAAACGTCTTGCCGAGCCGAAATATGCTATTAATTTTTATTGCATGAAGGTACGAGGTGCGACTAGCTCACCTTCGCGGGACTCGTGATTATGAAAGCAAAGGTTTCGTACTTACTTAACCGACCTTTAAATTGTTTGGGAGAACGATGAGGCAACGCAAAATTTGGTGTCCCGAGGCCTTATTCCGTTTACTTCAGATTCGTCGATTATGCAAGACAGCATATAAACGAAAACACGGAGAAAAATAATGTAATAGGCCTGTATCACTTTTCGAGACAAAAACCAACGTTACGAAAAGAGCAAAATGACTGACAAATTGTAACCCCGGCACAGCGACGTGAAATCTGAATTTCTTCACGTTACAGCAGTCGTAAGCTGAGCAGTAATATTTATAATGATGACAGATTACGCGTCAAACAACCAAGCCGTCCGTGCCGTGAACTCAGGTGCTGCTGGGTCAGGCAAACTGCAGGACCAACGGTGAGTCTGATACCTTGGACGATAAACAGGATTTGATATGCGGTCACTAATTAATTCCCGACAAGTGGTGACGATCTAGCAGGTGTGACGCAAATGCAGTAAACGTCTCCGTGTAATGGGTTACACGCGCATGACACATTTGTAAACAAATACAACAACCGCAAAGCGCAAATTAGTTGAACAATTTGCCTTTTCAAGTAAAAGTAGTTAGAACTAAAAGTAGTAGGAATCACTTTGTTTTGAATGTTGGATAATAAACAAAATAAAAAGAATTTGTCGGAAAAGAGCATGGAGTCCTCTATGTCAATCAGCGGCAACACAATGATGGCCATCATTTCAAAGCAAAACATAAACTACACTCGTTTAGTCCAAACACTCGGGGTCGGTAAAGTGCGGTAGCGGTGTGTTACAGTTTTACAACACAAACGGATGATTTACAACACTCGGTTTCTATTCCGGACTTTTACTTAATTAGAAAAACTTCTAGTATTATATATGTTGCTCGTTTATTGCAGGGCGGCTAACTGATTAACGTATGCGCCATTTTTGATGTTTTACTCAGATGCACCACACACAAACACTAGTTACGGATAAAAATGGGAAAGCAAAACCATGCAAATATAATGAATGGAACATGGTGTAAAAATTTGTATACAATTCACGACAAACTTTCTGCTCCAAGTGGAATTTTTAGCAGTGGAGTTTTTATCGATTTTTATCTTAGGAGATATCGTGTCACTTACAAAATTAAACAATGTTCCATTGCAGTTGTGCACACCTGGTTTCGGGGAAAACAGTACAAATATAACACATATTGTTTGATGTCAGTTAAACAACGCCTTCGATATGGCTGCCAAATATTTTTTGTCAAGGTGAGGTGACTGACTTGTGACTTTTCAGTGTCCCGCACCCTTTATAGTGTTATGCCCGGGATTTACCAAATGCTGTGCCGCTATAACTTGGCGGCTTCACCAAAAGCGTCGCCCTTCATCGACACAAAATGCGCGTTGCGCGAGATGTTATGACTAAACAAGGATTGTCGGTTTCCATTGACACTTGCGACATGAAGACTTAACGATGGCTGGCAGCGTCGTAAGATACGCTAGAGTACCAAATGGCGTCGCAATGCTGTGTCAAAGCAAAACAAGGCGAGCAAAAATTCACCGAAGCCCGACCGATACAACTGCAATCGGCCGGTTCGCCCTTGAAGTGTACCGAGTGTGTTTTCAATATACGCGAGTAACGCGTCGACAGTAAACAGCGATTTGCACGCAAAGACAAAACATCCGACGCTTGTTTGGTTGCAAAACCCTGAGTAGCGGCCACTGGAGCGCTCTGCAATGCCTAGTTTGTTTTCACAGTCAATATTTTATAGCAAACAGCGGCATGTTGCAAGTACGGCGCAACATAACCTCAGTGTCCGCTTAATTTGGGGTTCATTCGCTCGGTTGAGTGCGAAGAAATCACGGCGGCGCGCGCGTACAAGTGCGTTATTAGCTGCCTGTAAATAATCATCATGTTTAATGTCAACATATTCAGGGCAGCTAGCGCGGTGAGCGCATCAGACATATCCACAGGTGCTGGGAGAGCGGAGATTGACAGGCTTATAAATGGAGTCAAGCTCTCATCGGGCTTTTGCGCAGTGTTTGCTAGTCCGGTAATGGGCATATGAGACAAGGGCGCATACAATACATCACGCAAAAGTGTTTGCGCGCGTTGGTTGGTTGGTGTTGTTACAAAATCATGTACAAACAGCATTCCATTCCAGATGGACAATTCGAGCAAATGACTTTCGTGAATCACAGCTCCGGCAGCTGAACTATCGTCAATTTAAATTGTTGCTTCCCACACTGAGTCACTCATTAGGCGGACTATTTTAGGTCCACGTAAGTGCTGATTGCGGCGAGGCAGGCACGGTAGAACGGGCTCCTTTTGAATTTTCGTCTCCTCCTCTTGTCTCTTGTAGACTTCGAGTGTTTCCCAGAGCTGAAGATCTAGTTATCCATCGCTCCTCGCGACAACCTCCGACAGTTACCGGGATCGTTCGCTGTTTGCTCAATAACCGAACCTGAAACCAGCAAGTTGCCAAAATTTTCCTCTTCGATCCATACGAGCGCGCACAGGCCGCACCGTAAACAGTGCCCGTCGACCTCTGGCGATCGCTGGGTGATGTCGACAACAAGAGAAATTGCACAAGGGGGCGATGGGTTGAACCTTTTCGTAAGTGGTTAGTCGTTTTGGCGTCATCCACGTCAGAGTAAGGTTATTTAGGAGTCTCCTTATAAAGGCACGGGGTGGTGTCTCAAAAGCGGTTGAAGACCAGAATATAGCGTGACGAGCAATTAGATACTTGCTTCCCGCCGCAGCTCAACGACCTGAAAAGACGGAACCCAGGTGGCCTCCGCGAAATGCCATGTAACGCAACCGCTCTGGGCCTCCACAGACACGCTCGTCAACAGGCGGAGTTGGGAAAACAGTCGGTGCGGAAGTCGTGCCTCATCAAGCTCCAGCGAGCACCGAATGTGGGAACGTCCTAACGACTCGCGGTAATTGAAAAGAACGCCCGACTCCTGCCAGTCTCTGCAGTGGGCGAACAATGCGTCCCCGAAGTACAAACAGAGAAGGGTCGTGTTGAGGCTTCTGGCCCGATGCGTGTGTTCAGTTAAAAATTTTAAATCAGCGCCTGCGCTTGGTTTGCATGCAAACACGTTAAGGTACGGTTTCTTGTTATCCGATACCAAGGATTGGCGGATGAGGACTGAGGACTGTCTCTCAAAAACGGATTCATCCCCGCTCCCACATTCTTATCCATTGTCGCATGTGTACGTGCAAAATTGCCAGCTCATTGTCGGCAGCACTTGTTAATTTGAAGTGAGTTGATTATGGGTCCGTGCATGTCAAGCCGTCGATGAGACACCACAAAGGCCGTGTGGGCTTTCCGTTGTAGAATCAGTGTATAGGAAACGACGGGACAATGGAGATATTTAGCGACAACCATGTTTTCCATTTCGATACAGGCGGAGACACGATGAATGCCCGCTAGAAATTCCCACATTTTCCAATAGAAACTGTGCTCCCACATGAGTGCAGTAGACACATCTTTGTGATCGGACGGTTACAATGAATTTTATTCCAATAAGACTTGGGATCATAAAAATCCATGACCATGTTTTGAAACATATTGCTAAAATTCCTTCTGAAGTACAATAATTACAACGCAACAAGTAACTAACGGCAACAAGATTTTGTCTGTACAACAAGAATTTTAAATATATAATACATATTTCAACAAAATTTAAATGTAATACAATATTTCAACAAAAATCAAATCGCAGCGCAAATGGTGTTAATGCTAAAAACTTTTTGTTTAATTGATAAATTAAAATTAAACACGTATTTAGAAAACAGAGGATTGAAAATCTTGTCCAAAACCTAAATGTGAAAACTGATTCTCCGAATACAAATCGAATTTTGCTATCCCTGGAAATCACCCTACAATTAACCATTAGTTCCGGCCTTTCCCCTATCGAGACCTAATCTACAAGTATTTGGGTGTAATCGCGTTATTCGATAAAGCGACGAATTGCGTGCCTGTCAACACGTGAGGTAATCCCAATTTTTGATTCACAAGCGAAGATTTGTATCTTATTTTGGGTCGATCCGGGTGCGTCGTCGAGGTGAAAGATTTGTCAGTCACCGGGAATTACCGTTGTTTTATGCTGTGTCGCTTACGTTTACCAGGGCAACAAGGGGCGAGGCGTGGCGGACTAGTCGCAGCACAATTAACCCGCCAGCCCATTGCGATGTTTAAACGCGTAAAAGCTAGAGCGAATAGACTAATGCTGGGGTTCCCACTGTCGGTTTGTTGTGGTTCACAATATTCGTATGGAACGGGGGCGGGGGGACGACAGTCGCTAACGGGAACAGAAAAGCGCATCGCCTCGCAGTGAGTGTGATGACAACAAGCGAAGGCCTCCTAATGGACGGCTGTTGCGCTCGACAATTACCCAGCAAGCACTTTTTCGCGATTCTTCGCGCCTTGCGACCCATACGTAGACAGTATTAATTGGCGCTTTGAATGATTTATGCCCGCTCGGCGTACATTAATAATCAATAAGCGAGCATTAGTAACTGAAATAGACTAATTCCTTGAGTGAAAAGACGCGGGAACGCTGTATTTTACACCTTCAAATTTATTTCTCGCGGACGTACATTTAACGATACCCTGATTTTTAAAACGCAAGTTATGTACGCAGAATTCCACTGGGAACACGGAATAAAATACCATGCATGGCACGTGCTCCATTTGCAAATGTGTCATTTTGACCAAACAAAGCTAAATGTTTCAAGTAAAACATTTTTGAGATCAATAAAATGGTGGACGCGTTTTTTGGCAGGTGGCAATGCGACAGCGGACGCGGACCAACGACTGCTGGTCCGAAATTCGTAAACTCGTCGTCGTTGACGTGTTTACAAATAATAGAAAGTGTTTTCGAGCGATGTGCGGGCGATATGTTCTTCAGGGGCCCTAATAAACAAGGGAAGTGACATGTGTCGACCGTACCGTGGTCACGAGAGGGAAATCTGTGTTTTCGTGAAAGAAGTGACCGTTATTGATATAATAACGAACGAGCAGCGGACAAACGAGGCAACCATAGTTTCAATACAAACAAGGTCATTAAAATTTAAAAATAAAACAACAAAGGAAAAGAATCACCCGGCACCGGTCCGCCGGATCGACTGTGTATGTAGGCTTAACGCCTGAGTTGGGCTGTACACACAGGGATTCAAGGATACAAGCAAAGCACACGGACAGTTAACGTGTCGAACAGCTCGTAATGTTTGTGTCTGTTGCAGGCTGGAAAATAAACCTGACATGTTAACCTGGCGTTTGGATGTTTTCCGGAATGACGACATACCGGTGTCCACACTAAGCTGTTGCCGGACGCACACGCATAAGCCTAAAAATCACGCAGTTCACCAAAAAAGCTGTCAAAAGTGCCCTCTAATAGCAAAAGCTGTTGATATAACAAGCAATTAATTGTCACCAGGTCTCCTAGATCACCTAATATATGTACATGCGGTCACTATAAAGAATGATATCTATTATGTGCACGTTAGCAACTAGCCGCACATTTCGTTAGGTCTTCAGAAACAAATTTCGTTAGGCCGTCAGAAACAAACAGTGTTAATATTTCAAAAAATTAGCATTGTTTTCGATGGATAGTTGCTTTACCAGTGGCATTTCAGTGGTATTAGTGGTATTTTATATTTATTTAAATCCTCTTTTTATGTATTTAAATCAATTACAACTAAATCGGAAAGCTTTTTCCACAGAACTGATATAATTTGAATCGTACTGACCATCAAAGTATAGACAAGAAAAGACATAGAAACCTATGTCTAACTACAAAATTTGTACTTTTTTAAAGACAAATTTGCTCTAAAACATAACCTTACTGTCAACGCGCATGCTAACGTAGAAAAATGTCAATAAACAATTAAAACCCGTTAAAAAATCTTCAACTTATCGCGACACAGGAATTTGACTTTTCCGGCCATTGACGTCACAATTTCTGCGACTGTTTGTTTTAGTTTTCGCGTTACACAAAATGCCGGAAAATTTACCATCGCGCTACACTCAAACATGTAATTTAAAATTATCTGCTATCAGACAAAAATACGCCTAATGGAAGTCTTGATGAGCTTGGCCCAAATATTTACACAAAATTAATAATTATAACTTCGCTATCTTTTTAAAATTAATATCCAGACGTTTTTTTTTAAACAGGCCTAATTCTGTCAGTTAAGCGGAAACGAAAACTTGACTGTTAACACACACAAACGAAAAATTGACACTTGTATATAGACAAAGTACCGAACAAAAATCGATTGGATTATAACACTAATATCGTTGACGTTCCTGGCACGTGCGATCCGTTCGTTTGTAAACATTCAAATTGCGTGCTTGCACTTTGGAGGATGTTTGGTTTAGTTTCGGAAACAAATAGCCACTAATCGGGTACTTCGGGCGATGTGCCGCGTTTTAGCTGCGAAAATCGAGCTAGCAAAGTCAAAAAATTAGTACGAAAGCATAATAGTAATTATGAATCAAACCATCACTGATTTATTCGTTTGGGCACCGGTTTAACAAAATGAACAAAGATTTTTTTCCCGTTTTATTGTAAAACATTGATATTTTTATATTGAATCATGTATAAACTGCAGTAATTTTTAAGAATATCTGGTCCCGAAACAGAAATTGGTAAAATAATTTAGGCGCGGACTGATTTCGTAAGCGAGAGAAGCGAATTACCAACCGACGCGCCTCTCTCGGAAATACAGGAAAAAGGTAATCAGGCGTGATGAAATAAAACGAATCAAAGAGCTCAATCCAAGTCAGTTTCCGTATAGTAAACAGCCAATATTAGGATTGCACACTTACAGCATGGAAGTCAGAGTAAAAACAAGCCGAGTTGTTGTAAATGCAATCGTTAGGGTTCTTGGTCGTCAATCTGCTTGTCGACGCCGAACAGAAGAAATCGTTTTGTGTAAACAGAGTATTACAGCCGCGCCTGAACTAACAAGAGGCAGCAAAATCAAGGTGCAAGTAAAAATATTTTCGGCATTTTAACGGTGGTTGCCTGATTGGATTAGAACACAAAGTGGTAAAATCGGACCTTGAGCGTTTTGCAGGCCATAACACGGACTTTAAAAACTCGCCGCTTGGTGGATAATTAAAACTCTGTTGCACGCAGAGATTTTGGCGCGCAAACCATTATTGCAGAGAATCCGGCCGCTGCGAAGTTGCATTGTTCCCCTGAGGCGCCTGATAACGAAAATCTGTTTACCTTTGCTTCGCCTCATTGTCCATCGCTCATTCGATCTCGCATAACTGACTAAAACATGATTCGATTGAAAAAAAATCCTGCGTTACCCGGCCTTTTCGCTAATAGCTGAAACTGCACTTGCAACATGAGCTTTAGCTCGCCAAATCTATACTTTGCTCTTGGCGTACCAGTTGCATGCTACTCTGCGTGTATGGGAACCGTCGTAGGGCCAGTGTCCCCAACGAGTGAGTGGTTAAGCATGCCGAATAATTTAGGTAATAAACGCAGTATAATGCGTACTGTAAACAAGGGTTTCGCCGGCGCTAAAATCTGCTGCAATGGGGAAAACAGCCCCAGTTGGTGTTTACGTTCAAACCCGTTTACCGGCCGCGAGTTGCTGGTGACGACACGCGACGTTCGACAACGGCGTCAAAGAAACTCATGTGGAACGATGCATCGTGTGTTGATATGGCAGTGGTGCGGGTGTCGGGCACAGGCATAAACGAGCAGACCTGTTGCCGGTGACAACTCGCCGACAGTTTGTTACTGCAACGCATGTTAGCTGCCGACAAGGTTTGTTACTGCAACGATTCCGGGTTTGGGGTTTAAATACGGGCCGAGTGAGGTTTTGTTTTTGGCAAAAGACCCAGGCGAGTTACTGAAAATACCGGTGCGTATTATCGGAAAGAATTTTGCACGTGCAAAGAGCGGAACATAAATGGTTGGTTTGGCAAACAAACAGTTGGTTGCAGTTGTCAGTAATTAGTCATTATCAGCAATACGAGTATTTGAGTGTGATCGTGTATTATTTCTTTACAGTTATTTGGAAATTTTGGTGCCGTACAGGCTAATAAAGTAATTTTGAATTTTTACTTTGTTTATTATGGTCTTTGATGTAAACCCGTTCGAAACACCGGAACAGGATTTCGAGAGTTCGAGACAGCATTCGTATTCCGAGAGCTACCAGCCGCCACGAACCCCAGTTTTACCACAACGACAATTTAGTTTTTTGGCAGGTGAAACCAACCGCATAGGCGTTAAGCGTGAATCTCACGAGTACATTAACTACAGCAACCCGTTTCCGCACTCTTCAGTGCCCCAGAATTCCCGGGCCCCAGACGCCGACCAGGCAACCACGTCACGCTACTCGCAAAACCCAGCCTCCGTGCAGTTTGGAAGCATGATGAGTTCAATTCCACCTCATCATCACGGCAGTAGTCAGCAAGATATCATTGACGGAAGCGGAAGCAGTGCATGTGGTTCAATGTACGATAACTTTTACAATCAAAACGCCTTCGCGGCACAAGCTGCCGCCGCTGCCCGGGGACAACACCCGGCTGCAACAGGGCATCCCTACGCTTCAGCGCTCGAATACCCATCAGCCGCCAGTGCTTCCAATCCTTATCATCTCTGGTTGAATCCAGCAGCTGCTGGATCTTCATCAATGGGGGCAGGTAGTCCGTTTAACTCAGCTACATCTTACATGCAATCTGCAACGTATGGTGCGGCAGCGGTGGCAGCAGCGGCCGGGCAGCGTCAATTATTTGGCCCGGGAAGTTTCGGTTCTGATTTCGCTTGGCTTTCGCTATCCAGTCAATCAGAGCTTTTCAAGATGGTGCGACCTCCTTACTCTTATTCCGCACTGATCGCCATGGCAATCCAAAATTCACCCGAGAAAAAGCTGACTCTGTCACAAATCTACCAATACGTGGCCGAAAATTTTCCTTTTTACAAAAAGAGCCGCGCGGGTTGGCAAAACTCAATTCGTCACAACTTGTCGCTAAACGACTGCTTCAAGAAGGTGGCGAGGGACGAGGACGACCCCGGTAAGGGCAACTACTGGGCGCTTGATCCTAACTGTGAAAAGATGTTCGACAATGGAAATTTCAGGTATATTACATCGCGACGCCATTTTGTACGAACATGCAATTGTAGTGAATAATCTTGCAAAACGTCCCTCTCCGCCGGCGACAGCAACGAACCGTAGTCTCATGCGCGACAAAAGCAGTAAACAACTAAATTATGCGGAAAACAAATACAGCGTTTAAAGCATTCGGTTCAATGTGTTTTCGAATGTAACATTTTTTTTAAATACTATGTATATTACAAATAGGAAATAAACTAGTATTGTTTACCAAAGTGCATAAGAAATAGGAATTTATTTCCTCAAAGGGTGCACATGCTTTCCAGTGAGATAGGCCATCGCAATCCACAACACTAACAACACATCAGTCAAACCCAACTTTCGCGCGAGCACAACTCCACGATTTTATCTCAATCATTTTAATCGTATTATGCTAGCGTGGCACACACAAACGGCCATCCGTCTGCATAGAGTCGCTAGCGATAATCCTCAACGAGTAGTCATGACGTTAAAGCTGGCATGTAGATTTAAGCTACAGTCGAAAACTGCGTTTTGGGGTCGGGACAACACAGTTTAGAAATTTACACAAAACATGCTCATGAATATGTGAGCGACACTATAACATCGTCGGGGCCGGCGTTTATCGTACGCGGTGTAAACCACGGTATCTTCCGATCAGGTTATAAGAGGCGAACATGCCCGTGCTGCTGCTGACGCACTAAGAGAAATGTCACAGGCGTGTTTGTGTGCGCTTAATAAGCAATGAAATGTGCCACAATATCTCAAAAACACTTATTAATCATCTTCCTTCAATGTCGAAATAATCTTCTGAATAATACGCCACAGAAACAATTGTCCACAACAAATACATGACAATATGCTCCCGAGGCCGTAACGATGTACATATGTCGACCTTTTTGGAAAAAAACACCATTACCTTGCAAAGTGAAGGACCAAACAGGAAATTGCGGTCTGTTTCAAATGAAAATCGGTCAACCAACAGCGCTATTAAATACTTGCCAGCGATCCCTAACAAGCGTAACAAAAACACTTTAGTTGTGATTTGCACGCACCTGCCCACAACAGCTATTCAAAACGGCCTGGGTTGTTTGCGTTTTTAAGCTTGAAGATTCAGCGCTTGCAGAAACTCTACTATTAATAACGATTTAAACCTGCAAATACATCTTAACCGTGCAAAAGTTTTAATTTCTTTAAAGTATGCAACAAAAAACAACATTTACAAAATTGTTCCGTCGTTTACGCAGGCGTGCTATCAAATGTCGCATCTTGAAATATCGGTAGGGTTCAAATCTGGGGTCGCCACGCCTGCTTTGGTATAAGACGATAAGTTGCTTCTGAATGCTGGTTGGCACCTTTTTGTTGTACCAAACAAAGCAACGAAACACCACAACATTCCAAACTATTTTCAATCCCAAAGCCTTTACATCGCAATCGCATTTCAAAGCATGTACTAACTTAATACACTAATTTATCAACCGCACAAAAAATGGATCAATTGATTTTCGTGTTCACAACGCGCAAACGCTATTGAATAGTTCAAATACACATGAAATACTACTCACGACTTTCTCCTCCTAGACCTAGACATTAAAACTACATATTTTACTGCAACTACTTTTTTGACTTCAACAAGCATATGTGTGTGCAATATCTTGACCGCAACAAAATAATCCACGTATGAAATCAAGCTGTACATCTTTATGGATTCACAAATTCTGGTAAAGACAGTCAGTCGTTTATTAGAAAAAGTGTACAATGGCGTTGAACCCTTGTGAACTGTGCATGTTAACCGCCATGGCGCGCTTAGGGGGTAACTACAATAACGTTTGGCGAAAGTCTATTTGGAAACTGTTGACAGTGAAAACTTACAAAACATGTTTGTCGACAAGCCGGGCGATTTGCGTGATAGCCGACGCAGGCTAAAATGTCGAAAGAGCTGCTCCTGCGAAGCCATGTAGCGGTAGCTCCGCAGCACATATAGTTTCACATGACCCCGTTAGGGCAATTGGCAACTGTGAAGGGGCAGCACACAAGTTTTCGCACGCGAAGTGACTTTAATCGCGCTGTTATCAGTTACCGTAGCGGCCCCAACATCCTGACTTCGCCCGACCCCTTGACGTAGCTTGAGAAAGAGCCACGAAGGTGGGATGTGAGGCTTTATTAACAGGAAAGTAATTCTATATCTCGCAAAATCCTACATATTAAACGAACCATTCGAGCCCTTGTGTTCGGTCCGTTTATAACTAGAGTAGAATCAAGATGAACAAACTGGAAAAACAGAAACCAAAGACGGAAAAACTGTTGTAGTAGAACACAAGATAACATGGTACAGCCCTTGCAAAAACATATTGTAACTTACAAACAGTGATTAGGATCCCAGCACTTTCCCTAACCGTGTATAAAATAAATAGTTCTGTACATACCTTGATACTCTCGCTTTCCCTTTCTCGGTCGGTGTCTGGTTTGTTGGCGGCGCGTTCCGCCATTTTGAAACTCAGAAAACAACAACAGCAAGCCTGAACTACGTTGCAACACCAGACTGTGGGTCGCCCAGAAAAGAAAGGATAATTTTACAATGTACACTACAGGCAACTGTCCAAACGTTGTTTAATCGTTAGTATATCTTCATATTTGCTCGACGACAAAAACTAATAGCGACCTTATATCATGGTGTCATGCTAAATTAAATTGATGATTTAACTTTATTCCGGCGGTTTGAGGCAGTTATGTGGGGTTAAATAAACGTTAAAGCACAATAAAGTCGGTTCAAGCAGAACAAAAGTTTGCAAGCACAATAAAATTAGTAGCAGTATAACTTACCACATAAATTTTAACGAAACATGACGTTATTCTTTATTCTTTTTACCTTTATTCTTTTTTATATCCGGTTAAACGTAGATAAATTGCATAACATTATCAAAAATTGTTCATCAAACTCAACCTACTACTCATTTCACCGTCAACACTGCACAATGTCAACCAAACTCCCCTGAAATAAGATTGGTAAACCAGTTTACCACCACGTGATAAAACTACAATGCAATTACATCACAATCGTTTATTTGGTAACAATGAAAAACGGCTTTATTACATTTCTATGTGAAATCATTCTGGCTTAATTACGCTAACTTTAGTAAAATGGTAAATTTAGGATAAAAGTGTAATATATTTTGTTTAACAGGCGCAAGAGAAAACGTCGGGATCAGAGTGGAATGATGGGTAGTAAGGATAGCGTAGCTGAACGTCCACCAGATTTTAATCTTCCACAAATTCCACCTCCGATGTCACTTTTGAACGCAGTACACAGCACACACGACAACAGAATTGGTTCAGCATCAAGTCCAAGTTCTTCCACACATCAGCAAAGCAACCATCAGCAGCAGCAAAACGGTTCGGCAGCGTTGGGAATGGACATGAAACACCAGCATCAAAGAAATGGTGGCGGCAACAGCTTGTATGGCAGTCATGATAGCATGGGAAGAAGCATGCACGTAAAACCAGAAATTCAGCATCAACATTCGACAGAGCAAATCGAAGATGCCAACCACGCTCGAAGCCCGATGACACCCGGGGTACAGCGAAGTCCGTTGGCGATGGGTTACATGGGAGGTTCTGGAAGCATCATGGATGCATGTTCGCGTTATGGCATTGGTGCAAGCGTCGATCTTGCATCGCCGGCTGCAACACCCACTAGCCCAGATGGTTCAAATCCAGCTGCTTACGAAAGCAGCAGTGCGACTGCAATGGCAATGGCGCAGAGCCAGCAGCATGGAAATCCGTATGCCGGTAGCAACCGCGCAATTGTATCTCCGCCAGGCAGCCATCCCTTCTTCAGCGTTAGCAATCTTATGAAACGCAAGCATTCTTGATTTATAAAATCGTTTCAATGTTTGAGGAATGTGAAACAATAAATAACCCTGAAATTATAGGGTTAAAAATATCACCATTTAAATACCTATTACCACAAAATTACTGATTAAAAGTGTTCATAACCTCTCTATGGTTGATACGTACCGCCAAGCAAATCAAAGCGATATTTTTCTGATGTTCCAAGTTCATGTTGTAATATGAGTGTGTTTTCTTTAAAAACTTGAAACGTGGTTAGGTCTATAATTTTTTTAAAGTTCCAGAAGATGCTTTTTGGCCAAAGACTCCTTTTTGAAGTGAATCCAGAATGCTATGTTAGGTTTTATCTCGCGTGTGATTTTTCTCGAGTGTGAAAAAAATAATTTATATCCTTTGCGCGTGTTAGATCTTTTTTCAACGTGTGTTTTTTTGTCGGTGTGATTCTTGTGCCCTCCTCGTACACCTACTAGTTTGACCCTCTGCACAACTTTGTTTGCTGTGAAACTGTCCTGTGGCTTTTGACTACAGCTGGTCTTAATACAAGTAGCGATGTTTGATCGCATGCATTGTCTTTACTGGTATAAGGTGTCTTGTTCACAAGTGATCACACCACACCCGGACAATCACAGTCAATTGTGTATTGCACTGCAAACTGCACGGCGCGAAACCAAAACATACCCGCACATGGCACACGAACTGATGCAGCGATGAAGGTTTTATTGGACGGGGTCCCAGGACAGATTAACGCTGCCGCGCAGTCAAGGTTATCACGGTGAAAGTAGGTGTGTTCGGACAAGGGCAGTGATGAGCAATGCGCACGGATAAACCGCGAATCGTAAACATCCAAGCAACTACGGCATACAGTTTTAACCGCGGATAACATTAACAGCGATACGGCTGCCTCAGCGCGGTGAACTGCACGCTGGCTGCTTGTTTCAGTGCGCAGCTATGGGCCGACCGTAATCGGATCAGCGCAGTGCAACTCTCGGGCGATGATTAATCAGTGGCATATTAGCCATATATGTATTGGGAGTCGTGCTCTAGTGGTATGCGGCATGACGGAGGCGGGCGCGCGACGCAGGACTTTGAACGGGATAAACAGAAAACAAAATCGCAAAGGTGCGGCATCGCGCGGATTCAACGGGCATTGCTAATTATACGCAAATGAGATAAGCGGAATTTCCCACGACCGGAAACGTTACTGGGTGAGATATTTATACCGTCCGGAAGACGAACTGACCTCCGGCAAATATTTTTTAAGGGCGTCAAATGGTACGAAATACAAATGCAAGAAACGAAAGAAATATGAAGAGAAAGAGTCACGGCAAAACAAAACGAGTATCACAATGCATACTTCAAGGCAAGTGATGTGTCGCAACTCGCAAAACAAGTTGGAGAAAAAAAACGTAGTGAACTTCCGTGTTTTGTGAAGGCCTGGCCTAGACACAGTTGATACACACCTATAGTGTGGGAAGATGCCCCAAAATCAAGGGACAGCTTGAGTCATATGCAAGGGAGTGATCATCTCCTCAAATTTGGTTCCTTTAACGTTGCAACCACGTAAATTGGCTTCAAATAGGTCGCACCCGGACAAGTCGCAATTCTATGTACAGGAAAAAACGGTTTAGAAAAGCGGAGAATCAATTTAAAGTAGCCATAGCGCTCTGAAATAGATAAATTAATCACAACTAAACGAAGACAAATCAATCTTTTCCAGGCCAGCAAGCACGCTAATACCCTCATCGACAGCACCACCTACGGGGGCGGCACACTAGGTAGAAGAAGAGATGTATCAGTGAGGTAACGGTAATAGCTATTGGGTCAGCTTGCCCGCCCGGCGCTGAACCCCTTGATGGGATCTCCTGCACCCGGGAAAGGCAGTGTTTCCACATGGGTGCCGTTGCACTTACGAGGCTATGCTGGGCAACACACACATCTAAGGGTTTGCCGTCGGTGCATCTGCCTCTGGGTTGTGGTTCTTGTGAACCTTGCTCGCTACGTTCAATTCCGTCAGGCCGTCGATGGTGGAGGTTCAGAGTTGCGTGCGGGGCCCAAGAATTTTCCCTCTACTTTTTAAGGCCCCGTGACCTCGCGGTGCAACACATCAATTCGTTATCGAGTTTCTTCGCGATTCAAAGCTTTTCGTTAGAGCGGTTCGGCAAGTGTCTCAACCCGCTTTTATGGGTATTGATTTACACAAGTCGGTTAGGAATGCATCAATTTTTCAGTCAGAAAATGTTAGCCATAAACCTTTTTTAGTGAGATAATTTTAACACAAAAGAAAACTGTATGAAACTGGCCAAATAGTCAATAAATCGTCTTTGGCTTCTACATCACACCAAAAATAAAACACACTATACTTGTTTCAAAGAAAAAAGTTTAATTGTTTAGTTAACAGGTCACCTCCAGGTCCGTGCCGGCCAAAATCGCACCACGCAGGTTGCAGTTTTTCAGGTTTGAGTTCTTCACAGTGGCGACTCGCAGATTGGCGCCTGCCATCAGACTGCCTTCGAAATTCACCCCTTTCATGTTGGCACCTACGGCGAGAAAAAACACAAAACCGCGTAATGAGCGACGCAAACAAATTAGAAGGCCGACCGAATTTCCGAACATGCATCAGCAACAGAGTGCAATCGCTGATGCGAGCTAGGGTATTACAAGGTGCAAACAGATATGACAATGCTAAAAACTGAAAATGAAGTCCTTTCACGAACAATTAGTAGCCTATGCTTAAACTGTTTTGACAATGCACCTATCCTGGCAGAGTTGCCATACTGTCCTTGTTATAAGAACAGATGTTTGTCCTTATTTTTATGAAATGGTCTTATTTTGACCCTGCACCCTCATAACTTGCTAAATTAATTTGTAAAAAATACAAATATTTTTTGCTCCTTAACTCCTTTTTTTCTATTTTGGAAGGGAAATCGAAGTCTTTACCGGGCGTCCTTATTTTTTTGCTTCAAAATAATGGCAACCCTGCCTATATGCTATTTTAGTGTAGGCATATATTGAGGAAAATATTACTGGTATAAAGAAAAACTACTTGCCTTCCATATTTGCCTTTAGACCTGAAGGATCATCAAAGTTGCATCCCTTCATCGAACAACCCTCAGCATTGCAGCATATCATACGAACACCTTGCAAGTTGGCTCCCTGAAACGTAAACAGCAAAATTGTGTATCATCAAACAAACTTTGTTACATGCATTCCATACAAATCTAAACCACGCACAATAAGTAAATGTTATGTAACGAAAAGCGTTAGTTTATACCAGGGCATTGGAAATGTACTTAAATAATGGTTTATGGTACGGGCGTGTGGTTTTCGAAGAAAAGTCCGGTTTTATGTAGTTTAGTTTTTTTGTTTTGTTTAAAATGTTGAGAATGTTTACATTTCGTAAAATACAACATTCTCAAAATTAAATATGTAACTTTACTATGGTTGATCTTGGGTTATCGAGTACAAGGTAACCGAATGCCCGGTTTAAACCTTGTTTAAAAAGTTATGCAACACAAGAGTGGGTCCCATGTAATCGTTTAGCCACAAATCTGTTTTTCAATTTCTATGCGACGTTAAACTTTCGACGGGGGCAAAAATCATGCAGCACTGATTAGCTTAAATTCATTGAGCGCCGTGACGACGAACAGAGATTGTTCAGGCAGATAACAACGCAACACCGTACATCGAGTATTGATCCGGTGAGGTCGGCCCGTTCCAATGAACAGCAGTACAGGTTGGCTTGAGCAAGGTTGCAGTGACTTAGGTTTGCAAGCTTGAAGTTGATGTATCGCAGATCAAGCCGCGATAGATCAGCACCCGAAAAATTGATTCCCTGTGCAGAACAACATTGTAAGCGGTTAAGTTCATGGGCAAAGGTTTCGATGACCCTAAAGTGAGTTCGTTTCAAACAATTAATAAAAAAAATACGTTTGGCCTTTTGATCTCATACTACCGAAACGGCCTGCTACAAGAAATAAAATATTGTAACATTTTTACTTTTTATTCGGTAGCACCCAAAAATCAAACGCAATATTTCTAGAATTTTGGTAATCTCCGAAAAAATAAGTTTTCTTTTTCTTTCTTAACGGTTGTAACATATAGATTTAATGATGAAAAATTCTTCGTCGCAGTTGCATAATCTGTCCCAAGATCTGATTACAATCCACTGACGCAGAAATAAGTATGTAGCGCCCACCAGCGGATTTAGGTTTTACCAATTTAACGCCAAATGTTTTCAACCAAAAGGCGCCCACTTGGTTGTAGTCAAGTTTATTTTTGGTGAAAGAACACATGGCGACACAACTATACGGAACAACCACCAAGCCGGAAATAGCTGCGCAAGGTTAAAACGTTATATAGTGGATGAAATAATTGGTGTTTCATGACTAAACGCGGCAGCTCCACCTTATTATGAAGTGGCGAGAGCTCACAGATTAATTGAATTTGGTGCAGTGCAAGTAAAACATGACTGGGGAGAAAACGGTTTTCGGACAGTCATGTGCAGACCCTAGGAAACATCACACATATAAAACTTCAAAAAACAAACCTGAAATCGTAGTTCACATTTTGCAGGAGTAACTAGGAGTGCTTTAACCACCATACATCGAGTTAAAGGTTCCTCATAATTTTCTTTTTTTCTTTCCTGTAATAAGGAATAATGTTGTAATCTGTAACTTCATAATGGAAACTCACTAGGGGTATCAAACTTTTTCAAGGCCCAAGATAAAACTCAAAGTAACTTGTTTTTACAGTAACATGACAACAAAAGTAATGCACCATAAATTTCTAAATTGTGCATTTCATTCTTACCATTAACTACATTAAGAACTATAAAGAAATTAATACAATATAGCAAACGTGAATAAACCAGTTGTACTATATATAACTTTAAAAACTAATCATGTAACAATCTCAAGAGATAATTCTCACCATTACAATCCATAAAAAAGTTCCATTAATTTCTTCCTATTACTAAGAAGCGATGTTTCATGCTAACTCGCTGGTCAACACATGTTTCGGCCTCGAGTAAAACACATAGTTTGTAATTTACAAATCCTTCATGGGTCACACAAAATCACCACATTATTGATGCACCCCTCCACCAACCACAACTTGCAAAACTATGATTTGACTAACACATGCAATTCACTACAAGGGACTTATATCCAATGGCACTTTCAAACTTTTTAGTTTTGTCAAAAACTATTTTTGGGGCTAGCTAGGGTCACTTGGGCTATCAAGTCAAGCTAAACATTCAATTTACTAGGTTTTCCAGCTATGAAAGTTTAAATGCCAAATGTAACTATTCTACATCATGCCATTGCAAGATATTTTTGCCCAAAATGCACTTATGTTTCATTAAAGTTAATAGTAAAAAGAAAGACAACGCCTTAACACTGAAGGACCAATGTCAAAATTAGGAAAAAACTTACTAACCCGTATAATATTCTGGACTTGTTTGGCCACAGTCATCATGCCAAAAAAGTTCGCTTCCTCCAAAACTCCTGTGTACAAGTAACAAACTGATGGGGTTTACAATACCAATACCCTCAATTCACTGTTTTAACTATTTTTTTGAATGTTTGGTTAAGGTAAAAGTAGGAACAACTGTCTTAAATACATTAACTAGCTCAATGTTGACAATTGTGAAACCTTAAGTGGCCAATTAAACAACCTTTCCATACCTCTGGGGTCAATTGAAGGTTCAATAATCATTTTGCCATGTCTTAGATAGCCGAGAATGGGTTCAAAGTATTTTGGACATCGATCAAGCAACACGTTCCCATTTCCATCCACAGTATTTCTCCATTGCTCTGCATGTTTAAAAGGTTGTCTTAACTTCAAAATAATGGTATTGTATGTGTTACTTTATACAAGGACATGTTTAATCACATGGTATAACACAGTTTGTCTGTCACTAGCAGATATTTTTGTTACTTGTTTCTTTTTACAATTGTTAAACAGGTTAAACTTGAACAAAACTAAATTTATAAAATCAAACTGCTGTATTGCAGTAAACCAGGTTTTCTAGGCTTACTATGTCAAGTTAATTTTTAAAAGATGCAACATTTTGTTTAATATATACAGAACATATCTTTATTGTAAAAACACAGAGCTACAATAGCTACAAACCAAACAAATACATACTTGAATCTTGAAACATCTTGGCAAGCATGCTGTTTGTTTCCCTGCCAATCAAAGTACTCCTGAAAAAAGTGTAAACAGTACATTACCTTTGACAGCTTTTAAGATAAGGGAAATCATTAATGAATATATTTTTTGAACAAACCTGGTTGTTGAAAATATTGTTCCACCAACATTTAGATTTATCCAATCATTTGGACAATTTGCACTCCACTGGGAATTTTTCTTTTCTTCCATTTTCTCCAACAAACACAAGTAAAGCACTTCATCATTTCTTGGTAAAATATCCATGTAAAGCTTAGAGTTTGACACCAACAAATCAAACAAACAAATATATACTTACTGGATCAAATTAACATCACACATTTCAGCACCACTTTTTGTTTGTAACTTGATGTGTGTGTCTTCATCAAGTGAAAAGGCAACTCTTAGAGCTTGTACCAGTTCTTCTGTAGTTTCAGGCAGACAAAGGACCTGTCAAACAAATATCATTATTTTACATTTTGATGACCTCTACACCTGGAAATCAATGCATAACTAGCATATTTATAAGGAAATCTGTAAAATCTAAACCCACTCAATTTGGTAATGTTAACACTGCCTGTTAATCTAATCTATACATGTAAGTATAACATGTGTAATGATACTATTTAAAAAAATGGATTTGTTGTGCTTGAGTCAAATGAATCCAGCAGATAAAACACCAAATTAAGCAGCAATCAAAAAAGCAGTAAAATAGACACTACAGTCAATTTGACACATTAAATCTAACAAACTTTGTATCATAAACAGTAGAGTACTTATCAAACTTATCTGGGCTTGGTTGAAAGAAACAAAAATGGAGATCAAATCACAGTGAAACAATAACTTACTTTTCCGACACTAGAAGAAGCACCTTCTTGCAAAAATACTTGCACTCGCCTTGGGTTAGCTGCCATCTTTGCAAGGAATGAGGGCGTTTGGTTTGTTTGAAAACACACAAACAGAACCAATTCAGATCACAGCTTCCTTGTCAAGCCCTGATTAAGTTTTGTTCGCTGACCAACAAGCGGTACTTTCCCTTGAGGTAACCAGACCATCTGCCCATAGAAGTCTTAGTGAAGTATGTTTTTGTCATACTGAAGTATATCACTGATGGTGCTGTTTTTAGGCAAAAGGCTCCAAAAATGTGCCTTTGTTTGCTACCTCTTTTCTTACAGTTTTCCATGAAAAGTTACTAGGTTTTCGGAGCTGTGTTCTGTTTTTTTCGTGTCACATTACCATAATGTGTATGTTTGTTGCGCCAAGGTGCATGTGAACAAGATACACTGCAATCAAACAAAATGATTTAAGAACAGTAACGTTCTCCCAACGAATGACCTCGGGTCCAGTACCTTCTGACACCCACATTATCGTAACAAAGCTACTACAGAGTTTGGTATTTAAACAATAGCTCCAATGGACATAACTTTTGTTTAGGTTAAGACATGAAATCACTTGGCTTGCAACATAATATTAAGTTTTTATGTGACATGACATAACAACATTTATTTAAGGTAATGAACAAAACTCGGTATCTCATACCACAGAATTGCCGAAAGTGCAACTTTCCAGCAACTTTTCATATGGGTGGCTTTGCAAACAAGATGGAGAACCAAAGAGTTACAAACAAGTTCCACTGGGTTGCAGCAACGCAAATATACTTATTTACTAGTACTATCAAAACATGCACTTGTAGCATTTTTTATGAATGTCAGAAGCGCAGTAGCAAGCAAAAAACAACAACAAACAAATACACCATCTTTTCACAAAAAAGCATGGCAACTCTGATGTGCAGCAAAAACAGTAAAATATCCAACAAAAATGGCTGCAAAATAAATCGAAGTCAAACAAATTTTGTCAATCACAAGTAGCTCTTTCATTGGGGATGTTAAATTTTGAACTAATACATTTTCAGTGCAAAAAAAAACAATAAAAAAACAACAAAAGCAACCACAAAACCGCTGCACAACAACACACATAAATTTGGTAAAAGTACCAAGAACAGTTCTTTACAGATAAAAATGCAATAAATGTTTTTTTCAAAATCACAATGGTTTAAAAAGTGTATAGAATGGGGGAGGTACAAATAAATCTTTTGTTTTCATTTGCCATGCACGAAACAAAAGTTATATTTTTTTACTTTTTTTGGAAAAACTATGTTTCGACAATCAGCAAAAAATGGCCAAAGTAGTGTTCATGGTTTTCCAAACAGAGGATACCTACACATTACACCACTTTTCAAAACGGCACCACAACAATTTAACCTAATTAAATGAAACAATAACACATTAAACATTGAGAACAGAAACAACAATAAGAAGATCACCAATAAAAATTCTAAGAGTCGTATGTCTGCTAGGTTCCAAGGCCCATTAGCAACGAAGAAAGCATTGTATGTGAGCATTCTTTATCCTGTTAAAAACATACAACAGTTTCTTGTTGGTTTATTCTACACACATAGGAGATCCCCTCAACAGAGGGTAAACTATTATATTACACAAGTTTATGACAAAACCCCTTCCAGTGGCAAACATTTTGTTTTCAAAGGCCTTGAGCATTTTAACAATGAATATTGCTATTGTGCAAGCATTTGCTAGTTTGAATAAAAATTCCGCTTAACATAACATTTTCACAGTTTTCGACATAAGGAGGGAATTCAGCACAATTAAAAGCAACATATGTTTGATGTTAAAATAAAATAAAAACCTACAAAGGCATGTACTTTTCATTAATTTGTTCAGAATAGTGGTTCCCATACCCAAGAAAAAAATGATTGTCTACTTAAACATGAGATAATTGTATGTGGGTTCACAAACTGAACAAAAAGGGGCCCATTAAACAAGCACTTGAGAATTACTGCTTTGGAAGCAAATCAACAATATAAAATACACATTTACCTCTAACTGAACAGCACCATTGGAACGTTTTTGATCTGATGAGCTAGAAAAAAAATGGACACTGATTTACACTAACTTGCAATAATTTAGGGTTTTAAAATGTTAGTGTAAAGATATTTTGGTTTGAATTACAATCTTTCAGGCTAAACAAAAGGTATAAAACTAGCCTGCTTACTTCAATTTGGCAAAATCTTGTTTTATTGACTGTTGCATTTGGCGAATGTGTTCTTTTTCTTGTTCCAAATCCTGAACCATAAGTGGTTGTCTAGCATTGGGAATGTAGAAGGAAAACAAATCTAAAGATTTAGACAAATTTCAAATATTTATTTCATGCCATGAAATAGTTCAACTGTAACGTTACTTGCAATAGATTTGATTGGATTAATTTTAACCATATATAAGGTGTTCACTTTACAACCAAGGAGCCATTACATGATAATTACGCTGCAGACAGAAACAGTGCACACATTCTGTGAGACATGACATTTTAGCATGTACTTCGAGCAAACCAGGGTGCTGAAGGCTTCACTAGTCCATAAAGCCAAAGTCTTGACACCAGCCACGCTGATAGGAACTTATATGTTGAAACAGTGTGCATCGTCTGCAGCTTACATAACATTATCTAAATCAAATCATTTGCCTTTACCTCCATTAGAAATCCTTAAGTCTGGCTTCATTGAGTAGATAGCACTAGCAACATCAAACAGTATGGATGGAGATAATGCAAATGGTGTTTTTCGAACAACTCCTATGCATTCTAAACAAAATGTGTTAGACTGAGCACTCATGACTATAACCATGTGGTACTGACTCACCAATTACTAGTGGCGCATGAATTTCAACAAACAAAACTTTAAACAAGTCTAGTAATTTTTCCTCCATAGTTGTATGCAGCTTTGGTTTGACTAATGCACTGTTCTAAAACACACAAAATAAACCATGGTTAGAAATATCTTACAATGCCTACATGGCAAGAAATGACGAGTTCCTGGAAAGATAACTACCTTGAGCTTCTTGTTTAAAGTTTAAATGTGCTGCAGTCAGCATCCCACAAATCAGTCTTTATTAAGTCAACCTACCAAATCAACAAACAGTGGAGAAACACTTTGAATAAATCGACCAAAGTTTTTAAGGTTGTTGTAAAACTGTTGCACATGATGACATGCACTTTCAAGACCAGGGTTCCCTGATGATAGCTGATCAAAAATCAATTGAGATTTACTAGTCAAATGATGACTGACAGTTTGCACAAGATTGCTGGCCAACTTTTCTCCATAACCATGTTGAATGCACTGTCTAAAACAGCTAAATGGGGAGAAAGTTGTATATGTTTTAACTAATGAGCCTAATAACATAGGTGCAAAGAAACAATTTTTTCCTACAATTTTGTCTCCTGTGATGGTATGACACACATTGTGTCAATTTCTAGATGTTCTAAGATTGTATTCCTGATTTTGGGATAGTAGTCTTTTGCATATAAATCTGTTTAAAAATAAAATGAGTGTGATGATTATAAAAATATGCAAAAAGATTGTCACTTTTCAAATATTGTTATGATTTAAAGATAAACATTGAAAATTTTGACTAAATTATAAACCACGTTCACTGTGCAGAATACCTGAAAAGTCACTGCAAAACTTTTCCACTGAATGCAAATGCTCTTTAAATGTTTGTTGATATCCATTTGTTAGTCGCACAACACTTTTCATAGCTTTTTGACCTATTCTCATTGCTGAGTACAAAAAGTTTTTGGAAACCAGCTTTGTATATATCAAAGGAGTAAGAACTGCCCAAAAAAAATAACATATGCCATTCCTAAGGCCATGTACTGCAGAATGCAGATGCTGTCAGTGCCACTGCCATTAGACTTGTGTTACTGCTTGTGAACAAATTTTGTCAAAAATAATCCAGGGAACCATGACGATTGGCAAAAAATAGACAAACATTTTTGGTGCACAAGTCACACATTTTTATCAATGCTACATCATGTGTTTTTCTTTAGCAACATTACTGACTGTAGCTGCAACAAAAAATAACTACCACTGACTAGGGTTCCTCTATTTCCCGGATTTTTTCATTCCCGGGAATCGGGAAATAATTTTTTCATTTCCCGGGAATTCCCGGGATTCCCGACCGAAAAAGTGCCTATTTTTTCGTGAATAATTACGTCATTGTAACTGCTAAAATTAGTTTATTTTTACTAGGGGCATCTAATTAGTCATGATTTTGTCGTTTAAAACTATATTTGCAAGCTTCTTTAACGTTAACAAGATTAGAAAATTACGAAAAATAAATTCGTTATTTCTAGTACCGCTAGGTAGCGCATTTTCGCGA
Organism: Phallusia mammillata; assembly: GCF_965637545.1. Classification (NCBI taxonomy): domain Eukaryota; kingdom Metazoa; phylum Chordata; class Ascidiacea; order Phlebobranchia; family Ascidiidae; genus Phallusia; species Phallusia mammillata. Next base: position 17,722,809 of record NC_137255.1, read on the forward strand.
AAATAGTTTACCACCTCGTATAAAAACGTTTACTTACTTTGTGATTAAAATTACAAAACGCCATATTTTGGTAACAGTTAGCAGAAATTTGAACATTTACGTTATTATTTCACAAAATTAACACGTTTTTGCTTAATTGTCTGTTTCCCGGGAATTCAAAACAAATTTCCCGGGATTCGGGAACGTAACTTTGCCGGGAAATCCCGGGAATTTCCCGTCGAGACATACCGAACCTGAACCCATATGACAAGCGGTTCGACTCCCTGGTTAAAACACGTCAAACTGTGCGAAAGTATTCCAAGCCATGCACTGGCGATTTGTACCGAGCGGTTTAATAACATGTACTAGGTCGTTGTTTACATCTCTGGATGAACTCCGAACTCATTTTACCAGACTGGTAGTGAACAGAACATATTCTGCGGTTGCAAAGACCTTTGCTCTATTTATCGCTAGAAATAAATCCAAATAGCGTGTCAAAGCTTACCTCAAAATGTCATTTTTACATTGGTGGTTTTACCACATCCATACATTACAATTTACAAAGAAGTACATGCAGAGTCGCACATTTCGCGGGAGCATGTGCATCGTTATTTGTAAGTGCAACACTTCTTACTGGAAATTGCGGTGGGCATATTAAAAACATTTACGAATAGTGTCAAGCTAAGTAATGTTAAAGAAAGCCATGAACTTCTGTCGTATGTTATTGTGTTTATAGCAGCAAGCAACATATATCTCAAAAATTCACCATCATCATTTCGCCGAAATGGTAAGTGCGAAAAATTCGAAAATTGTTAATAAGCGTTACGCACCACTGCGTACAGTTTCCAAAAAAAAATTTTCATTTTTATTTTTTTTAAGCCATAGAGAGTGGTCAAGGTACGTACAAATCGACATTTTGAGGTATGGGAGAAAACGTTTCAGCTTATAAAGTCACATTTCTGGTCTCAAACAGTATTTTCCAATAAAATGTCTTTAACCGTTTACATAAGTCGCCCATATACAAATGCATACACAGTACATAGTCCAATGTTACGAAAGAAATAAAAAGACATTCCGAGCCTAATATTTTTCTATAAATTGGGACAGATGTACGTTAGAGCAAGAAGTTTCACCTCGTAGAGTCACATTTCTGGTCTCAAACAGTATTTGCCAACGATATGACTTTAACCGATACTTGTTTACGTAGGTCGCACATATACAAATGCATACATCGCTACGCCAATGTTACGATCAAATAAAAAGACATTCCGAGCCTAATATTTTTCTATAAATTGGCACAGATGTACGTTAGAGCAAGAAGTTTCACCTGATAGAGTCACATTTCTGGTCTCAAACAGTATTTGCCAACGAAATGACTTCAACCGATACTTGTTTACGTAGGTCGCACATATACAAATGCATACATCGCTAAGCCAATGTTACGATCAAATAAAAAGACATTCCGAGCCTAATATTTTTCTATAAATTGGCACAGATGTACGTTAGAGCAAGAAGTTTCAGTTTGTAAAGTCACATTTCTGGTCTCAAACAGTATTTGCCAACGAAATGACTTCAACCGATACTTGTTTACGTAGGTCGCACATATACAAATGCATACATCGCTAAGCCAATGTTACGAAAGAAATAAAAAGACTATCCGAGCCTAATATTTTTCTATAAATTGGCACAGATGTACGTTAGAGCAAGAAGTTTCACCTCGTAGAGTCACATTTCTGGTCTCAAACAGTATGTCTTTTTATTTATTTCGTAACATTGGCTTACCGATGTATGCATTTGTATATGTGCGACCTACGTAAACAAGTATCGGTTAAAGTCATTTCGTTGGCAAATACTGTTTGAGACCAGAAATGTGACTCTACGAGGTGAAACTTCTTGCTCTAACGTACATCTGTGCCAATTTATAGAAAAATATTAGGCTCGGATAGTATTTTTATTTCTTTCGTAACATTGGCGTAGCGATGTATGCATTTGTTTATGTGCGACCTATACGTAAACAAGTATCGGTTAAAGTCATTTCGTTGGCAAATACTGTTTGAGACCAGAAATGTGACTCTACGAGGTGAAACTTCTTGCTCTAACGTACATCTGTGCCAATTTATAGAAAAAATTTAGGCTCGGAATGTCTTTTTATTTGATCGTAACATTGGATTAGCGATGCATGCATTTGTATATGGGCGACTTATGTAAACAAGTATCGGTTAAAGTCATTTCATTGGCAAATACTGTTTGAAACAAGAAATGTGACTTTACAAGCTGAAACGTTTTCTCTCATACCTCAAAATGTCGATTTGTACGTACCTTGACCACTCTCTATGGTTTAAAAAAAATAAAAATGAAAAACAAATTTTGGAAACTGTACGCAGTGGTGCGTAACGCTTATTAACAATTTTCGCACTTACCATTTCGGCGAAATGATGATGGTGAATTTTTGAGATATATGCTGCTTGCTGCTATAAACACAATAACATACGACAGAAGTTCATGGCTTTCTTTAACATTACTTAGCTTGACACTATTCGTAAATGTTTTTAATATGCCCACCGCAATTTCCAGTAAGAAGTGTTGCACTTACAAATAACGATGCACATGCTCCCGCGAAATGTGCGACTCTGCATGTACTTCTTTGTAAATTGTAATGTATGGATGTGGTAAAACCAACCAATGTAAAAATGACATTTTGAGGTAAGCTTTGACACGCTATTTGGATTTATTTCTAGCGATAAATAGAGCAAAGGTCTTTGCAACCGCAGAATATGTTCTGTTCACTACCAGTCTGGTAAAATGAGTTCGGAGTTCATCCAGAGATGTAAACAACGACCTAGTACATGTTATTAAACCGCTCGGTACAAATCGCCAGTGCATGGCTTGGAATACTTTCGCACAGTTTGACGTGTTTTAACCAGGGAGTCGAACCGCTTGTCATATGGGTTCAGGTTCGGTTCGGGTTCACTTCGTTTTGTTTTTAAGGGTTCGGGTTCGGTTTAGGTTTTTAAAAATGTACATTTTCGGGTTCGGGTTTTGTTCCGGTTTGGGCAAATTATCCGGTCCAAACCGGTTTGCGGTTTTTGAACCGGTTCAAATTTTCGTTCGTTTCGATTTAATTCTACCCATCATCTACTTGGCCTTATCAAACCCCAAACTAATTTTGACCGTGCATTGTTATTTTTGACACGCCCTATAAGTGTCGCATATTTTTCAGTGCGCTGTTTTGAATAAAAATCACAAAATATAAAACGGGCTGCATTTTTTACTGGTTCGGGACCAACGCCAAACAAAAAATAGGGTTCAACTCCGGTTCGGGTGTTTAGAAAATCGTAATTAGCGGTTCGGGTTTAATGAAATTAACCGCTCAAACCGGTTCGCGGGTTCGGGTTCAGTTCCGGTTCGACTCCCTGGTTTTAACTGCTGGTTACCGGACAGGCGGACACTAAACATTAAAGAAGAAAATTTGAAAAAATACTTTTCCGATTTTTGTACGTTACGTCCTAATCAAAACGCATTTCAGTTAAAATACCTTTTTCCCCTACGCTTTTTTGCTGTTCTGTTTATTTCTTTACAGATGGCGGTTTTTGCTGCCAAACGTTGTACCAAAGAATGTGTTTTTCTGTGTTCTTTGGTTTAAGCCGCCCTCAATTCAATCCACGTTAGGTTCTTCAGCAGCAGGTTAAGCTACTAGACGCTAAAATTCCGGGCATAAAAAGTGTTTTTGAATATTATTTCCGAACACAGATTTTACGTCAAAATTCCGGTCATGTCCGGGAACATCCGGACGCCTGGTAAGTGGTAACTGGTAACCCTTATCCACGTCAAATTTTGTACTTGATGTTAATTACTTTAAGGTGAGTTATACGAAAGACCGGACTGACAAGGATTTCTGTCGATCATAAGACAATTGGGTTTAGCTTTATCTGTCCTTGTTTACAGAACTTGCATGCGGCCCGACACTGTGTTTTTATTCTATGTTGGGCTAAAAAAGAAGTCTGCACTTCAACATTTTTTAACTGAAAAACGAGGGCCCATGTACAAGGAAGGAAAACAGTGAAAACAATTTCGTGTCAATGTTTCAACTTAGTCCTGTGACTCGATGTCGATTCCATTTCATATTCAATTTCAACTGCTGGTCGCTTGCGTTTGATCGTTTTAACCTCTGGCTCTTCTTCCTCGGACGATTCCTCATCAGATACATTATTGGCAATGTCCTATTTTACAAAGAGCGCAATGCATGTTAAGAAAAAACTGAAAATAAAATTCCACAGAAAAAACTACAAGTGAAAGTTTGCAGCTATCTCTTTTTATGCATAAGAAATGAATGTGAGAAAAAAAATCTTAACTAGTTAAAACTGTTGTTAATACTTTTACACACCACATTACACAAACAACATATTCCCAACAAGATTTGAAACATGATATTGTTAGCATACCTCTATGTCACTGGTGTCTGATTCATCAAAATCCTCTGCAGCCACATACTGGATGTCAGGCTGAAAATAAAAAAATGCTTTGGATATATTGTACCACTATGTTACAGTAAACACCACACAAATGTTCATGGTTTACTTCAGAATCAACTTCATCCTCCTTTTCATATTCAACATCACTGTCAGACTCAACCTCTTCCTGTTCGAGTGCTCGATCAAAGGCAGTGGCAGGAAAATTGTAGATATCACCGTAGGTTCCTTGTTTTAACCTTTCCAATAACTCCTTTTCAATCGCTGTATCAAGTTGTGCAGCCACAAGTGCTTTTTGCTGCAATATACAACAGATGAGCAGGAGTGTTTGGAAAAATTTAAAATTAAACCCCAAAAAACATTTCATAACTGTCAAGGTGTACAGTACATATGCTTTACTCCCTAAAATTCCCACACAAACAATATAGGCTTTAATAGCATAAGGATCATAATATTTATGATCAAATAATTTCAATTACATAGAGCTCTTCTGGCAATTTAGTTGATATTATGCCTGGCAGCAACAGCTTATAGATCAAGTACTTTGTTGGGGCTAAATGTATTCGAAGTAATATATTTTATTGCCTTACATCTGATAAGTCTGTTGTAATTAGAAAATATTTAAATACCAAACCAATAAACAATTTACCTCCCGTTTTGCTTCTCTTCTTTCCACTTTCTGATTAATTGGTACAAGTTTTTTTCTATAGAAATATTTTCAGTATAGTTTAACAAAAAAGGTTTGTTGACAATCATTCACACAACTCACTGTCGTTTTAGTGTAAGCTTTCTTATTCGAATCAGATATTGGTATATTTTTGTGTATCGCTGCTTGCACTTGTGGCGTAAAAAATAAGGCCAATAAACAAGGTTCTCGTCAATCTGTTCCAAAGCCTTTTCATAGTTTCGAGACAGTTTTACTTTTTCCCACATGCGTGCAGGAAAAGCTGCTCGCTCAATAGTTTTCATGTACAAATAACAAATACCTGATAAAAAAGTGTACATGTTAACTTTATAGTTGATACTACTTATTTGTTTTAACAGCAATTCTACCTTTTTCTTCTCGAATTGTGGCATACTGGCTGTTGGATAATGGACATGAATTTCTGTTGCAAAGTCCTGTTACATTGTTTTCATTCTTACAAAACCGCTGTGTCTTTGATGTGCGAGCTCTAATGACAAAACAGACAACATATAAAATATATGATAAGGTTATCAATAACTAAAGATACATTTTAAATAAACTTACTTTACTTTATAGGAACAATATTCAGTGTTTCCAATGACATCCCACAGGACCTAAAAAGAAACAAAGCATTTGTTATCATTTTAAGGATCACTTTTTAAACCAAATTTACTTCACAAATACAATTCAATGCCCAAAAAAGTACAAAGGTGGATTGGATACATAGAGATAGAAACGTATTGCGGTATTTGATAATGCTTAATGTGCTGAACGTTAATGAACCCCAATACACAATTGCGGGGTGCGAAAACAGTTATTTAAGCTTTACAGTACATATTAATTACTTACGTCGTCATGCTGCATGATGCAGGCCCAGAAAACCTGCTACAAAACGGCACGTAAACTACTAGACTTACAGTACTTTCAACGGCGAAATAACTTTGCAACTAACACCCTGGAAATAAACAAATTTATTGGAGATTCTACAACCAGTAAATAGATGAACAAACTCATATTAAATATATTAAAGCCTTTCCTTACAAAATTCTCATGCCTCCGCTCCGCACATGAATATCTCGCCCTGCCACGTGCATGTTAAAGTAGGGCGAAATTATAAACCATTGGTGAAGATGAGATGAAGGTTGGTTTGTTTTAACAGAACGGTTGGTCACGACCACTTGAATATTTTGGACTTAAAAATGCTACATCTAAACTAGTGAAACTACGTATAATACAATTTAATAAAAGTCGACCTAATTTATTTTCGTCTGTAGAAATCCTACTTTTATTACATTAACAGTACCCGTTGTTGCCGATTTTTATTTAATATTTTTCAATAGTTTTGGGAGATACGGGCAATGGTGAAAGTTAGCCGAAACTTCTTATTTTCCCGATAATCTTTAAAATATTTTAGTGATCGTACGTAGGCTTTAATTGTAATTTTCAATGTATTTCCCTTTTCTTTGTTACAATACTTTGTTACAAATTTCGAGACGATATTGACAAATCGTTCCGGCCAAAAAATGTTTTGCTTTTCCTATTAAATATAGCACAATATCAAAATTGTTTGGTCAAATCAAAATGAGCATGTAAATTAAAATCTGATTTTGTGCGGTTAACAACATTATAATTGTTTTGTTGAGAAATCAAACTCAATCATCGGTTGTAAGTTTTTGTAAGTAAAAATGCTAATAAAAAGAGTTTGTTCTCTCTGTGACATAACCTGATTTAAGACGTCCCTTTAACCTAACGTCATTGGAATTAACGAATTTTAGGTCGCCAACAGCCTGGCTCTGCGACAAAAATCAATTAACTCATTCTAACAAAGCTTTTAGCTTCCACTAAAAGGGTCATCCAATTTCCCATTGTGGTAATCGATAATGACGCTTTATTCGTTTTTGTCGAGATTCGCTGATATTGGTTAACTTGCCTGCCTTGATTAAACTACTGAACAAAATTTATCATTTGTAAAAACAGAAATTAGTATCTGAAAAAACAACCTGCGTGTAAACAAAAAAAATTCTGATCCTGTTAACAGCAACTTTTCGTAAAACAAAACTTAGTTCATTGCTTTATTTCAATATGAAACTCCGCTGCAACCACGTCAAATCAAACTCATGTTACATTTCGTTTTTCGAAAAACAGGATCCCAATGAAATGATGTAAAAAAAACGAGAAAGGAATAAAAAGCACAATATTCGTAGAGTAGGAATTTGTGTTTTGCGTTGGTTAGTTTGAATAAAATATATTCCTTTTCAAAATATTTTGAAACTATAACAAACATATAAAACTAAAAGCCAAGATTTGCCGTTGGAAAAATAGCGGCTATTTTGATCTTCCAAAATGCTGAAACGCGATACGAAAACGAGGTCGGCAAAATGCAAAAGCAAAATAATTTTGAAACAATCCGCTGTCATGCAGCCCATATTAAATGTAGAGATGTAAATAACAACGAAAAGCGTAAAGCGCAACGAAACAATGTCCAAACGTTGATTGACATTTTGTTTCTTGCCATCATAGTTTTTGGTTGGCGATTTAGCCTACAGTGTCAAAGACATGCAGTATGCAAGCACCGCTTGTTGTGTTTCGTCAAATAAAGCAGTAGGTTGTTAAATAAATAATTAGCAGTGTAACAATATCAACACTGTAAAAAATAAGCAAGTTAAACAAGTTAGAAATACGTATGGTGGATTATTTAAGCTAATGTAAAACAGTTACATGCATTTGGTCCTCGCCACTACGAAAAAGCGGCAAATCTATAATTACAATGTAAACATCATAAAATGCCGAAAGAAAAATCTTTACAATGTACAAGCTAGCACAAAACAAGCTTAAGGAAAAGGGAAAAGAAGTTCTCAATATGAAACGTTCCCACAAAACTACTCAACTACAGTAAATGCTACATATTAGTGCTCAAGTATCGAAGCAACAGGGATATAAAAAACCAGCTGGCACGCCGGAACACAGCAAACCGAAAAAAGTCGGGTGCCCTAATTTTTCGCAGGTATTAGGCTCAACACTTCCACTGGTTCGCGTTTTTCGCTGAGCACTCTTGTGTTAGGGTCCTTCACTTCCAAAGCTGCCTTGATTCTCTGCAAATATGTTAAATGTTTTTAAGGCATGGGGCGTGTTACCTTTTTGGCATTGTATACCGTGTTAAAACTGAAATATATCGCGGACCAGCCTTCAAAAGCAGCAAATGTTCAACAATGAAAAATTAATACAGCTCATATAAGTTAGATTAGAGTTGTAAACGGCCCCAAAACTGCATGTATCCCAAACCCGGTTTGAACCCGAAAGTACAAGCCCGAAACCCGGCCCGCCAAACCCGAATCGTTTTTCAGTTTAGGCCCGAAAGTTTGATTGACAGGCCAATACATTGAAGCTTCAGTAAAGACCAAATGAACAAACAAATTAAATTACACAGTTGTTCTTAAACAAGGCGTAGCAACTGGCTACTTGGCTAGTTAAATATATTTGAAAAAAATACTGACATAGAGTGTAAAGTCAGGCCCGATTCAAACCCATTTTTAAGTAACCTAAGCTTAAACCCGGCCCGAACCCGGCCCGAACCCAGCCCGAAAAGCGGGCCCGACTTACAACATTTAGTTAGATATTTGGATTTGACAACCCGACCGTATGGATAGAGTGATACAAAAATGTTTTAAATCATATAACTAATTCTCACCGACCGGCATCAGACCGCGATTGTTTTAACATACTTCTATAAAATTTAAAAATACAACTGGTGTCACAAATGAGGCTTCATCATAACTAAGCATTTGGCAAAGGTTCTGCATGATTTTTTTTTGAAAACCCTTTGTTTAAACGCTGAAGAATACAAGTGATATTTCAATCGTGACAAAGAAATAGTTTTGAACCAAATTTGACTACAAGACGGTGCTCGTCTACGCACGTGCGTTCATTAAATATTAACAGCAGAAAACGATTTTCTCCTGGTTAGGCCTAATCACACAAATGAAATTAATGTGTTTTACCAACGCAGTCGTTGCACAATGCGTTCGAAGAACCAACAGGGAGTCATGGTATAAATATATAAGTGGTTAGGTTAGTTACATGCATGTAAGCATTAATTACCAACATTTATTCGTTACCCGATAACGCATACAAGTGTATGAGTGCGCGAGCTTGATTAAAGAAACGCTCGGATTGAAACCTGATCCGCGTCCGGCTTTGCCACTAATAAAGCAGAAACGCCGTTGCGTCTATTGTTTGTTAAAGCCGAAGCTTGTGGGAACAATGTTTTTGATTGAATGTTTAATTTGTATGAATAAACCAAAACACTTTATTTTGCATGTGCGCCACAATACAACGAGTTTGAGTTCAACAGCAGTTTTTACGGATCGCCAATAAACTTAACAACACTTTCTGTTGCGCTTAATACCAAATGCCAATATCTGGTTTATTGTATCTGAGAGAGACAAGCAACTTTTTTAAGCAAACACTTGTTTTGAAACTTATTAAATGAATCATCCATGTGGTCGATAAATTCGTGGCATCAAAAATGGAAGTGTTGGGATTGCGCAGTGGTTTGTTGTTTTAACGTCCGTCCTGAGCCTACTGTTGTGTTAGAGCGGTGGTCGGCAACCGCCGGTCCGCGAGGAGTTCGTTACCGGGCCGTATAGGTTTTCAGGTTAAATCTTATTAAACATTTTGCCCATGTATGCCGGGGATGATAAACTAATTTAGGCGTTTTTATTGCTAAATATATGTAGTTTTTTGAAGACCGGTCCGCGATAAAATTTTAGTTTCAAAAACGGTCCGCATTGCAAAAAAGGTTGCCGACCCCTGTGTTACAGTGTTCGGACCATACGTCAGTTTCATATGATCTTTATTTCTTAAACCACTGGTTCATAAAAGAAAGCTGAACTCTTGACATAATAACGGAAGGAATTTATTGACTTAATAACGGGGAAAAAGGAATAGCTGTGAAAATGAAAGGGAATATATTTTCCATTTTATCGTGTTTATTTGAAAAAGAATGAACCCTACCTCTACGAATGAACCCTGTTTCCTCCACACACTGAAAGCAAACCAGCCAGGAACGCAGATCATCGATGTCAATGACAAACACCAGCCAATAACGTTTGCCCATAACGGGTACTCGTAGTCGCCCTGTTTCAGGGGTTTGGAGTTGATGCAGTAAAACAGGAAAATGAACTGCAAAAAATGTATGTAGATTTTGGCCCATCTGAACGGGTTTTCAATCAGCATCCTAACAAAGGACTTGTGCCGCGTGTGTGAGAGTATGAAGAATAGGCGCCTTGCATGCGGCATCCGTTCGAGATAACATAGCTATATTTGGTTACATGTCCTCAGTAGAGCCCACGCGCTATCGAAGTTTTCCACAGGCCGTTTTGAAATGATAAAGTACGTCTTATAACAAAAGCATGGAGAGTGATCCATAATGCTTCTGCTGTGTATGTTCGCTTAAAACAAAAGCATTGCCACTAACGATGACAAAACAGCAACGTTAGTGGATGGTTATTCGGTGTAGCATCACGATTTGAACAAAGGGCACACTATTTTACATTCTTTGAAGTAACCACACAGAACAGAAGCGCAAGGCGTTTTGTTTTCGTACTTACAAGGTGCGTACAGCTCCCAAGGGAATGACGCACGATATGTAACCGCATAACCATCACCGCCCATGCAATATTACTGCTGTTTTCAGCCTACATGACTCACTGTTTCTTTGAGAAATCAATGGTCATATTGATATGTTTCAAAGCAAGTTTGCCTGGAAACCAATCACGTTGCATTTCGCCAATCGCATGTTTCCTCCCTGTAAAAGCGTTGTTATGTCTCGGTGCCACGATAAATAAACGCATTCCTCCAAACAATCTAAACCAGTGGCCCACTGGTGGGCCATGGAAGCATTTTGATTGGGCCACAGACCAACCAAATAGAAAGCTTTTTTTAAGAATTTACTATCATTTGTGTCACTACACTCAATTTTACAAGAATAATGGCTAGGGGAGGAATTGAGAAGGAATGTTTTTATTTTGTTTTTTGTTCTGAACCTATTTTATAGTTGTTTTCTTTCTATCTTAAAAATTTACTGGGCCACAGAATTTTTTGGCAATGAAAGTGGGCTACGAAAGAAAAAAGGTTGAGAACCACTGATCTAAACGCACCGAGTTGAAAAGTAATTACAGCTTTTTATATTTGCTCCTGAAAATCTTTATGTGCACGTGTTGGTTTGCTCCTAAAAACAAAACCTAATTGCAGAGGACAAATATTGATTCATTCGCGAGAAGGTGCTCGCGCTGTATCGTCAAATACCAAAATTGGCTTTATTTACTGCCTGTAAAAATCTTGGACATGTAAATAGATAAAAAAAAAATCGGCGCACATAGATCATTTGACAAACTAAAACACAAATTGAGCTGTCAAGGAATCCCGCTTGTCAAATGACGCCTCAGTTCGTGTTTTAGTTTTCAGTCAACAACTGGGTTGTTTCGCGGAATGTTATCAGTAGGATAAGGCTTCACATAGACAGAATGATTACTGAGAGCTACTGCGTGGGGGTTGCATGGGAAACGCGTCGGATATTTTGACTTCTCACAGCCGGCCGTTCGGCGCAGAGGAAGACTGGAATTTGACATTTCGCAACACCCTTCAGTTTAAACCTTAACAGTCAGGATATAAGCACCCAAAACAACATGCGCAGTGTATTATATTCTATATGCTACGACCACTTCTTTCACGACAGACTTTCCCATGTAATAAACGCGTTTAAACCATAAGGTTGACCTTATAAATAACTTTTTACGGTTATTTTCTGCCATTGCAGTGTAATATATGTTTGATTGTTAAATTATACATAGGGATGTTATCTACTTTTTGACAATTTATGACATTATCATTTTTTAAACATAAATGTATTTTCTATTCACACACATAATTAAAAATTGAAACACACCGATTTTTAGTATGTAGGCTTAATTAAGTGTGATTCAATTTCCACAGATGCTACAGTAAGATGTTTTGTATGTATTACTTTATATGCCTATTTGAGAATGTCCGAAAATTCAAAGAAAATAGACAACTAATATTTAAGATGCATATGTGTTCAGTATATGTGACAAATGGAAACTCTTTATCATACGATAAAGAGGCACAATGAAAACAGTGGCTGATCCATTTTTGAATCAAACACTTAAGTAGTCTGTTCCATACAAAGTAGGCGTGTAAACACGCGATCGAGATTTATAGTTAACTGCAGCAAGCAGGATAAAGAACGGGAAAAAAGCGTCACACATGCTGAACTCGTTCGTCACATCTTGTATATACGTACCGTCGCCATTCCAGGGGTGATGAACTTATAGCAGTATTTGAAATAACCAATCGGGAAATAGCCAATCATAGACTCGATGTTGCCATAGAAACGGTCGGCCCCGTAAATCCAGCCAATAGCAATTGCTTCAAAGAACACCAACCAGAGAAGAGATATACCGCTGGCGGCGTACATATTTAGCAGCTCGAAAAGGTAGATACCACCCTGTTTGTAGAAAGCAAATATCGATTGATACTCAAGATGGGTGCTAGCTCTGTTCTTATAAATAACTGAATTCGCTTAATACCATTTGGGCCTAATATTTTGTTCTAGCGCGTTATCCAGATAAAAAAAAGTAAAACACTATGCCAAGTTGAAATTTGTAAACGCTTTGTGTGCCAGTAAGTATAAACGTGTGGAAAATATTGTACTAAACGAACATTTGTGAGTAGAGGCAGCCCAAGAAGCAAAAGGGTTCCGGCAACGATTGCAGTAAGCTTCTCCTGTCCGTACTTGCCGCGTTTCATCCGCGGAACAACATCCGCGATGGTCGACACCCCACACTCCACACAAGCAAACTGCAAACAAATGTGGTTGTTTGTTGACAGTCTTGAGGAATTTGATCATAAATAACTTTAAAACGACAACAGACGGCCCTAAAGCAGCTTAAACGAGGGACCTTGCGTAAAAGTGCTTTAAATGTCATCAACAATTTTTTTTGTTATTTTGCGTTTTAAATAACAAAGTGTTCAATGCAAAATAACGGATGGCGCCGACATGTTTAAATACGCAAAAGGAAAATAAATCCAATTTTGGGAAGCGGGGTCCGAACCCACCTTCTCATTTCAAAAAGTTTCTGAAAAATGAAAAAAATTAAAACAATACGCTTTACTATCTCACCTGTGTGTCGACTCCCACCAGAAAAAGTGTAGCGAAAAAGAGGCCAGACCAGAGCTTCGGCATCGGCAAAAGCGACAAACCAACAGGGTACACAAGAAACACAAGACCGGGACCTGAAAAAACATAGTCATGTTATTACAAGGATCAAAGCGTCTTTAAGACATATTATAGGCAACAGTAGTATTAAATTTCGCCTATGTACGCGAAATCTTTGCAAGGCGTAAACTAAGACTTACAGTCACAGATTTTATTTGTACAACATAGAGGTGACGCTAGACTTACGCACTGTGTTGTTGAATTGGATATCTCTTAAATTCCAAATCAAACACTGCAAAACGCAGCGATAATTTCAACCCACGTTTATCTTATTAATTGGCAATTTCATAATTGGTTGTATGGGTTTGGAGCAAGACAAAAGTAACAGTTTTTTTTTATCAAGTAGTAAACTATTACAAAACCCCTCCCCAAACAAAAGAAAATATTGTTTGGTAAAAACAAACTTGTCTTTAACAACTAGCTGTACTAGCCGTAAGTGCACAAAACGCGCAAACAATCTTTATTTATATCACAAAGTAAGTTTGAAATTCAGAATATTCATGAATCTGTTCAGGACTCAAAATTTCCATCAACAAATATAAGTTCATTGTTACCATTATCGTATTTAGGGGCGGAATTTTCCACGTGATAAACAAAGACTGACAAATACGAGGTAATTTGTGGAACGTACCTCCAACAGCTACTTGGCTCACATCCTTATCCTGGATAAATGCCATATGCCCAAGTAAACTGAATATTACCAAAGATGAGAACAATGAAGTAAGACTGCATGTACTGGATAAGATAACGCATTGTCTGTAGAAAAATACGGTACTGATAACATCAATTCGAAGTTACGTGAAAACCCTACATTATTTTTGTCCTGACGTTGGTGAAAAAATAATGTTCATATTACTAATTCCTTACGTCAAAAGCAGACAGCACAGGGATTTCATATAAATTGGTCACCTGTAGCAATTGTTGTTAAACTTGTTAAAACTTCCGAAAGCGATCAAAACCGTAAAGCAGATTCCGTATGAAAAGAAAATTTGACCTCCTGCATCGACCCACACCTGGACGACAGGAAAATGACGTCATATCAGCTGACGCGCTTAAGGGCATAAATTATTCACGAATTTCAAAGTAGCTGCATAAAACCTACTTGGGCCTCCTTCAACTTGGTAAAATTCGGCTTTAGCAGATACTCGATTCCCGTTGAAGCGCCCTCGAGTGTCAAGCCCCTTACAAGAAGCACTGCAAGGAGGACGTACGGGAGTGTTGAAGTGAAGTACACGACCTAAATGTGTAAGTTGGAATAAGTTTATCATAATGATCTCTGGCACAACTTGCTAGTTTGAACTACCTTTCCGCTCCAGCGAGTGCCTTTGAATATGCAAAGGTAAATCACGAGCCACGAACCAAGAAAACAAGCCACCAAAGGCCAATTTGTAATTGTTCCTATTTCGGAGAGACCTGATGACTGCTGTAGCACATTTCGCCTGAAACAACAAGTTAATATAATTAATTTTCATACCTCAAGCAATAAGTAGACAACTATAAAGGTATTTTTATACCTCCAAAATTCTGATTCGGGCGAAACTGCCAACGCCGACATGTTGGCGTCGCTGCTGTTGACCATAATATAGGTGTCATTGCCCCCTGTGGTTTGGTTTTCTTGGAATCCTGGTAGTCGACAATCTGGACTGTTCCACCATTGCCCTGTGGGAAATCATTGTATTGTTGCTAACACACTCCGTAACAATGGTACGCAGTAGGTACTGCAGATGTCTTGGATCAATAAAACAGCAAAAATTTTGCTATTTGAATATACCAGGCCATGAATGCGATACGCGTTTGAATGGGTACGGCAGAATACAATATTCTTTTTCGTTTTTATGAATTTTGGGCTGGTTTCAATGCTTCGTATTTGTTTTTGTTTTTCTTTTCTTTTTGGGCGTTGGTTTTAACAAACAACAGACACATCGCTTGCAAACCCAGACCATTACCCTGAAATATAGTTCCAGCAATGTTCACTTCACTAACATTGTAACTTACCACAAAGCGTCCAGGGCAGTTCTCCGGGAAACAAGCAGTTAAAGAAATAGTAAACTGACCAAGCCATGACCACCATGTTGTAGGTGCTGAACACGAGATTGACGAAAGTGCATCCGTATCCGATACCCTGCGGTAAGTTGTAGATTTTAAAATGTTTTATATTCTTTGATTGGTTGGTTGCAGTTAAACTGCTATTTTGGCACCAGTTTACCGCATTTACGCTCTATGACTCTAAGCCGATAAGTACACAAATGGGCGTTTTTTTTCGATCAGCTTGTAGTGTAAAATATTTATTTAGTCATCATAGCGGAACAAAATTGCGAGAATATAAGTTGGGTTTGTATTTTCGAACACAGTGAGATTTGGTTGACTTCCAAAGATGGAGATTTGTTTTCAACTAACTAACCTTCATGGAAGGAAGAATCTTCCAGACTTCAACCGCGCCCAGTCTTGTGTACTGACCGATCGCAACTTCGAGGAAAAACATTGGGATGCCACCAACCAGCATGATAAGGAAGTACACCAGCAGGAAGGCACCTGAAAAGTTCAGTTGGTTTAAAACACACTGCAGTGTTTTTCGGATTGAGCATAAATAGGGAGATGTTGTGTAAACAATGTTGTGTATAAATGACAAATTGAGTGTGGGTCGATACTTACCTCACCCCTAAATGTGTTTTCTTTTAGGGGTACTGTTTTTAAAGGTAAAACAGAAATTATTTAAAGCACGAAAACAATCTTAACAAAAATGTTTGAAGCTATGCACTGTGATGTTTAAACTCTTTTAAATGCAGAAAATACCAAAAACTTATTCGTTGTTCCATTGGACGAGGACAAATTCGTTGCAGCGAGGATTGCCCTTACACATGCACTCCTTACGGCAAATGAACTCTCCACAACAGAACTCGCAAACCAATTGGGAAAAGCAAATCGACCAACGGCAAATAGCACGCAAATTAAAATCAAAAGTGAAAAAGGGCGACCGAAACGTGTCGGGACGATGCAGAGCCGTTGTGTCCATCCGGCCCATGCAGTGGCGTCCGGGCGCGGGCCAGCAGTCCTCTCTTACCTCCGCCGTTTCGGTAACACAAGTAGGGGAAGCGCCAAACGTTCCCGAGGCCAACTGAATAGCCGACCATTGCAAATATGAACTCCCACTGTTTTCCCCACGTTTCCCTGTCAACAGAGCAGTTATATACATGCACCGGCAAGGCCGCTACATACAGCGGCTGCTGGTCGGCCGAAAACGCTCATGTTATAGTAAGAAAAGGAAGAAAACCAGAAGATTATACCTTGTGTTGAACTTATAGTGAAATTTTGCGTCCACACGAGCTTACTCGAAAACAAATAGTGTGTACAAAAACACTACACAAAACAATAGGAGATTGGAGGTATGGAAGAAAATCTTACACAGGTAACACGCTTGCCTAGTTAAAATGCTGAAATGGGACAAAGGATTCTTTCCTTCAGCCCACTCGACAAATCAACTCACCTCGTGCTGTTATCCTCTTCGCTGCTAGACTTGGAGCTGTCTATCTCCTTCTCATCGTAGATGACTTTGCACGTTTTTTCACTCATTTTTACGAGGCTAATTATGACTGCAGAAAATTAGGTTTCTAAACACTGATTTGGTAAGGAAAATTTTACCTGCAAAATAAAGAATGTTTATGTGGACAATTTTTCGGAATGGTGACAGCGGGAAGTGACTTTGCTTTCCGTTTATAGATAAAAGGCACCAGCATGGTAAGATCCACTGGGAAATTCATTCAGTTAAAACACAGTTTAATCAGTTAAACAAACAATTAGAACAAGAACATGCGGTTGAGGGCCACCATTTGTATGTACCGTACAGCCAGCATTCCAGCAACAAAAGCTACACTTTGTTTCTTAAAGTAACCACAAAATTCCACATCATTGTAAAGCTGCTTCCCGTACGTTGGTTATTGGTAGCCGGTTACTAGGCATCGTGATCGTCGTTTAACACTTTTATACAGCGGCCCAATTACTGACTGTTGGAGTGTTGGATAAAGCGCGGGACCCCATTCAAGCTTTCTCTTTGTTTCATTTCCACTGAAGCGGTTAAACGGCAATCACGTTGTTTTTAAACGGTAACTTTTTTTCGGTCCATGAAAAAGGCAACGCACACTTTTTTACGTAACCGCGTTTTCGTTGGTGCCTCGTGTTAGAATTAGACCAAGATGAAAATTGGCTGAGTAGAAATCCCCCCACACCAAACCACATGGTCGTAAACGCTTCCTTTTCAAGCTTCTGAATAATGTTAACTGCTTGCTGACAGCCATTCTCTGCTTAAAAAGGTAACGAAACGTAAGCTATACTGTCTGCTGGCTTCAGCTGCTTAACGGTTTAGTTTATATGTATCACGTTGAATACGACAAGTAGACAGCTGTCATGAGCTTAATGTATCTAATATCAACAGAAAGTAAGCTTAAAAACCTAAACGACAAAACAAATAGGCTACTTTCCATAAAAAATGTAAAGATCTTGTTACATTTCGAAATTTTTCCGTTACGGACATGCGTCATCCCTAGGCAAGGCTTTAAAGAATTGCCACAATTTTCCAATGTGAAACCGTTGAACAAAGTGTTTCCTGGCTGCCTTTTTCTATTTTTTATTGAGGGGAGCGTTGAGTGCCGAAAGCACACACACGCGTACACACACACTGGCACAAGCGGACACTATTGCTTCTGATAAAAATGACATATGGCTTCACACAACACATCTGGAGACCATCACTAGTTTTGACAGAAATAGGTCTTGAACTCGACCTCATGACTTCAGAAATTACCAAACAAAGTTTAATTCATCAACAAAGCGCATGTAAATACTCCACTGTATGACCATTCTTATTTTGAAGATTTAGAAAAGACGGCTTGAAGTTAAAAACATTTTTTTTTATTTCAAACCTTCCGTACAGACTCCATAAACGTATAGTTTGTTTTCCTAGTCACAAACAATAATTAACGTCTTTGTGACACTAAATAGCTGGGTTGCATAGATTACTTATGATCAAAACTCCGAATCATCTGTAAATACTTGCCGCACTTAAGATTTTCCTGTTAACTTGCAAAGATATATTTAAGAGCAAGCAGTTCGACGTTCAAACGAGATATATCTGGAATCAATTAATATATAACCTGTTGCTACCAGGAATAATATTAACTTTATAGAGCTCTTTCTGCAAAACTGTGTAGTACGTCGAATCGTAGGTGCTAAGTACAATTGCTTTCATTAGTGTTTGCCAAAAAATTAATTTGAACGACACCTATTTTGTAAAGGTCATTTAAACACCTGTGTTTAAAAACATGTACAGTATTGTTTGATAATCCGAATCAAATAAAAATATAGTTCCTATAAGTTCGCATGGAGTAGCTCTGCCATACGTTATCTCGTTGGATGACAGTTCTTCCTTTTTGGCCTAAAAGTAAGTGGTCCTTTGAGCAGAGTTGCAAGCGGGCCCGAAATTCGAGCCCGAACCCGACAAGCCCGAAGCCCGGCCAGAACATAATCGTTTTTGAGAAGTCCGAAAGTTTGATTAACAGGCCTATAATATAAAAGACACAATGAACAATAATAGACAATGACCTTTGGGTGCAAAAGTAACTGTTAATATTCTTTGTCAAGAATATGTCCACTGTTTTGGTGATGAAAATATGCCAGGCCAAGCATAAAGGTACTCGAAAGCAAGGAGTTTGAATAGCTATCGAGATTGTTTTGGATTTAAACAGAACATGCGGAAGGACTTTTATCAACACTGGTTTATGTTTTGAAAGGACATAATGCACAATAACTACAGACCGATAAACGTATGACACACTTGTGCATAAGAGCAGGAACAAAACACCTTCATTACATTATTGTTAAAACTTTTGCACTTTTGCGCTATGGATAAAATCCACTGCACCACATGAAGATACTGGCACTTGTAGTGGTTTTATTTTGCAGACAATAACAATGTGAATTTATCGGAAAATACTATTTGCGAAATGTATTTATATTTGATTCTGAACATCGCTGGACGTGCACTAACGTTGGAATGACCTTTGTAAACAGGTGTAGGTAAAAGTCATTTTGTTGGCAAATAGTGGTAAAACCAAACATCTTTCGTTTGAACTTTAAACTGGTCTCATGTTAATTTGGAATTTTAAACGTAAGTGGACACATTATTACCACACGTTTTAGTCATCACATTTTTTTACCTTTTTTTCTTTTTCGTCGAATTGGCCATGATGCTGTTTGCTAATGTTTAAGAATCAAAAGCGATCCACTTTAATTTGGCATGCGGGTTTAACCATTATGCCACACGTTGTCGCCGCATTTTTTACCCTTTTTCCTTTCGCCCCAAAACTGCAACGGTACTTTTTGGTAATGTTTAAAAATCAAAAGCGATCGACTTTAATTTGGCCTGTTGGTTTAACTATTGTGTAATTACTTCTGTTGGTCCTTTTTCCAGTTGGGATATGATTTTAGCACTGAGCATTTCGCATTTTCAACCAATGTTTAACTTAACAAACCTCAGATTTTAGAAATGGGATGACTTGTCCTCAATTGTGTCTACCAAGCCAGTCAATGTTGAATAGTTGTTCACATATCCGGCTATGAGTTTTGTTAATGTTACGGAATTATTCTGGGCCCGAACCCTGCAATATCGGCCCACCACCAAAGCCAAAGATACCGCGCACTGGTTTAAGTTTGGACGGCTTAACTTTATTGAAACTATAAAATCAACAACGATAAATGTAGCTACGTTAAAATGCAACAACACGTGGCGACCTTTAACCAAACAACACCTCGCGTTACATACCTTTCAAAAGACGTTAAGATATACAAGAAAAAACAAAAGAAAAAATATTTTTTGTCTACATTTTTTAACTGGTACATGATACATCGAAAAGCCTGTAGTACTGGCCTGACTCACTAGTTTTGACAAGAAATTTCCATCAACTTACACAGCTTCGAACACAAAATTGATGAAGCACTGTTATGCAATTCGTTAAATAAAAAGATGATTTTTGCAAAAGAATCATTTTTGTTTGCAACAATAGCAATAATTGAATCTTATACGTATTAAACTGATAATTTCAAAAAATCCCAAGGTTTAAAACGTTTTTCCCAAGATCCCAAGTTTAGCACTGAAATCCCAAGATCTTGGGAAAAATCCCAAGGAGTGGCAGCCCTGGTCAAAATGGAATTAACACTTTAGGCTACTAGATGTTTCCAATCTAGATGGCTCATGGGCCATTAACTGTGATAAACACCGCTATTTTGTTGAAATGAAAAAGCTCGTGGCTTTACTATCTTACTTGCGTGTTGATCAATGTTTTTTTTATTTCATAACAAAGAAAGCAATTTTTTGCGCATCTTAGTTTTGTCTGTGATGTCACAACCTGCGCATAGGTCACTGATATGCCTAACCATGGCTCTTGCAAGAGAATAATATTTAGGTAAATTGAATCCTAAAGCTGTAGTGGACTGGTAAAACTAAAAATTACTTTTAGCAGCTTAAGGTTTGGCTTTGCTGAGGTGTTAAATTACCTTTAGCAATTGTATTCATCTTGGACCGCGGAAAATTACGAAACGTCATTTATGTAAATGAAATGGTTTGGAAACCACTGACCTCTGAAAAAGTCAATGCGGCCTACATAAGTGTCAATAAAATGTTGGTTGGCCTTCATGAACTTTAACGTTCTCTATCCCTATGCTACACTAAAACAGTAGTCATACAAAATCTAAACGGATTTTTAACTTTACGCTTTAATGATCAGAACACGTTTGTATTATTTCATCACAATAACAATGTATCACAAAAGTTAAATTTGATATTTTAGCTTTGATATTTAGATTTATGATATTAGATTAATATTTTTTTATTTGCTAATAACGCCGCGGGCCACAGAAAATTGCCTTGCGGACTACACGGTATTGAACATTCTTTTAGTTAGAGTCATTCGATGGGCAAAATTGCCATCTTGGATCAAATCAGATTAGCTGAATCTTCAAAAACATATCAAACTGACACTAATCAAAACATGCTTCATATCTATAGTATCGAATGCAAATGATTTCTCCGCCATGTGGTAAATGTTGCTATAACTTGCGCTGGCAGCAGAAAAGGCAGCTAAATGTGCAAAGTAAGAGAAGACTGACATCAATAGAAATAGACATTATTAATGTTTTACATTGTCGTTATTTTTTGGTTCACATATTTTTTTTGGTTTAAATCAAAGTATTTCACCGCGGTTTTGCAAATCTATCGCTGCTAGAGTTCATTTACAGAAAAATCCAGTAACGTCGCTTTGGCGTGACCAAACGACATGACGCAAGATCATTTATCATCACTAGAGGCGCTGTGAAGCCAAGAACTCAAACTTGTCCGAATGGTCTGGCGCGCCTGACCCACATACAAGCATAAAAAAAACCTTGATCGGGATTCTTCCCCGGGATTGTCCTGGGTTCGAACCCCGTGAAAAAAAAAAAAAAAAAAAAAGTTAAACAAGAGGGAGACAGGCGCCCGACCCATAACCAGACATAAAAACTTGATCGGGATTCGTCCTGGATTTAAAACCCGCAAAAAAGAGTTTATCAAATATTCTGAGGCACTAGACCGAAGGTGGGCAACCTTTTTGCATGCGCGGGCCGCAAATGTAGTGATACATTGCGGCAGCGGGCCGCAACGATGATCATTCAATAACATAGCAGTGCTAGGCAAAGTCAAACACAGAATAATTGTGTCTTTGTGCGTAACAATGCCTCTTCTTAGTAAGAAACTAATAACTATCAACGTTTAATGTAACAACCTTTTGGTATAAATTGGGCTTTAACACATACAGTTCGTCCGCCGATAAAATAAAATACGAGTCGACCGCTCAAAAGTTGCTCGCGGGCCGGATGCGGCCGGGCCGTAGGTTGCCCACCCCTGCGCTAGACCATCACAATGATTAAAAACCTGGTACGAACTCGCAAAAGGATGCAGTGTTCCCAAAACCGAAAACAAGTTTGCAAGTACAATAGACGTGTCAAACATGTTGAAACAACCTTAAAACTAACGTCGTGCGCGCAGCAGTGGCATTTTCGCACTCAAATAGGACGGTAAAGCACAGGACAGAAGTACTGCAACATAATTTATAATATTTTTGATAATGTCGTCGAACTCGCCACGCCTCTCAAAAAAAACTAAAAACTAAATATGTAATCAACTAAAACCCAAATTTCAAATGTTGTAAACAACACAAACGATGTTTAGGAAGTTGTTTTCTAGACCCAGGGTCTGCAAATACTTTTTGGCGCGTCCATAAAAACAGCTCATAAAGTCTCACGATCCAATGTACACAATATCATTTTGTTCAATATATTTTGTTTTGTGATATTTTCACGGTCCATGAAAGGTTGAGAATCCACTGGATTAAACTATCAACCGAGATACTGCACTGACAATCGCTGCAAAGGTTGCCGTCATACTTGAACTTACACAAGCAATAGGTATTTAGATTGGGTTTCTCGGCAATTGTGCAAACCTAAAACAAAAAATGGTCGTTATATTTACACGTAGATTTAGACTTTTCGCAAGTTTGAGGACCCCTGCTCTAGAAAGCCTATTTTAGCCTATATGTGTGTAACCCAGGGGGGTTCAAAAAAGAGAATGTAGGGCTAAGGAGATTCAACGCATTTACGTGGTCTCACAAAGCGCAAAAGCCCTTGTCTTACAACAGGGGTGTCCAAAGTGCGGCCCGTGGACCAAAGCGCAGGCTATGACCCGCTATAATTTGAATTAAGATTTCGGGTTGTTGCGACTTCACGCAAAAGCATTTTTACGGAACTTAGTTTACCGGTAAAAAGAAAGAATACATGGTGCTGATTGCTGACGCAACAAAATTAAATGCCGTTCTTTTTTGTGTTAGAAAAGTCCGGTTTAAACCTTTGCAAAAAAACGTTGGCCCACGGGCGTCTTCACCTGATAAAAATTGAAATTTGATGATTGGCGTAGGTGGGTACTGCAACCGATTCGATGATTGTATGCAAAAAGTGTACGCAGGCCGCACACAAGCTAATCGACGATTTTAAGCACGAAATACAAAAGTACATACCTTTTGGTTTACATGACTATATCTCTGGTAAAAATATCGGTTTCTTTCGCATAGTCTAACGCTCCTGTTTTGGCCGTTAGCCAACATATGTAGCGTTGCTGGTCGATTACCCCAGGCATTTAGCCTACATAAAATCACCCATAAAAGATGTCTCGCATAAACCACCGTTTTTTTTTTACAAAAACGCTTCTTGACACAAAAATTAATAAAAAATTAAATAAACACAAAAACAATTGTGTCGGCTATAAGCAATTTATTAAGGGATTGAACTCGCGGTAGAAAAAAATCAAATGACTGACAAACAGAGACACAATTGCATATCCCTGTTCCTATGCCCTGTTTCCGTCCAAATATCAACAAGGGTTTCACAGGATTTCACTCGGATGGCGTTAGCGGTCCGTGGCGAAAATTGTTATGATTGCTCACTCGCCATTGGCTGGCGGGTTTAAAGGCCACTTTTTCTCTTCCACCATTGTTCGGCATCTGTCGACGAGACGGGGGTGATTGTTGCGTGTTGCGAGCGTATAATGCGCCGTCTTCGTAATAGAGATGTTGTGTGTCAGTTGTTTTCAGTACGACTGCAAGTCTGCAACAGGCTAGCGCTGCTGCTGCGAAATGGTCTTTAGCTGTTTGGTTCGAAAAGTTACATTGTTCGTTTGTTGTTACACTTTCCAGTCTGAACCTTTGCCGCCAAACAGAAAAAGTAGATGTGACAAAATACTTTGCTTCAAAAAGTGTGCTTATAAGGGAAAGGGACCATAAAGGATCATAAGTGTTCAGTGCTGCTAATACAAACTATAATTTACATAATTTAGTCAGCTGGAAGGTTTTGTCAGATAAAGTCAGAACAATTCAGATGTTTAGTGATTAAGTTGAGGATTAAGCTATATCTAAACTATAACTATATCTTTAGTGCAAATAGAAACACGGATTTAGTTATTTGACTGTTGTTCTTGAATCATGTATGGTGAAAACCTTTAATATTGTGGTAAATCGGAGCAAACTAACACCTAATACAAATTTGACAGAATTGCTTTGAACCACTGTGTGATCTGGTTATGGTTATAATATAGTTTGATAAACAAATCTATCTTTGGGTACAACTACTATAAAGTAGAGAGTTCAAAGGTCCCTACACTGTATATAGCATCTCCTGTTGGATGCAGAAATGGAATATGGGACTTTTCAAATACTTTGGATAGCATTGAGTATGTTGGTGCTTGCAACAAAACCTACATATGTATCTTCACTAGCTTTAGGTAAGTTTCGTTTTTTAGTGTTTTGTTGTATCATTGTAGTTTGCAAGTTTTTTTCATTTTAGTGTGTTTTAATTTTCTGAATAAGCATCTTAAAAAGTCAATAAAGTCTTTGTGTAGTGTTGAGGTATTTGTTGTACAATTAAAAACTTGCAAACATGCATTCATTGTTAGAAACAATGCTCTGCACTTAGTAAGTTTATTGGTGTGGGAATCTCACTCCCTCAAAGTGTTCTAAATTCCCCTCAACTGAACAGATTGCGCTAAGACAATGCAGCTGAATCGCGCAGTGTCCACGCGTGTCAGTACATTTGCGGCAGGGGGATTAGCTCCTCACATGAAAGGGTTTCCCGACTTATCGCTAATTGTGTGCCGCAAATTCAAAAGAAAAGTGCCCCCATTTGTGGAAAACGCCCAGTTATTCTTGTTGCCGCTGTTTGAACAACTGTAACCCTGCGCGGTCTCTGACACTTCTACATGAACGAAACGATTTGGTTCGCAAACACCGGATGTATTCGCCTACACATTGGCTTCCTATTGATCGGATCAATAGATGTTATTTGGGGTTGAATAGTTTTCGTAGATAACGAAATTTTTACACAAATTTTGACAGAAAATCTGTCCATTGCCCCGTTAGACGACAACGTTGCGTTAGCTATTTGATTTGCAACTTCTACCATGACTGTTTTAATTTATGCTTCCACATGAGTGGAACTGTTTTCTAAAGCTGCAAGATGTTATGCTATTGAGGCATAGCACCACGTTAAAAACGATTAAAGCCAATTCAAAACAAACATATCAAGACAAGTGTCTGTTTGCCAAACAGAACAACGCAATCGGAGAAGACGTTTATTTTGGTTAGGCGACGATCTAACGACCACTAAGTAGTTGAGGGGATAATATTGTTGCCGATTGACTGTAACGTCGCACTTAATGGCCAATCGAATACGTTTGTTTTGGACGCTTGTTTCTCTTCTGCGTGGCGATGCCTCCGGGGGCAACGAAAGCGTTACTGTCGGTAACTACGTTGCGCGACTGCCTGAAAAGATAGACCCAACTGGCCTGTCATTAAATCGGCATGGAAAGGCGTATTTGGTTACAAGCAGCAACGCTTGATAACAGGCTTCTATTCACCCCACCCACTTTTAAACAACTCACTGGCATTTTATTCACAAAGCGTTACAACGTACTGTTGTAACTTTGTTTTCTTCTCTGTGCTATTTGGGTTCCTTCTGCCTGTTTGCTCAGGGGCTCCTCCACATTAACATATGGGCCCTTAAGAACCCTTCAGTCATCTTAATGCTCCAAGTCTGACCTAAATACTAGATGTCCATGGCAGTTCTGTATTAATGTCTTCACTTAAACGAATATAGAAATGCTATTTCAGTAATTTTGTCAATTGTTGCTAACCGTGTAGTGTTCAATATGTTAGCAATGTATTAACAATTTTATGGAAAGATACAACAGAAATATACATAAAAGCTTTCCTACAAAACACTGAATGTATCAGCATTTACTTTTTTCCTGCTTACATTGTACATTTGCTCTATTCTTTTAGGCTCATGTGAATTTGAAGGTCAGGACCCTCTCTGCAGTTATCAACAGAGCACTGAAGATAACTTTGACTGGCAACTTCAAGATGATGGAAAAGGAGGTGGCTTTATGCAAGTGCAAACTCATTTACACAGAGTGGGACAAACTGCCAAGCTTACAAGTCCCGAGATAAACCAGCAGGTCCTAAACATACCTTGTTAAAAATATAATGTAATATCAGTACTCATTGATATGTTTTTGCTTTTTGTTAAGCTGAGAAAATAAACTAGTTTGAATGTGTAACAGCTCCACCAATAATGTAAATCATTCTCATTGAAGTTAAAATTGCTGACTTGTGGATTGTTATTGTTCAAAGGGCACTCACTGCTTTTCCTTCAATTTTACCAACAAAGCCATTGGCGTGCCGAGCAGCAACAATGGCACTTCAGGTTCAACTGGCCCGCCAGGAAAACTCAATGTGTATGTGCTTGATGAAACAAACAGCATTGAAAAGCACCCAGTTTGGAGCAGCCCTGACAAAGAATATTCAAGCTGGCAGCCAGTTTTCCTGGCTCTTAATCCACAGGGGTACCAGGTGATTCTTCTGTGCTTACCAGCTCTTTTACAAATTTACCCCATGAATTATTAATATTATGCACTTCATGAGATCATATTAGACATGCTTGGTGCGAAATATTACTTGTTATGCAGTTTTTCTATTTAATTTACAAGTTATACTAACAATATATATGCTTTACAGGTACAATTTGAAGCACTTGTAATGGCATCTCGACCTGGGGAAATTCAACTTGATGATATCATGGTCAAATCATCAGCGTGTGGTAAGAAGCCTTTCGTGAAATTATGCAGTTTTGGTAGTTGTCAATGCTAAAAAATACTTCCAAATCTTTTAGAGTCTGCACCACACTTTCTTCGGTTTGGCAATAAGGAAGTTAATGCTGGACAAAACCAGACCCTTCAGTGTTTATTGTGGGGTTATCCAAGTCCTGATACCCAAGTTCTTTTACAAAAGTCAACCGGTGAAGTTTATCAATCTACTTCGGTGCAGGAGTATGATGACCACCTTGGTGTGATTTTTAGGTAAGTGAATTATTTTCGGTTTTACTTGTATAGGCATTATAAAACTTTACACATTTTGTTTTGTAGCTTTATGAATGTGGCACTTAATGATGCTGGCTACTACAGGTGTGTTTCGGGGAATGCTACAAGTGTGGGCGTATCAAATTTTGGTTCTCTAAGTGTAAAAGGTATGTTATTAAACTATTACACAATAGCTGGTGATGTTTTTTCATCAGGTTCGTTTGACATAATGCTTTGGTCTCAGACACCATCAACGATTTTCTTTGTTTAAGCCACAATGCTGTGTACTGTGATACCCTGGCATTGTTTTTCATTGTGACATAGCTTCTTTCAATCTAATGTGAAGATGTTGTCGGTTAAAATGGTTTCCGGCATGAATTCTGCTACATATATTACCATATTGTTTTTACTGTATATAACGTATTATGTTTTTTTGTAGTTCCACCAATACCCAGACGTGGACCAAAAGTTGAGGAGCCGGGAGCGACCAGCTTCAAAATAACACTTAATGCTGATAAATTTATCGGAGATGGCCCAATTGCTCAAAAAGTTCTACACTACAGACCAGTAAATGGTGACTGGTCAGGTCAGTTGCTTAAATATACATGTTATTTTTTGTGATGAAAAAAATAAACCAAACAATCATGCTGTTAACTATGTTTTCTTGCTATGTTGGAGCAGCCAGTTCTGGTAAGTTGGTGTATTCAGCTCAAGCAAATTCACACTCACTGCTTTGTTTATTTGTTTTGTCACCAAGTTGCAAAGTCACTCCACTAAGCATGTGTTAACTGTAAACAATTGTTCAGTTTTAGAAACACGTTTATTTACACTTGAAAAATAGTTGTGAAGTAGCTTTATTTTGTAATGTGTGTCTTTGTATGTGTGCCAGATTTAGTTTGTTTATAACAATCAGTGTCAATTTAATTTTGAGTATATTTTATGTTTTAAACATTAACACTGAAGTCCAGGTTGGAAATCTTGTACTTAATCAAAACGTGAAAATCTTTGTTAAATTGGCCTTAAGGGAACCTTTGTGAACGCGCACGATGCTTGGCCCGTATGTAATCATTGTGCAATGTTTACACAGTCAAAGAGCGACTGGCTTATGTAGGGAGATTGGGAAAAGGCCAATGAGGGACATTCAAGCACTATGTACAGAGTATAACATTATTACAATTCTACTTAAGAATGGTCGCCAATTTGCAGAGACATTTCTTTCAGCCATGACACTTTTAGCATAAAAATGTGGTTCTAGTTTTCTATTAGCAACCTTAATCAGCTTATTACGTCTTTCCACGCCCTCTTAACCCGTGTGTTTTACCGCACATTTTTGCTTGTCTGATGAGTTACATACGCATCCCAGAACTTTGGTGTGCCATCGAATGAATACGTAATTAAATATGTACACTTGATCGCTAGCTCTTAAACCTTTATTACTTAAGCTTTAGGCAACATGACGCACCTCGTTCTTTGTTTAAACGAGTAAATTTCACATGCGTTTTTATAGGTGAGCCATAACTCACTAGGCCAGGTAGTCTGAAAAATTACCACTTTGAGCAAAGTTTAATGTTTTGCACGCCAGTGAGAATGGTGCCACTGTGAAAAAGACAGACAATTCTAAATTTGTCTTTCAGTCCTTAGTTTAACTACTTCCAGCAGTAATACGTACAGGTCAACCGCCCACTCGTTTTCCAAACTGTTACAGTGTCATCGGCTGTGTACAAACACGTTTTCGCTTAAACCAATATTGACTCTCTGTCTTTGCCACACAGACGTCCATCACATTACGGAGGACGTATACGAATTGTGGCATCTTCAGCCAGACACAAGTTACCAGCTTTCGGTGACCTTAGTACGGGCTGGGCCAGGAGGCGATGGACCGGCTGGACCTAAAACCATCAGCAAAACAAAATGCGGACCGCCGGTTCGGTCGGTTACTGGTGTGAAGTTCGAACGACTTGGATCCGACAAAATTCGCGTCAAATGGACTGTAAGTCGTGGTTTTATTAATTAAGAAGATTTTTTCCAACGTTTTTTCCCTGAAATCCTAGGTACCAGATATAAGTGTAACACAATGTCGCCGTTTTTCATACGTGGTCAAATACCGAAAATGGCCGGACAACGACACAGAATCAACTGACCAACAGGCCGAATATGACACCATCCCTGTAGAGGTCAGTATACCAGACCCACCTCGGGTTGCCAGATTGATTGTAAATGATTTCAAGTTTGCATTTGTTACTGTCATCGCTCATGTGGAATGATGTACTGGGCTACGAATGTGTTTTTAAAACAGGCGTAAGCAGGGTATAGCAATTTTTGTACCAGCCGCAAATGAATATGTAAACGAGAACACTTTCACTTCCTCTTTCAGTAACATAAAAACTCCCATGAGGCCAGGTCATAAAAAATATTTCTATATGATTGTCATGTTAATACCCTTGCCACCGCAAAATTCAATTCCCCACTGGTTTAAACATTGTAATGGAAATACGTGGCAAATATGTCGAAAATGATGGCAATAAAATGTAGGGCAACTTCCTTGGGCTATTTTCTGCCCCACATTGAGCTAAGATATTTTGTGCTGGTTTTTACCACCAGTGTAACCATTTATTTGTATTATTGTAATAGAATCGTAATGTGGCAATGCTTCGTGGCCTTGACCCCTACACAATGTATGGCATCAAAGTGGAATTAAGCAACATCATCGCCTCACAGGAAACAGGCGAATGGACGGTTCAAACATTGGAAGGAGGTAAGAGTCCTTACATGCTCAAGTCCCACCTGCGTCTGCTGCTGTACAACGGTTCCATTCATAAAACGACATGCTTGGAATCGCAACAAAGGCTTACGCGTATTACCGCACTGTGTGTATTCTATTGGGTCTCAGATCCTATGAATGGATTAACGGTGTTTGGTTGTTAGGCTTTTATGTGAAGACAGGTTTTGTTGCTTTGGAGTGCTTGTAGACTTCAAATGATGTATAACTGTGTTTCACTATTACCTTATTACTTCCCAACACTTTTGTAATTGAACTAACTGGGAGGTCTAATTTAAGTTGTTTTAGTACCACTTTTAGTACGGTTTTACGATTTTAAACTGTTTTTTTTTGTCATGTAGTGCCCGGCCCAGTACCCCAGGATTCGTTTCATATTGTCCACTTCAACGAAACAACTGTCACATTGGTTTGGGATGAGCCGCTCTCACCGAATGGAAAACTACGCAACTATAACGTAAGTCATACATTGTGTATCTGTCCAAAGGAGTTTTTTAAGAGTATTGTTGGCATAGACGGAGCTATTTACAGAAGTCATATCTTATGGTTTACTAAACCATGTAGCGTAAATCTCATGAAGTATTTTTTGTTTAACCTATTGAGGGTCAAATTGTCACAAGGTTATGTTTGCGCACACCTGTTTTGTCAAGCTTTAGGTCACAGAAAACCTCAGACTTTAGCTATTTTGATTTACCCATGATAAGTGGTATCTCATCATCGAACTCATTGAAGGATTTTAGGTGTCTAATAACATTTGATGGTAAACTTCACGCATCGCTCACCAAAACCACAATTTGTGTCGATTGCGTTTATTTGGTTTCCTTTTCTTCTACACCTGTTATCAACACACCAACCAAAGTCGATCCTTCAACTCTAGCTCTGTTTGTTAACAATTTAGCTTGAACCCTCAGACACTGCACATGTTCGGTATGCGCTTGGCAGACTGACCAACTTTTAAGTAAATCATCCAAATTACGCAGGCGCCGAATTAGCATAATTGACCACTAGGTGAAACAGAAGGCCCACTGTTCGGGCAGTGCTGAAGTTTGCCAGTTAGCCCATCCCATACACCTACGCAAATCGGTAGAGTTGATTTGCCAATTTCTTTACAATCCATTTTAGCTTGACCGACTGTAAGAGTTAGTATGTTTTATTATGTCAAGCTATTTCTTGTACTAATGTATTAAAACTGTGTAGGGATCTGAAAAGTGATTTTTTAGGGACATGACTAAAATTCGAATAGTTGGTGCTACGACAAAACAAGGACCAAACACCAAATGCGAGTCTCCAAGTAGGCCCATATAGCTTACAATCTGCTACGCGGAGTGCGCGCTCCGTATTGACAATAAAGCCGCCGTTTCACTGTCAGGCTGTCAAATTTAAGACTCCAGCCAGGACGCTGTGACTTCTTTGGTTAATGATAAACTACTTCTCTCGTTCGACATCAAAGCCTTCTCTATTGGGCGCACTTCCGTCTCCAATTTACAGGTTGCGGTTTAATATTGTTCTCCTATCGCCTCATTTCGCTGCGCAGTCGCTTTGTTGGCCATTGGTTTTGTTGGGCGAGGTGTGAAAGCGCTTTATTGCGATTTTTGCTTGAGGAAATTCGCTCGGCAATTAATTGAGTACATAATATTCAATACCTTTTATGGTTCAATTCTGGACGATTTTAATCGAATGATGAGGGTCCACCGAACGTGCCTCTGTATAATTTGCCTCAACAAGACCACAGACTCCCTTGTAAGGCTCAATTAAAACATTCCAAGGTTGTCCCACATTCGAACAAATCACCACACACGGCTGGACTTTGTTAGCAATGTAGGCTTTGAGGTGTTGGAATGTCGATAGTAAACATCACCTACTAGTTTTCCTGACGTTTTTCTGTGTAGTGGAACATGCTGTGGTCGTGTCACACTCTCATGACACTGCGGTATTCGCCTGCTATTAGGGTTTTTACATGATCTTTTTTAGCACTTTTACTGGTTCTTAGTTACTGTCATATTTCAAATGTTGTGACAACATTTACATTACGATGTTAAAAACTCATGATGACTAAAATTACTTGTATTTACATTAAATACATCGCACAATAAGGTTCATGTTAAAAACTTAATTTGATTGACAGATGCAACGTGTTTTAATCAGCAAAACTTTAAACATTATGCGGTATAGCTTCAGTTTTGCGTACATCACATACATTACACAAAAACTCCTAGGTTGCATGGTTTTAAATAATTTGCGTTTTCCTTCAGGTTCTGTACAAGGCAGTTCGCTCCAGCGACCCGCAAATGTCCATCGAAAATGAAACTGGATTTCGGGAGGTCGAGGTGTCTGGACGCCGCGTGACCCTCGCACTGGCACCTGGAACCGACTACATATTTCAGGTCCGCGCCAAGACGTCAGCCGGTACTGGCCCCTCAACTGAAATTACTGGTTCTACATCGATTGCACGTGAGTATCTGTTTGTTAAATACACAGGTTGTCATGTTACAGCGTACTTCATGTGCCTGTTTAAAGTTCATCATTTGTAATTCTTTAAATAAATGAAGTTTAAAACTCGTATGGTAACTGGTAAGTTGGTTGTTCCATTGTATGTGTATAGCGATTAACTTGATCCGTTGGCAAAATGTACAAGTCGATGTTTACGAATACACCTTATGTGCGCAAACATCTCGGCTTGTTATGATCGCACACGTTGCACTTTTCAGCCTGAGCACGTTTGCCTTAAAAACATGAACCCACCTAATCGCTCGCTTTGTCCGTTATCGAGAACCGCATAGCTTCAGGGCAGCGTCGTAGTGCGCATCTTTTAAACCGGGAATGCGCAGCAAATCTTGTGTGAGCGTGCATGGTTTAAATGCCTTCGCACTCGGCCCGGCCTCTATAAACTGTTTTGTCATGGAAGCAAGTGAAGCGTGAAGCCCAGTTGATTCACCTAACCGCACTCTGACCCAACAGAGTTTTTTCTGTGTTGTAAATAGCGCGATTTTGTTATCGTGTGCAAATGATTGAATTTAGCTTTAGGCCTGCCATTGTTGTTTAACGTTTTTTAAAAACTCAGCTTCGGCTTTCGAAAATGTTTGTTTAGCGTCAAACAATACGATGTACTGAGAACCAAAATCCGATGCGTCGTTCAAAAATAGCAAATTTAAGGCTTGTCTGTGGTTTTTAAACCATTTTTAAACACACATAGTACACACTGCACGTTTTATCACCTTTAAATGGAGCATCTTGATTACCATTGGCGCTCGTGTATCTACCAACTATATCATGGGCTTCGGGTGACTTGCTATGACTGGCATGCCTGACCTCTGCGTGGAAATTCTGCACCTATTGCCTTGTATATGTGATCCCGCGATACTTTGGCAGCACGACCATTGGAAAAATCGCTCGTGTGAAATTCGGCAGCAGGATCAAGTAGCTGCGATTCACGTCGCAAAACGATACTAGCTGTCGGTTTCCGGGCTTGCGACGAAGTGAGCGTGGTTTGCCCAGCCACTTGCGATAAGCGCCATGCATGGTTGAATGCGAACTATCTGTCAAGGGTTGCGGCAAGTAAAGACCGTTTGGTGTTAAAGGACATGCCCCAATTTTGGAATATAGCTTTGTTTAACCATTGATTGACTGCGCATTTACGGCAGAACTGTACTACATCCCCTAAAAAACATTTAAAGGATACATTTCAGTTTTGTGTTTTTTGAAACAATCAGGCCTTGTTTTTAAAGTAAAAACACACTCCTAAATTTGAGTTTAGTTTTACGATTGGTAGCATCGGTTGTGGCTGTAATGTATTGGGAGATAGTCTACACCACGTGAACAACACGAGGGTGGGGCTGCAACGACGCTTGCCCCCCTTTCTTGCACGCCACGCGGTCCGACGAACACGACTTATCACACACAAACGCCACTGTTTATTTTGGAAATCCACGGTCGACTGAACCCGGCTCGTCGCCCTGTGTTCCCTATTCACATTTTGCCACGGGCGCATGCCTTATTGCTGTTCGCGCCCTTTGTTTGCATTTGACTGTTTGGGTCAAGGCCGCCATGTTTGACTTGGGCACTGGGTCAATTCCACGCTCTGACAATACATCGGCCGTAGCGCCGCAAAGTAACATGTAAGTGATGTTGCCGCCTCACTCAATATACGTTCAGGCTTTGTTTTCCCGATGACCCGAAATAATTTTGGCGCATCGAACGTGGGCTGTGAATTGTGTCACGCTTATTGTGTTTTTAACGCGGCATGGCCTATGACCTTTCAGTGTCGCAATATTGCGTGTACATAGATCCGAATACAATGTTTTTCCTTAACCCTTGTCCTATGCTTTGCTCTGTTGCTAGGCTTTCCCGCATTTCATGTTCGTTCAGCATAACGGCTTCGACAACAGACGTTTTCATTAGTCGTACAAAGTACATCGGCGTTTCCCCCCTAGCAATTCAATCATAGGGTTTTATACCATATCGCCTTATCCCTTTCAAAAGTAATCCCTGGCTCACGACAATTAAGGGCAATTCTCATAATCGCCGAAAGCGTGTGACCTAATGGGCAATTTTGTGGATGGCAGCTCAACAACACATAACACTATTATCCACGCTTAAGGAAGCCAATTTTCCGCATTAATATCCTTATTTTTATTCCCGCAGCACCAACCATGCCGCAATACCCACCCCAGACTGCCAACTCCACCGTGACCACTCCGACCACCATAGAAATCCTACTCATCCCAGCCGAGGGCAATGGCGCCCCCGTATCCAATTATTACATCATAGTTGAGGACGTTACACCAGGGGTGAGTTGTCAATGGTTGTTGTGTTTTGTGTTGGCTGGTGGACATGGTGTATCTTTTCATGTTGATGTGTTAATCAGGAAACGTGCGGTAACGCCTGTGTTTATTTTCGCAATGCAGGCACTTGTGGCAGGCGGCAAGAAGACTCGTTCAGCGGCCAAACGAAACACAGGCAAAGGTAAAAGTTGCAAACAATTCACTTTACTTTATACTGTGGAAATTGACTACAAACAACAAACCGCTATGGACAGCCGCTATTTATTAAGGCGAAATATATATTTCTGTTATTAGAAGAAACGATTTATGCTTTTTATCTGTTTTTATGAAACAGTCCAATGTTATCCTGATCAGAAGCAAGAATCTTTCTCTTTTTTTATACATTTTATTGTCTGCGGGAGATTCGTTTAATAACAAAACTGTTTCAGCTATGGACAGCTGTTGATACTGTGTTCTAGCTTAAACGGTCTTTTGTTGATTGCAGGCAAACGTCGCCGAAAGAACAGAAACCGGAACAGGCGGGACGTTGTCAAGGCAATAGTGGATGTATTGGTTCGCCGCAGACGCCAGGCTGTGGTTAACGTGGCAGATGACAAACCCAAGGCGTGTTTCGCTGACCCTGTGTCGTTCGACGATGCGAAAAAGAATAACGCTTCGTCATATGCTGGCGCCAGGTTCTCGCCAGATCAAGTCACTCAGGTAACATAGGTTTCCATTGGGCACACTGGGATTTGGTTGAATTGTCTTTGGCACTAAGTGTACATTGACGCACAAAAATTAACCTTGAGTCCTCTTGTTAGTTTCCATCTCATTTTCCATTCATTTCCAGTTAGGAGACTTAAAATGGTGTACAATACTGTTAATCCTCAAATCAGTTGCCTGTGTTTTACTGACTTTTGCCAACCTGTATCTGCTTGTAGGAGATGAAATTCGTCGTTGGTGACAATCAGGTTCACAACGGTTTTTCGAACCCACCCCTAGACCCGAACCGGGATTATAATATTTACATCAG
The DNA here is from genome assembly GCF_965637545.1 of Phallusia mammillata. Lineage (NCBI taxonomy): Eukaryota > Metazoa > Chordata > Ascidiacea > Phlebobranchia > Ascidiidae > Phallusia > Phallusia mammillata. The sequence continues at coordinate 17,758,791 of NC_137255.1, forward strand.
GGCAGAGAGCAAAGTGGGCAACGAAACCAAAGTCAGCTGTGTATTGGCCGCTACCAAAGGTAAATCTCCTTCATAGCTCTTTATAAAACTACCAAAAAGTATATGTATGTATTTCTATGTATATCTTAGATGGAAGTTTAATGAGGAACGTTATTGCCGAAAGGTTTTAATATTAAAGCATGTCGCTTTTAAAGTTTATTTGAGCCATTATTTTTCTCATTAAACTTATGAACAAAACCATGTATAGTGTTCTTAGAAGTAAAATATTTAAAGGCAAGTATCCGATTATCTTATAGCTTCCCAACCTCCCCCAACCACCCCTGCCCCCGGTACAGCAACCCCAGCTGATGGGGACTCATCAATGGACCCAACTGACCCCAACAATAATGAGGTCATTGTTGTTTCCGGCGGAGGTGAACCTGGTGAAAGGAATGGTGAAGATCAGGATGTAATGTTGTTTGCAGCGATTGGAGGAGCTGCTGTCGGACTTCTTATCATATCTATTGCCATTGTTCTTGTCATTTTGAAGTACAAGAGGTATGAATAGGTTGGGTTAAACTTTGTTTAGTACCAATTCAACGTGATTACTAGCCCCACAAAACACTTATTGCGTACTTATATTGATATGAAATTAGTATACAATTCAACGTGTTTACGAAACCTTATGGAAACACATTTTTTCGTACTTAATTTACCGAAAAATTTACGTCTATTCCTTAAATGTTTTCGATGTAGTAACTTGCTCAACGTGTATAAACGAGGTGATTAAAGCATCATTACAACACAAAGGTCTTAGTATCGTTGCTACATTCGTTTATTAAGCCTGTTATCTATACTAAACAGGCAGAAGAAAAGTTCACGCAAGGACGAGGTGGTGAACCCGTTTGAAGTTCGCATGATGATGTCTGATATCAGTCCAGCTCATACTTACCTGCAGAGTAACAATTCACAAGATGCACCAGTTGAACGTCAACAGCTCATGCCAGTCCCCGACGTTGTGGGCTACGAGGCACACGGTATGTTTAATAGCATAACATACAGCGTTACCTAATATATATTAAATTTGAAACAATGTGTTTGATTTACCTGGGTTTTAGTGTGAAACTGTTCTTTAACTCACGAAATGTGTCGTGTTTCTTAATAACACCATTTTTAATAACACATGAGCTATTAGCGTGCGTGTTTCCACCTAAGTTTTTACAAACTGGGTTTCAAATCAGCTTCGTGTAGCCAATGATAAAAAAATTTCGTCTTAAATCCTGTTAAAGTTAAAGAGTATGAAATTTTTTTTTCTCAGTCATATGATTTATGGTTACCTGAAGCTGGTTTGCAAATCCTCTGTATTTGGCTGCACCTACAAAATTGCTGTTAAGTATTGGTTTGTTTTAACCCTACTTTTGTATTTTTGCTTTCATCAGGATTCCACCAGTTGTGTAAGTATCCACATCTACGTCGAAGTTGGCCTCGTAACGTTTTTGTGTGTTCGTAATTGTGTGCAATTTACGTTTTGCAAATGTGCACCCCAGTGTGAATCGCATGCTGCTGCTGTCTGTTGTGGCGAGTGACGTAAACGCTATGACGTAGAAGTTAGCGATCGGCTTTGTAGAACCACGTGATATTAGATAGTTGCGCTAAACAAGGTGTTTGCTTGGTAAATGGGGTTTTGCTAAAGTATGTAGAAAGATAACTAACATTAAACAGTTTTTACACACAAAGTGCTTACAGTCAATGACTATTGTTCGCCAGTTAAACTTTACAGCAACAATTATTGTAGACATATTTCGAACCGATCATTAGCACTTACTCTATTATTGTTTAGTTGTCAAAAAGTAGATCTGCAACAATTACTGTGACCCCTTATATCATTCAAACGGCAATTACAGTTACAGTAATGCAACATTACTTCGCTCATTACGTAAAAGCCTGCATTGTATCGTCACAAGGGCTTTTACGGATAAGCCCTGAAATGTGGCAATTAAGCAAATCCAGCAGGTTTGCCCGACAGACGCGAGGTACTTGTTCGCACTTAGTAGCTACACTTGCCAGCCGTCTTCGTAAGCTCGCGTAATTGCTCGAGCCGCGTTTAATACCGTAATTGCTACCGCGTGCCATTCCACTGGCCAATGCTAGTATGGGTTACAGTGAACCTTTTCGGTATGGAGTATATGTCCAGACGCCAGTTTAAGTGTTGTGTCGTGCTGTGTAACGCAATCCGTTCGTTCGATTGCCGATTGATTTGTCTATTTGTTTGTCACCTTTGATGTTGATCACAAAGGTTGACAACACAACCGATTGATTATTTTTTATGTTTGACCTGATTTTCGAATCGATTTTCTGTGTATTATAATTTGCTTCACACGCTATAGAACATATCCGCATAATTCGTTCGGCTTTTTGTCGCACGGAAGGTGTTTTAAAACCAATTACGTTTGTTGTGATCAAAAGAAAGGTTTATCACACTAATTCAATGAATTTGTTTATACACCTCAACCCTTTTTAGCTTTTTTACCAGAAACCACTGATTTTGCTCAGTATAAAATACTTTTAAACACAAAATAAGGACAAGCTCAATCAACAATCTAATCACAATTAATGCTTCATTGAATTTATTTCAGTTTTTAACAAAGATATTTTTGACACAGATGTGATGGAAAAAGGATCAGAAAACGGTGGCACTGGTTACGGTGGCGCCTCTAGTGACGAGCGTTTCGCTGTTCGTGTCGACGATTTTCACGTTCACGTATCACAGATGAAAGCTACTGGTGGTTATGGATTCCGCGAGGAATTTGCTGCTTTGCCAGACGGTCAAACGGCTCCATGGACGATTGCGGAAAACCCACAAAACAGAGTAAGTTGTTTTTGCTTGAAAACAACGTTTTTGTTGTAAATTCTCCTTTTCACACACAGGTTTAAGTTTCGAAAAGTTTGGAAATATTTGAAAATCATCGTTAATATTTAAGGGGAACTTTAACCCATTGTGAAACGATACATTAGTCTTTGCTCCCAACAATGAAAAATTGTGCTTTAAATCGCACCAGTGGTCCCCATTTGTGTTTGTTTGGGGTGCACTATGTTGGCATATTTATCACTTTTTTAATCGAATAAAAAACGTCATTTTTCATAGTTTGTCCAAATAAACAATTTAAATTGAATAAATAATTAATGGCTTAACAGACTACAGGAATCACACTGCACTATTGTAAATTCCAAGTTGTTTGTTGTTGTGCACTCGTCTTAAACGCTGATGATTTCATATTAAACCCAGACGAAAAACCGGTACGGCAACGTGATGGCATACGACCACAGTCGCGTTGTGCTCGACCCAGTGCCAGGACATGAGGATGAATATACGGGAGATTATATAAACGCTTCGTTCGTCAACGGCTACCGTTCCCCTGCGACATACATAGCAACACAAGCCCCTACTGACGACACCGTCAACGATTTCTGGTGGATGATATGGCAAGAAGGCAGTAGTATTATCGTCATGGTGACCAACCTCGTCGAGCTGAGCAAAAAGAAATCGGTCAAGTATTGGCCTGATGAGTGCGACACTTATGGAAGTGTGCAGGTTTCACTCAGCTCTGAGGAGCGAACTGCTGACTATGTCATCCGTTCGTTCATCTTGCAACAGGTAAATTCAAATCAACTACATGCATTTTTTGTTTACAGTTTTGTACTATATGTAGTATGGTTGAACTGAACGGGCGGTGCATACGTTTATCGGTTTAACAGTCAACTTGTGTGTTTACAGTCTGGAGGTTACGATGCGCGTGAGGTGAAACAATACCATTTCACGTCATGGCCGGATCACGGTGTCCCATCCCGACCAACCAACCTATTGTCATACATAAGAAGAGTAAAGTCGTACGAGCCACCAGGTAATTTCACTGACCCTAAATATGTTATATCAACCTATGTTTTACCTCATTGCTTTAGTTTGAAAAATGGGTGATTCGCTTCCTCTATTTATCTTACCATGCTCAATGTACGTTTTAGCACAATAACGATAGTAAGGGGCAAGGCTCTGGTACATTTTATAAATATTGAGACCAACCTTAAAATGTAGCAGTAATTACACTGCATCGAGTGACCAGTCATGTTACCAAAAATGTGTATTATTTGACGTGCACAGCTTTTTTCACCTACTGTTCATCATGTTACCTCAGGTCAAGGTCCTACTGTGGTCCACTGCAGCGCAGGTTCGGGTCGCACTGGTTGTTACATCACAATCGACATGATGCTGGATATGGCGCGTGAAGAGGAGATAGTTGACATCCACAACACTGTACGCGATCTGCGGACTCGACGAATCAACATGGTACAAACCGAGGTAAGACCTTCGTCGCTTGACCAAAGTTCAGCATTTTGTAACGCTTTTGTATGCTGATTCAGGAGCAGTACGTGTTTATCCATGAAGCGGTTCTCGAGGCTTTGTTGTGTGGCGAAACTTCTGTTAGCGCCGAAATGCTCGTTCAACATTATGATGACCTCATCACTGTCGACCCCCAATCCCACTTTGCTCCAATACAAGAAGAATTTGAGGTGAGATAAAAATACCTCTTTGTTGATTTGTTCAGTTTGGGGCTTTCGTGCAAGATCTGTAAAATCATAATCTTTGCCCTTGAGTTGGAAACACACATATTTGGGTTGAAAATACACGAAAATGGCATAATATAGCATAATATAAGATGCTTCTGGTTGTTATTTTCCGTCATGTATTTTTCCCAAAATACAAACCAAGAACAACGTTGTTTTTTGGCAGACATTGAATGTGATCACGCCCAAGTTGAGCGAAGAAGAATGCACAGTGGCTCGTTTGCCTCGTAACAGGGCCAGTAATCGATTTATGGACGTTTTACCAGCAGACCGACATCTCGCCTACCTTTCCACACCTGATCCTATGGATCGAGACAATAACTACATTAACGCCGTATTTGTCGACGTGAGTACAAAAAATGTCTGATTTACCACGCGCAAAGAAACGCTTACCAAAACTTTGTGTAAAACGAATACTCACCTATGAGCTTGAACCTAAACTGCGTTTTTGCGTTTTACAGAGTTACACGACGCAGAATCAGTTCCTGGTGACGCAGATGCCCCTTCCTAATACAGTGAATGATATTTGGAGACTTATCTATGATCACAACTGTAACTCGATCGTCATGATGAACGACCAGACCGAACATGACGAGGTGTGTTACGTCACAAACCTAGTTTTTGTCTGTGAAACACGTGCTCAAAGCAAATATTTCAATGTAAGGTGAAAGATTCATGGTAAAATGAGAGTGAGAACAATTCGACCCCAAATTGAACGTTAATAAAATGAGTACACTAACAGTATCAACCTCTATGTTTAAAAACAAGGTCATGTAGCAGACAAAATTAATTTTCCAATCTCGGTCACACCATGTGATCCCTCGTGGCTTCATAACGCCTCGTTCTTTTGACGCAAATACTCCCATGACAATCGAATAAATCCAGAACATTGTACAACAGCACATTATTAACATCACAAGCAAAGCCGCGAACATTAAAATCGCATCGTCATGCTTGCCTTCTGTCGCCCTAGTGATGCCATAATGCTGTGTCACCCGCTGTTAATGAGGTGCGGGATTTCCTCCCAGTTGGACGTCGCACATTAGTTTGGTTCTGACCGGATTTTGCGCTGAGCTAAGCATGTCACCATGGAACGGATTTTCCCAGCACTTTGCTAAATGTGCAGGAATGATCACATTTATGTTATTGCTTAGTCCGTATCCCTGACTATGTGAATAACCCAATTAATAATAGAATTTTAGTAACGTATTAAAAATCATCAAAATATAACAAACTCATTATACCAAAAGGGCGAAAATTGTAATTTACGCGTTGCAAACAAATTGTCCCTCACCCGTTGTTTTTCGTCGCATAATTTGAAATCAACACTCTCAATCATGTATAATGCCAACGGCGTATTACATATAATTTCAATGGCCCTTTTTACAGAATTGCCTTCAGTATTGGCCTGAGAGCGGCACGAAAACATACGGTCCATTTACTGTGGAACTTCTCACCAAAGACGATGAGGTTGATGTTGTTTCTCGTCTCTTCAAACTCCAGAACATGTCCAGGGTAAGCCTCATAAATTCTCTACATTTTGCAAACCCCAAAACTGATTTCATATTTTATAAATGAACCATTTATTTTTCGATAATTTAACAGTTTTATGTATTGTATTCTCACAGCAAGGCGAGGGCTTCCGTTTGGTGCAACAGTTCCAATTGACAAACTGGCCGGGAAGTCAACCTGTTCCCTTCTCCCGAAATGCAGTGCTTCGTGTTGTGCAGCTCGCCACCAAGTGGCAGAGTGAGTGTGCCAGGAACGGCGACCGCGGACGAGTAGCTGTGCACTGTGTGTAAGTAAACGATTCCACGTTTGAACACTTTTGACGTTATTTGATATAGCAGAAGCACTATGTGTCGCAATCTTCTTATATGTATATTATCACTGTGAAAGTAAACTCACAAAACAGATACGCGAATGCTTAACACACAGTACAAGGTGTTTTTCAGTACAATATTAGCAAACTTGTATAAATACCAGTCTTCAACGTTGATTGTAGCAATGCAAGAGGTAATGGAATCATATTTATAAAACCTGTTTGTGTGTATACAGGGCGGGTGCTGGTCGCAGTGGAACCTTTGTGGCTTGTCACAACATGTGTGAGCAGATGAGACAGGAGTTCAGTGTCGATGTTTTCAACATTGTGCAGAGGTTACGCAACATCAGACCACAGCTTGTCGAAACCCTGGTAAATTGGGCAAATAGTTGTGCAATTGTGCAGTGTTTTTTGTTTTTTTGATAATGTAATAGCACTGGATAAAAATATAAATAGCACCAAAATTCAGCTTTTATAGCAGTAGAAAGACCCTAAATTGTAACCTTTTGTAAAAATACTTAATGCTAGATGAAAAAGAACGGCATCTTATTTGCAATCCTAGTTTTTCTTGGCTGAATGACACTAATGTGAAGTTATTCGCCCCAAACTTGAATCAAATACCCTTTAAGACAGTTCTAGCATTTAACTGACCACTGCTTTTGTTTTGTAGGAACAATACCGTTTCTGTTACGAGGTGGGCATTGAATTCGCCGACCAGTAGACGTATACTGATATCAACGGCAAAATTTATCACAAAGCATCCGCAAGATGGCAGTATCGGTCCAGTGGTGTGTGGATGGTTACGGACGTCAGTAAAATCACAATATCAATTTCGACCAATTCGGTTGTGTGCCAAATATGTTCGTTGCCATAAAGGGTTGGAAAGCAAACTCCCATTTTTTTTACTTCTCACATTAAGCTAGTTGCTCATGAAATATTTTAACCGGTTTATTGCTGCAGTTCATACACGGGCAAAACACGCATGTGCATGAATGCTAGAAGATATGCATTTGGGTTAAGGACCCTAAACATCTGATACTATTTTGTTCAAGCCATTGTAGCCTTTAATGGGCGATAAAAAATTCATGAAATCGACCAAAATCGTGTGAGGCTATTTACAGAAGCGTTTACAATCAATTTCAACTGGACCAAAATGCCGATTTATTATTGTGCGTTGACTGCAATTAACCAGCAACCCAGAACTTCCTTTACCATTGTGATGAAAAATTTGTTTTTCTCAATCACGGTGGTTTCCCGTGCAACCGCCTACTGTGACGTCATTGTTGTGTGTGCGGCTGCAAGTAGGCTGTGCTGTGGGCAGGGGTTGTCTAAGACTCAAAACCATATGCTTGTCGCTTTTAGCTATGCCAGCTGTTTGTTTAAATCGTGTTATGCTGGTCTCAGCCGGAACTGAGTCCACTTTGTTTGTTTTCGTGAATTTTATTTCATTTCTAATCAGTTTTTTTTGTTTCTGCGCTTGTCAACGTGGAAGTTTTTTGCCTTGTTTATTGTTTGGTGAGCAAGCTTCGCATGAAATATTTCGTCGACTCTGTTTTACGTGACTGCTGCAACTACGGTGCACGCTTGGCGTTAGAAAAATGCAATCGTCTTAATGTACCGCTAATAATAAAAATCCTCGATTCAGAAGACTCTTCTCTTGTCGTCACACCCAAACAGGTCCTGTACACTTATGCTTGTCCCGAATATAAGAGATTAATTTTACGGTCGTCAGGTTTCTTTTTATTTAGATCCTCCAAAAAATTATATATAATACATTTATTGTGTACGGTGACCCATAAGGGCAAAAAGTTTAAATCGCGAGATATATTTTAAAATCGACAACTACATTCCGATCGGGATTTCAATGTTCGACGAACGGCATTCAAAATTCGCCGACCGGGATTTCAATTTTTCCCTATCGGGATTTCTATATTGGATGAGAGAAGGTTTTATTGCAATATCCTCCAATAACGTGTATATTTTGCTCCTAGGTTTGTGACAAACTGAACAAAAGAAGATAAAAACTATTAGTATTACCGTATTTATTCGGTTGTATATAAATTTTCCGATTTGTATAAAGCGACTTATAAAGATTTTACCCATCCATCACACCGATATTATTTCTACACCCATACTTTTGGATTGGTTTCGCTTTCCAAACACTTTTGCTATACGCTCTGCTGGGTCAATTACTTGCGTGATACTATGTAGCAACATAAAGAAGTTTTAGTACCAAACATCACAAAATGCGGCTTACATTATTTTTGGAACCTTAACAGCCACATTGACAATTAAGTAAGTACGGCTTTTGTCTGATTTTAGACGTTAACTGAATTAAACAAAAGCAAATACAACTCGTCGCAAAGCATTTTGGTAATTACGCTATAAAAATTTAACTGGGTATAAGGCTCGTAGTTAGGCATTAATAAATTTTTGTTATTTTAGGATCCGAATTTTTTAATTTTAGCATCATAAGTGTCGTATAAACCAATAGACAACCTTAGCAAAACATATATTCCCCGAGTAAACACTCTTGTTAGTATTTATTTACAGCTATTTTACAGTAAACCGCAAAAACCACCAGATGATTGGGAAAAATTGTGCATTCAGTCGTTTTTCTTGAGTTTTCGAAGTTTAATGTTAATGCCGTTTTCTGATCGCAATATAAGCCTTGGGATCATCCTGGGTTTTGGAGTTTCCTCGTCAACAAAAAGTTCGAATTTGCGCAGGATCAGACTTATTGTCACTTTCAATTCGTTCATTGCAAAAGTTTTGCCAATGCAATTGCGAGGACCGGCTGAAAACGCAACAAATGCTGTCGGGTGCATTTTCGCAACATTTTCGGGCAAAAATCGATCTGGATCGTACTGTTCCGGATTATCCCACACCTCTTGATTTCTATGAACGGCCCACAGATTAACCAGCACTGTGGTGTTTGGATAAACATCCATTTTACCACCCGGACTGCCTTTGTTAGCAAAAGTCATTTTTTCTTCCGGTGACCTTGCGATGACCTGTACAGGAGTATGCAGTCTTAAGCTTTCTTTGATGCACATCGTCAAGTATAATAGCTTGTTAATATCACCCCATTCCATCTCTTCTTTGTCACCCATAACATCAAAAATCTCTTCGCGACAGCGTTGTTGGTAACCAGGATGTCGTGCCAAGTTGTAGAGAATCCACGAAATTGCGCTGGATGTTGTGTCATGCCCTTCAAACAGAAATGTGTCGACCTCATCTCGTATCTCACTGTCGTTTAAACCCTTCCCTTCGTCATCTTTCGATCGCAACAAGATATCAATAAAGTCCAAACGGCCTTTCTTCTTTGTGCCAATATCATTGTAGTCAAAATCCAGCGGTTTCTGGTCTTCAGGTGTCAAATGAGACAAAGCAACTCTTCTTTCTTTGGTAAGTCTTTCTGCTTCCGAATGCACGTAATCCAGAGCTCGTTTAAATCGACGCCCAGGCGGACTGAGCCAAAACACCCAGTCGATTTGTAATAACACGCTGTTAACACGATCCACAACAATTTCAGCCAGATCAGTTACCGCTTGCACGTAACGATTTTCTGAATCCATCTGGCAGTTAGTTTCCGTCGACATTGCGCACTGAAGCATGACGTCCAAGGTCATCTGGGCTACGTCAGAGCTCACTTCGATCATTGCATTTTCTTTTCTTGCCTCCCATTTGGCTATCATAACTGAGGCGCAGTGATTGTAGACTTTCATGTAAGATTTCAGGACTTGGAAGTGAAAAGCGGACGTCAACAGCTTTCGATGACGTTTCCACTTGTCTCCCGATGACGTCAGTAAACCGTCACCAATCCAAGGTCGCAAATATCTGTAGACAAACTCATCTTTTGGGGCTGAACTCAATAGTACTGTGCCGACCGTAGTTGGCCTGTAGGGCTCGACAAACACTTTTACAGGTCCAACCCAAGTCACTAACATGTCTCCGCATTTTCGTACCCAATCAAGTCGGCATTTAAAACCTTTCTCATCCGGTGTAAGAAGTTGCAAATGACCCCAGAACGGATGACGGGGTGGTGAACATCCTCTACTACTTAAGTCTGCGCTTTCCCTGTACGCTAAGTACAGAGGGCGTATCCAATGCTGGAAAATGTACACGCATGCTAAAAGGAACACGGTATCGCCAAGTAGAGAAGAAAAAATGTAACCAGTCCCACTATTCAAGAACAACGGAGGCAAATCTGAAAACATCTTAAGCACCTGTTAACAACATATTTGCATTTTAAAAACCATAACATAAATGTTTCTTGTGGAGTTTTGTAGTGTATAGTACTTGGTGTAATTTCATATTGGCAAAGCCGTTTGAGTAAAAACCATTAGAATTTATGATAAACCTAAACCAGGGCTACTCAAATGGCGGACCGCGGTCCATATCCGGACCTTTGGGGCGTTGGATGTGGACCTCGACGGTCTTTTAATTAAATGCGACCGCATACACTATATTGTGTGTTAAGTTCTTGATCGTTGCTATGTAGGGACAGTTGACTCGAATGCGCATAGCGATTCTCGGAGTACTGTGAGGAACCTGAAGTATTTCCAAAATCTTTAAAGGTCAGATTGTGCAATTAACTTTCTGACAACAAAATGGTCCTTTATTCCACTACACTGTTAACAAAACGGCAATTGTTTGCGCACAATTGCATCTATGACGTAATAAACTGTATTTTGTATGTCGTTGTTGAGCCTTATGTTGCCGTTATAAATCTAATATATTGTCTTACGAATATCAGCTAGTAATTGAGTCTCATTTATTTCACACGCGAGCCATAAAGATCGCCTATTCTAAAGTAAAGTACAACGCCACTAGGGCTATTATCAAACAAATAATTATTTGAATATTGCAAAGTGTTGCAAACAACACTGTTCGCAGATGACACTAATCTCATCATGACTGACAGGAGTTTAAGCAATCTGCAAATCAAAATAAACCAAGAATTAAAAAAAAATAGTTCAATGGTTAAGAGTAAATAAACTGACCCTAAACATTAGCAAAACATCTTACATGCTTGTGACAAAGCAGCCAAAAAATGATAACTTCTCGCTTCATCTTGGCAACAACACTATATCTCGTCAATCAAAAATAAAATATCTAGGTGTTATTATAGATGACAAATTTAACTGGTCCGGGCACATAACTCAACTTCAAACACAACTTGCTAAATATTCTGGTCTAATGTATAAACTAAGAAAATACGTTGATTTAAAAACCCTTAAAATTTTATATCATAGCCTTGTCTACTCAAAACTGCAATATGCCATCAGCTGCTGGGGGAGTGGGAATGCACCTGAACTTCACCAATTAAAAGTGTTGCAAAATAATATCTTGCGAATTATAACCTATAACAAAAGAATCTGCCACATGACACCTATTTACAGAAAACTAAAAACTTTAAAACTTACCGATATCAACAAACTTCAAACAGCACAAATTATGCACAAATTTCATCACCATAAACTCCCCTCAACATTCGATGAGTTTTTCACAAAAATTTCACAGGTTCATTCCCACTCCACGAGACATGCTGATGGCGAAAACCTCTTTATCCCTAGATTTCAAACAACCCTCGCCCAAAAGTCTCCCAGATTGGAAAGTTTTATTTTTGCGCGGAGGATATATTTTTTGTCAAAATAATTGCGCGGATTTTTGCGCGGAATTACAATTTTCTGCGCGGATCGATATACTTTTGATTGACAGGTGGATTTAACGATTAACGTAATTTGTATGTAACGCCTGCAAGACTATCCAGCCGACAAAAAGAACAACTAAATAAAGCAACAAACACGACGAGTCTTCAGTTTTGCTCTATTGCGCACGCAGCTGTTGCGCTAGATTCTACAATTTCTCATTTTCATAACGATTCATACATTTTGCTCATTTGTTTTGTGGGGGATAGTTTTTGATTGCCAAACTGCTCTTAACTGTTTTTAATTATTTGTCACACAGAAAACATTATTTCATGTAACTTGCCCAGCCGACAGTCACTTTAATAGTCAAACTACGTCCTAAAAATACAGATAAATGTACTTTTAACGACTACGTTAGCGAAACAGAAATGTTATTTCAAGCGTGACGATCGGTAAGTTTTGATGTGCTTGACTGATTTACGTGGATTGTTCGCGAAATAAGGCTTGTGACGACATAGAACTTCATTGTAAAACGAAAATATAAAAGTTTAAAGAAAGTTTATTATAGTTACCTACAAAAGCTGTGCTAAGTTGCGCGGACAACATTTTTTTTTGCGCGGATTACACGTAAAAAGCCTAAATTTGCGCGGATTACAAGGGGAAATCCAAAATATTCTTTCCAATCTGGAAAGTCTCTACATTACCGTGGTCCAAAAATTTGGAACAATATTCCTACCAAAATTAAAAACCTTGGTTTACACTCATTTAAAGTTCAATTCAAGGCCACCTTATTGCAAAACTATCAATGTTGAAGGTCAAACCTGGTCAAACCAATATTGTTTACAAATCAAACCACGTGAATGTATCCTTGACTCCCTTATCAGTAGTTGGTTGTTATACGCACAACGGTTCGTGTTTAACAAGTATGTGATTTTGATAGTGTAATGCAAAGTTTGGATTATTTGTCTCGTGTTCATTATTTACACATGTATGTATATATATATATATATATATATATATATATGCATATTTTTTTATCTTTATCCTTTGTCACAACTGTGCTGTTTTTTTAATTACTTCGACATCTTTGATGTTGTGTTACTTCGTGGGTCCATTTGTTGTTGTTGTTGTTTTAATTACTTCGACGTCTTTGATGTTGTGTTACTTCGCGGGTCCATTTGTTGTTGTTGTTGTTGTTGTTGTTGTTGTTGTTGTTGTTGTTGTTGTTGTTGTTGTTGTTGTTGTTGTTGTTGTTGTTGTTGTTGTTGTTGTTGTTGTTGTTGTTGTTGTTGTTGTGACGTCTTTGATGTTGTGTTGCTTCGCGGCTCCGAAGTTCAACACCACACTGCCAATTCTGCTGCATTGTCTTGTATTTTTTTATCTTCCTTAGTTTATTTCCATTACTTTTTTTCTTTTGTGCAACAATAATCTTGTAACTTTATATGTTTAATTACGTTGTTTTGGGGGCATCTTGACTCGAAAACCGAAAGGTTAATCGATGCCTCCCTACTCAATTTAATATTTGCGTTTGTGGGTAAAAATAAACCATTGAATTGAATTGAATATTTGAAATATTTAATTATTTGGAAATTTATCAAATAATATTTTACACAACTTTAAATTATCAAATATTTTTTTCCTATGCAGTAAACCTTGATGTAGGTGCAAAATCAATTTAATTGAATACATTGGTGACATTTTTATGAAATGAAAATTAAACAGAAAAACTACAATATCTGTGGAATTACATATCTCTACAGATGTATTATTTTAAACAGAAAAAATAGACTAGATTTAATGAATAAGAGCTTACAATTTTTGTTTAGTATTTTCAACTATCCTTATGTTTAATAACGGCTGTTGGCCTTATTTCCCCTCATATCTATTTTTAATTGTTTGAATCGAATGGAAAACAAAATTATTTGATTATCTAAAAACCTTTATATGATAACAGCCCTAAATGCAACTGCATTTTATATAATTAGAAATATACTTAGCAGAAGACTAGTTAAATAATTATTCCATTAATGGAGCATCTGGCATAGATACATGAGCTACAGCGATCTACAACGCAAACACAGTGGAATGTATTAGTCCACTGTATATATACAGAAGACGAGTCAGCAATATTTGGAAAAAAGACATTTACTCGAAACAAGAAGTGGCAAGTTACACTCGACTTGGCACCGATATTAGTCTTGAACTTGCAGTTGTAGCGAAGCATGAAACATTGCGTGCAAACCAAATACGGGCTTGTAGACCTACGTGGCGCTATGCATAGTTTTCCCCCCTTGTTACTTTAGTAAAAATACCAAGTTCTTGTTACTTTAATAAAAAACAAAGTGCCTAGGATGTAGAATAAAACGTCATTTTATTCAAACAGACGTTTCGACAAAAACAATTGTCATTATCAGTGAAAATATTTCAGATATTTATCATCAGGTATTTTCACCAGAGCCACTATATTGCCAATATAGTGGCTCTGTTTTCACTGATGATGGCAATTGTTTTTGTGGAAACGTCTGTTTAATAAAATAAGTACGTTTTATTCTACATCCTTGGCAATTTGGTTTTTATTAAAGCTACTATTAAAGTCCGTGTCTTGTGTACCTAAGTTCTTGTTACATAATTCAAATGTTCCTTTGGCAGATATACCGTGTTATGTCATGAAATGAAGTAACAGTCGTTGTGTCAATAGCGAGAAGTAAATCAATGTTTAGTGCCCAATTCAAGCTTTTGTTTTGCTGACAGAAAAATTCGGCTTGGACAAATGTGTTTATCTTGGACCCCGATTCTCCCCATTAGCTACAACCAAAATAGGCGAATACATGTTGCATTTGCATTACTTATGCAGATGTGTCCGGACCATTAGTGTTTTTACTTTTGCTATCTGGACCTTTCACAAAACTAATTGAGTAGCTCTGACCTAAACCGTTCGTGTTCTGAAGCTAATTGATCGCCGAATATTGAAATCCCGATCGGGAAAAATTGTAGTGCGATCGTCGAATTTTGAAATGCCGATAGTCGAATATTAAAATCCAGATCGGCGAATGTTGAAATCCCGATCGGAATGTAGTTGTCGATTTTAAAAAATATTTCGGGATTTAAGTTTTATCGCAAGTTGCCCTTATGGGCTACCGTAATTGTATGACCTTACAGCCTCTGGTAGTTTAGTCTGGTATCATTTGGGCATGGTTATACAAGTATAGCGTCACAATTGTAATGAGAAATCTGAACTATCGTTCCGTAAACATTCGTAGAAATCTATTAGTGGTACAAATAACCTTTCCCAAATTCCAAATCGTAGTATTAGCCATTACAGTGGATTATGCCCATATTAGTTTTGCTAGGGCATTACGTACTAGCCATAAAAAGTTGGAAGTCCTTGTTGTCTTGGCAACCAACATCATGATACTGGATAACTTATGACGAACGACAACAGGCGATGATTACACGGCCCGAAACGATTTACTACGTCACTTGTGGAATACTTTGCGCGGCAAATCATTGTTCGATGAGATTCCACTTATTAGAAATCGATAATTGTTAAGCGCTCTTGGTCGATAAGATAAAACGTCAGTTCGGGTTAACTGAACTCGGACGCAAACACATTTAAACGACGCACATCGAAACAGACAGTTGAAAAGACAGAATGTGCACTGGGGTATAGAAGTATATCGGTGTGCACATTAGTACCG
The DNA here is from genome assembly GCF_965637545.1 of Phallusia mammillata. Classification (NCBI taxonomy): domain Eukaryota; kingdom Metazoa; phylum Chordata; class Ascidiacea; order Phlebobranchia; family Ascidiidae; genus Phallusia; species Phallusia mammillata. The sequence goes on from NC_137255.1 coordinate 17,774,564, forward strand.
CTAATTGCGATTTTTAGTGTATTCAATGAAATGTATCAAGTCAGTTTTTTTAGAAGACAGTTTTGCAATCGTTTCGTTCCGCAAATAGTTTGAGTTTGAAAATCGCCAGAGTTGTCAGGTTAGCTACTAGTCGTTGTGTCGTCGCTTTCATTACGACGTGTAAAATTTTGGACAATTTGTGTTTGTGCTATGAAATTTGCTGGAGAATATTGTCAAATAATTACATTGTTATTTCAACATTTATATGTTTTCGCAGCATATTGTGATACAAATAAGGTCTTAATTAAAAGGAAATATGACGGTGCTCTTAACAATAATAAGCTTTCTTCCAAAAAATTGTTTCACAATCCACTAAAAGTATGAAGGTTTTCCATTTTCTATTACTGCTTATGCTTACAGGTAAAGGAACATTATTGCAACCATAAAAATGTTTTTTTTAATTACAAATTATACATTTTTCAGTGTCCACTGCATTTGGGCAAGAGGACCCCGAAGCACCCCCGGCTGATCCTGAGAACCCTGAAGAGCCGCCTACTGAGGATCCAGGACCCACGGAACCCCCACCACCACCTTGTGAGGGTGAGTTTTACGCACCGGAGGGGAGCATCAGTTCACCGGATTACCCCCAGAACTACCCCAACAAACGTAACTGCATCTACAGAATATTGACTGACAACATTATCAACGTAAGTTAGCATTTATGTGTAGATTTGATTCAAATATATATTGCACAAGTTTTAAATTTGATAGGGTTACAAAAAATATGAGCGACCTAGTTTCTTTCTTATCACATTTAGTTATAGAAGGGAAAAAGGATCAAATAATTTACAAGTTTTGTTTGCAGTTGATGATTTTAATAGTTTCTCATGATTTAATTTTTTTTGGATTTGTTTTCACCCGTTATCGTAGATCTACTTTGAAACATTCGACCTGGAATTTAGTGAGGAATGTCGCTACGACTGGCTGGAGTTTATTTTTAATGCTACGAAACGCGTTAAGAGTTCTCAAAAGTAAGACTATTGGCTGCTTCCACAGCAGTGACAGGTGCATAGCGAAATCGATTTGTCTTGACGAAGGATACTCAAAAAATAACACAAAAACATCCAAAAAAATGTATTTGCCATAAATTTGTAAACAAACAAACTAACACATAAACATCGGGAATTTAAACTCTTCAGAAATATATCGATTTTGCTACACACCTTGTATGTGTCTGTTTTAGATGTTGATATCGTGTTTTATTTTTGATGTTAAGTTGTATTTCGAATCGTTTGAGATCGAGGAAAGCGAGGACTGCACATACGATTTTCTAAACATTGTCTTTAACGCCACCTCGCGGAACCCAGATACAAATAGGTATAGTTGCCAAGCAACCGGCACGACATGCGGGGTGACCTAGTTCGCTTGCTATGCTTAAAAACATGTTCTGCAATAAAACAAGTTGCGATAGGCAGTTTCTTGACGCAAAAACGTTGAATTTTCCGTCACTAGCACTTTGCCACAGCTTATGGAGTAACGCTTTGCGGTTTATGCGACTAACAAGTTGATGGTTGCCGCTTCGGGGGCTAAGCCACAAATCGCCCAAGTAGTTCTGTATCTGCCATTAACCTTTACGCCGAATAAGCTGCAATGCTTTATTCCGTAACGCTGAAATAGTCATAGTGCTTTGCCCTGTGTTAAAAATTGAATAAAAGGTGTGCGTGTTATATGAACATTTTGTATAATTGCCATGGGTATTTATATTTTGCGTCAGATATTGCGGGAGAGGACTTGGCAAGGTGAATGATGGACACTTGCGCGGGAATGGTCCACTGATTGTTGGCTTCGTTAGCGATGATTCGGATAACATGAAAGGCTTCAAGTTTGATTTTAAATGTAAGCTTCAGATATTTATCTTTCAATGAACCTTAAAGTGGCTGCTACCAACAGTCTCCTAGTGAATATTTTTTTCTACTTTTATTTGCTTTGTGTCGTTGTGTTAGAGGCAAAACACATTCATTTTGAAACGTTATGAAAATGTGTTTTCATTGTGTTTGTGCATTGGGGATTAAATTTGTTTGTTTTCAGTTGAACTCGAAGGTCCAGACCCGTGCGAGTCCGGTCCTTGTCAGAACGGGGGAGAATGTCAAACGTTCACTGGATATTACAAGTGTTCCTGCCCAAATGGCTACGCAGGATTTAATTGCGAAATAGGTGTGTAGTAGTAACAAAAAACAAAATATTTTTGATTATTTGTTCTTTTAATACATTTCGTTTTGTTGCACAATGACCGGACAAAGGCAAATTTTCAATATTCGAACTGTCGCCTGATTGTCGAAAAATGTTACATGTTACAAAAAAGGAAAAAATAGCTCATTTAATTTACATTTTCCTTGGCATCATAAACGAAAGCTCAAAAATCTTAATTTGTGTGTCGTTGTGTACAGACAAGGATGAGTGCGCATCAATTCCATGCCAGAATGGCGGGGAGTGTGTCGATGAACTTGATGGCTATACTTGTGAATGTATCAACGAGTTTGACGGAACCCACTGCGAAACAGGTAACCAACTTTATCGAAAGAACATGCAAAGGATGAAATATATATTTCTAATGTTATTTTTCAGCACCACAACCTTGTCTTTCTGATCCTTGTCAGAACGGTGGGATTTGTGTGGACAGAGTTACCGATTACGTGTGTTCTTGTCCGAAAGACTTTCATGGCGACCACTGCGAGGAATCAAGTAAGCCTGATAAATATTTTGCAACAGTGTGAGTTGCACAAATGAAGTATTTTGTTTAACCTTGGCTGATCGTGCTTTTTCAAACCCTGAGTAATTGTTCAAAAGGTATGCCATCTGCATGGACAAAAAACAGAAAAATGCGGTACAACCGTATGCCTATATTCGTGTTGAAATTTATTTTTTATACAGTTCGAAACTATTCATCATAGTATATTCAGTTTAAGCTGCAGATAGTGCACAGTGTTTCGAGCTAAAAATTCTCATCAGTGCAGCTGGTGACGAGAGATATGCCGTATTGACTAGTGTTGCTGCACTGTACCTTATATAGGTCGAAACAGTGTGGATTGACTGCAGCTTATCATTTATTGGCTTAATGCTTTTACATATTCAGTTTATTATGTACAAATAACCAATTTGTGAAACATAACCCAGTTCCCACTCCGCCTCCTCCACCAACCACCACAACCACTACTGTTGCCACGACAACAATCCATCCTGAAGCTCCTGATGCATCAACCACTGAAACACCAGGAGGTGATTCGTCTGATCCTGCTGATTCTGTTGATCCAGCTGATCCCGAAGATGTTGGAGAACCTGGAAAAAAAGATGACAATCTCCCACCTGCTGACAGTAGGCATTTTCTCAGATGTTATATAGTTTTTTTGGGGGATAGATCTTGTATGTTGTTGTTTCAGATACCGACAATACCGCTGATGGAACAGGCAAGCATTCCAAGTATGTTTTTTGTGTGTCTATCGATAAATGTATTCAAACTACTTAACTTTTGCAACGATTTCTTCAGCGTTGACAATCCTATCATAAGTTTGCGTTGACAGTCCTTTATAAACAAGAAAATAATATATTTTAGCTAAAATTTTTGGCAAACACTATGTTGTTATTTTAAAACTTCACAATTTTTCAGTTCTGCGGTAATCGCGGCTATCGTGATCATCGTCATTATAGCTCTAATCTTGGCCGCTATCTTTCTTTGGTATTGGTGGAAGTTTCATAAGAGCAACGACACTGAGGAAATCAAAGCGCCCCTCGATAAAGAGGTGACACTCATTAACATGAAGACGAACTCCGAACACGGAGAAAGTAAGAAGAAAAAATGTTGTCATTATAGTCAACCACGTAACAACTATGTAGCGCTCCTCTGGCAGTTGTATTTTCGTACGTACGTTTCGACGTCGTCTACAGGTCGCCTTCACCAGGGTAAATAACACCATGATGCACGATAAGCAAAGAAAAAAGAACCAAACGCAAGCACGTCACAACGCGATGAAAACACTGTGCAATAACAAATGAATCGACCTCTTAACCACATAATTTACAAACAAACGTGGCAAAAATATGTAACGATGCGACAATATACAGAAACTTTCATTGAATGTAATGTTTTGGGGCAGATAAAGAAGGTAAACGTCATTCCCGCACGACATCCATCAACAGTGTGACCATGAAGGGGAATTCAAAGAGCTCACACGACCAACTTCTTCACAAACTGAAAAAGATGTCCGCTGGTATCATAATGGAAGAAGTCCCTTCCGAACCGCAGGTACAGGCTGTGTAGTAAATGTTCAATTCTATATGTTATCTTGGGTTTTTGACCTGTTATTAGACATCATTACTTTCAATTGTCAACTATTTATTTTTTTCTACCCTCAGAGAGTACATGCATTCAACAGTCCAAATCACCCTCAACAAGTCATGGGACCCACCGCGTACCCCAACCCAAACGTACCCCACAACCCACATCTGCAACAGCAACAACAGGAAGCACTTAGCAACGGCACTTACCAAGCACAACATGCTCCCCCAGACCATTCAGCACTAAAGTGAGTTATTCGACACAAACTTTTGTTTTCCAATTTCAAAGCTTCACAAACAAGGCGATCTGTCATACTCTTTAAGTGATTATAATGGACCCTTTATTCATTGCTGATCTTGAATATAATCCATCTCTTGATCGGAAATTCCACAGCTTTTGTGTGTAAATTGGCTGTTAATTACAAAATCAATACCGCAGGAGAATCTCCATTCCTGTATCGCAGAACGAGATGAGTCAATTGGACAAGAGGCAGCTCAACGAGCCCTTCTACGCATCACCGACAAAAGGTGTCAACTTATCATCGTTAGTCGTGTGCTACTGTTTTGTGAATATGCGATTCGCTATTTATTCGAGTTTTTGCTTGTATTATGTTACAGACTGTTTTATGGTTCGAGATGTATTGTAATACAAGAACATTTATACAACAGAAAAATACGCTTCATTGTTTCAAATATCTTTCGTGTAAAACAAACACATTGGTAACTTCTACCATATTTTTACCGCTTTGTATTGAAATGGGTAAACCTCACTGGAAATTGCTCATTCTTAATCAGTGCTGGATTAACCATTAGGCAAAGTAGACACGTGTCTACAGGCCAGTCAAACATCCAGGCCACTTTAAACGATTTGGCAACAGCAGACCCTTAATCCGGCACTGTTCTTGATACTCTTGTGTTAATTTCTGTAGGTAATTACTACCCAGCACAATATGTATCACCTGATGCAGCGGTTCGCCTCTTTAACCAAATGAAGCAAACTGGATCTCCAAACTTTGATTTTCGCAACGCTGTTTCGCAATGTAAGTCATCATCGTAAGCCTAACAAGATATCGAACAGTCATAATAATTTGTTTTGTGTTGCAGTTGGCCCCAACGACTACACCAAAAACCCGCACGGCAGTTTTGTTCCAAAAAATCCTCCAATCACAACAGTCGCAAATGTTCTTCAGCCAAGGCCCCCAGCACAATTTCCTCCACACAACAACCCGGCGCCCTTCAAGCAGACTCAACTGCCGCATGCCACTGTTCCCACGCAACCTTTACCGGTCAACCCTCCTAGAAATTACGACGTGAATCAAACGATGGAGCTCAGTCCCGAGGAGGCAGCAGGAGTGGTCAATCATATTCTTTCGTCTAAGCCCAAGAATAGCTTTGTGACCACACAGGTATTTAGAGTCTTTGTCGATTTTAGAAAAACGCAAAAATCAGTACAATTCGCAAAACGTTATTGCGCTCGATTGATACGCGTTTCATGTTGTGCAACATCAAGGAAAGCAGTAGTTACGCAGCGAATTTATTGTGTTAGTTATTGTGTACGGCTATCTTCAATCATTTGTCAACACACACCGCAGTATTTGATAAGCGCTATTAAAGAAGAGCAAATGTGTACTGTTCATTCCTTGTTACAGGAAGCCATGGATATCCTTGACAACGTTCGTAAAGATCTCTATGGGAAAGAACCGCCTCCATTAAACCGTGAAAAAAGTGTGTTTCTGAGGCCGCACGAGGTAGCAAAAATGATGAACTCTTTCCACAAGCGACCCCGCTATGAAGATGACACAGAACCGAAAAACGAAACAACAAGCTTTCAAAGCTCTTACGGGTTAGTTCAACACCGTGTTGTTAGCTTCTTTCATTTTTTGGTTCTTGCACTCGAAAAATTTTGTGCGCGAGGGACGCATTTAGTAGCCCTGTAACACCACGTAGAGTTACAACCAGATCATTTGTAACAGTTGTTAAACACGCTGCTGAAAAAGGCAATCTCAGTGACATAAAACAAGGATTGTGAAACGTATTGTACTGCCGGTGTGTTTGCTGGGTTATGATAAGAATTTATTTGTGTAAACATGTTTTGGTATATGTGACCAAATTTTCCTATTTCATGTTAGCCCTTCTGACACTGAAAACAGACATCGAAAATGGAATCGGGATTTCAGGGGGTGCACCCCGATACGAGAAGAAACCGGAACAGATAAGGATGCGGATGATCACAAACATGAACATGAGCAGCAGCACAACAAACCAAGGTTGGCAAATGATGCACTATTTAAGTTTAAACATGAATAACCCGTCGTATGTTTTTGCAGCAAAATCTACGAACCTGAATCGAAAGAACCAGCAAAACACGATCGACTTCGAAAACGCCCGAAACGCTTTCCGTCAGCTCGAACCCTTGATCCTGATGAAAAAGTGCACGACTGGTTAAAAAACTCTCCGAAATTTAAAAAGGTAATAGACTAAAACAGTATGCAAAATACTTATAAGTATACCTTTACGCTGTAAATTTCATGTCACAGAATCATAGTTGATTACTGTATTCAATCCTTTACTCTTTCAGGCCGGGTACAAGCCACGTCGCCAGGGTTCGCCAGCGAGCACTGTCCCCACTGAGACTTACACTGTGGTGACGAGACCAATGCCGGCAAAGCAAAACGAACATAAAACGTATGAACCCACAAGTAGTTCCTATATATATATACATGATATCTAAACCGAATTTTGCTTTGTTAAGTGTTGACTAAACTTTTGATGTTTTTTTTTCAATAGTGGGACGAAAGGTAGCCCTGTCTCTAATGACGACGGAGATAAAAGTTCAGCCATGGTTCAGAGAACAATTAAACAAACAAGACGAGTTCTTCCCGACAGCAAACCGATGTTGCCTATCACAGGTAAACATCAAGCAAGGAAATAATTCGTGAAAAATTCCTCACTCGTTTTGTTTCAGAAAACAAAGCCAAGTCTCTTGTTGAAAAACTAATCAAGGCCCCGGCCAGAAGCAACCAGAATGTGGTTGGACCAGGTTTGACCGTAGAAAGAGAAAACGCCTTTGTTGGTGAAGGAGCTGGACTTGACTATTTTTAAACAATCTACATACCAAGGTTGTAATTCGAGCTCGGGCTCAAGTGAAAAAAACGACATACTTTGGGACTGACTTCACACGCGGCATCATTTTTACCATAATTTTACAAACTGTGGGGCCGAAATCGGGCCTTGTGTTTGAAATAATCGGGATCGAGACACTTTTCGGATTTGTACTTCTTGGCCCGGGCTCGCTTGCAACCCTGATACAGACTTTCGCAATTCCTATGCTTTACTGCCATTGGTAGTAGGCCGGTATTGTTTGTAGAGGCTCTATGAGCCCAATATTTCCACACGAACTAAAACAGAGCAAACCCATTTATATGGGTTGCAAAGTGGAAACTGTCTCTGTGCCCCGCATTAGCGCATGCTCAACATACGTGTGATGACCTAAACCAGTGGTCGGCAACCGCCGGTGCGCGGCCCGGTATCGGTCCGCGAGGAGTTCGTTACCGGGTCGTATAATTTTTAATGTTAAATGCTATAAAACGTTTTGCCCATGTATCCCGGTCATGATAAACTAATTTAAGCGTTTTTATAGCTATATATTTGTGTTTTTTTGAAGACCGGTCCGCGATAAAATTTTAGTTTCAAAACCGGTCCGCAATGCAAAAAAGGTTGCCGACCCCTGAACTAAACAATAATGACAACATTTCCAATTCCACCAATTTAAAGCCACAAACATGTTGGTTAATGTAAAATAGCAACTGAGTACACATGTTGAAACAACATTTGTGTTTGTCTATCCCCGACTATTTTCGACAATCTGTTGTTTTCTTGTTCGTCATTAAAACTGTTCATCTTAAATTGTGCTTCTTAATTGCAAAGCCTAAAAACAGACGAGTACATTTTATTGGAACGCACAAGTGCAACAAAACAAAATAGAGTTTTTAAACAGCAAAAAACAACCCGAGATAAATAAAATGTACAAAGCAACGTACAGTTAGATTTCATTCATCCATTATCTTCACAAAAACACACACTATAGTCTTACAACTCCATAAGTGCAAAGCGTTTGTTTAAATTTGTCGGTATGAAACGTTCATTTTAATGTTAACATAACAGCAATACCCCTGAAAAAAGTGTTTGTATAGTTTGCTTGCGATAGGGACAATAATAATTCACATACAGTCGACCCAAGCTATATTCTCTGAGTACTGCGGTGTTGGCGAGATTCACGGGACGCAGGACGTTGGTTACCAGGTAAGGCAGACGGACGTTGGTGATGAACACGTTGGTTGTTCTCTGTGATATATCCAAAGTTCATGTAACTCCGGTTTTGAGATAAAGGCGGTGGTTGATCCTTTTTCGCCTGTTTCCTCCCAATGCGACAGAAAATACAAACACAGATGAAGGAAGCGATGAATGTAGCGGCGGGGATTGCCAGCGATAGGATAATAAGCAGTAGGCTGTAATTGCGTTCAATGATCACCTATAGTAAACATATGTCACTTTATTGGTACGGCTGTTACAATCTTATTTAAACTTGCAATAAAAAAAACTTCCTACTATAATGATATAACACACCGTGACGATAGAAGACACTTCTGGTTAAACTAAAACAAATCCATTTTTGATTCCTAAAGTGACATCTGGCATACTTTATGACCATCTTGCGTAAACTTCGTGACCAAACAAGCACAAAGGCTATACTTTTGTTATGTTTACATACATCAACAAATCTCCATCATACAATACTGCAGTAAAAGTTCCTGTTTACCTGTGAAGGGTTATTTGGATTGTACATACAGGGGTATGACACATCTGTATCTCCAAACTCTGATAAAAAGTTGTCGATTTCCATCGTATTCTGCTTTTTGTGCCTTTTACACACTTGCGTTGAACACTGAAAATGCAAATAATAAGTTGCATTTAATTTTCAGGTAGACTTGTAAGTTGCGTTATTTTTTTGGCCTAAATTAGACGTACAATACATGCAAATTTCCATGTACCTCGCACTTCCCTATCAAAAAAGGCTATGTAATTCCGACGGGCATGTTATTTTACATTCCTCTTATGGGCGTCAAACCAAATGGCGCAACAACATCAAAGTTCTACCTTTGGAACAATCTCAAATCTTACTTTTTTGTCAACAACTTTTTAAGTTAATCTCTAATGTAAACTTCTATAAAGACTTAGTTGAATGGTTTTCAGGCTTTTCTTGATACTGTTTGAATTGTGTATACATAAGTATACTTACGTCACTGTTTCCAGAAACAGCCATTCCCTCGTCTCTATGAATCATTGACTTTATTGTCGAATTTTCCTAAAATAACAACATTATTAAAAATGTGCGGTCAACAAAAAACGATCACGGTAGAATTTAACTTACATATGGGCCATCAATGTTGTATTGAACGAAAATTTGCAAACAGGGAAAACTTGATTTGCAGTAGGGACTGTTGTCATTGTTTAAACCCGAACATTTGCACTGCCGGTATTCCAAGATTTCGTAACGAAGAACATTGCATCTTGTTTCCTAAGTACAAATATAGGTGAAGTTGGCCTTACATAAATCTAGTGTGGTTGCTGGTCATATTTTACAAGTTTTTTACGATTGGCGGAAAAGCAAAGTAATGTTTTTTTTACATTACATGTTAAACCGGTTTGTATAATGCAAAAGAGAACAGACCATTTAGATTATTGTGTGTAAAACTGTCAAACATAAAGAAAGCTACCATTAAACTGAGCATACAGGTGTTATAACCATAAGCATTCTAAAAATTGCCCATTTGCAATTGTTTTCTCACCTTGTAATTAACTGCTCGAAGCCCTGGCCTGGCAAACAGCAAGCCGTCAACAATCAAGGCTATTCCACTTACCAAACACATTACAACTGCTATAGAAATCACACACGGAGCACCCTCGCAAGTTTTGCGTTTAGGTGGTCGGTATCTAAAGTGAATACTCATTTTTCTTTCTATTCCTGCAACTAAAACAGTGTTTTCAGCACCTTCGCAAGTCGCATACTACACGGGAAATGCGAACGATTATTATTTACCTACTAGCTGCTCGTAGCCTGAAGCGACAAAGCCACGAGTTTACCAGTCACGTCACAATGAGAAGGGAAACATTCGAGAATCTCTTAGTTGTCATAATACCTGACTTCTAGAGGGATGTTAACCCTTGACATTAATTAACATAATATTTTATTTAAACAAATTTCTTTTATGTTTAGTATCAAATAATTTTGTTCAAAAATTGACTTTCTGTCCATAACAGCAATTTTGTTGTTTAGAAACTTACGCAAAACAAAACATAAATCCTAAATCTAAAATCCTACGCTAGTGTGCATGGGTATTCAGCACTAGTTTTAGCATTGTATTCTATTACATTTTTACACATAAATTATGCGGTAGTGCTCATTTCTAGGCGATGAACAGCGCAATGTATGATTTGTACTTTGTGTTGGCATTGGCCGAAGCGGAGATTGTGAATCAGTCAATTGGCAGGCCGGAAATATCCGCAACAACGTCATTTAAACTGATTAGGTTAGATTGCGGTTATAAAGTTCGTTTGTGGACATTATAAGTTGTTGTGGCTAAAAAAAACTTTAAATCACCGCAATTTGCAACATCAAATTGATGATTTTGTTGAGAATGATTTGAGATGACTATAAGCGAAGCACACACCGGTACGAAATTCGAGCTAGCATGCCATAAATTAGATGTCACTATAACGTTTCCATCGTTTTTAGTACAGTTAGCATTTTAGTATATAGCACTCAAATGTTTCAAAATAAAACAAAAATGATTCTGATCATACAAAATGCGCTCAGCGTATTGATTGAATTGTAGGCCGCGGCTGATAGTTTTTACCTTTAACAGTTGTTTGTGCGGCATAAAGTCGAGTGTCGTTAACATTTTAAAAGCATACCCATATAATGTCCAGACCCTATGTTTTTATTATTATATCGCATTAAAACTTTCTTTTCATGTGCAGGAATTACATTGCAACATACACTCTGCTGAGTGCAATTATTTATATGACTAACAACTATTGATAAACAGTTTTATCAAGTAGCAACAGAAAGAATCTTTACACAAACAATAGTTTTTGACTTTATAGCGAAAAGTTTTGACATGTTGGCACATTTAGTGTGGACTTTTTGCTTTAAAATACAATCAATAAACTGTGGCCCATTATTTAAACTTTGCTGCTTGCAATTCGAGCGGTTTTTATTGTACTGATTCAGTTTTTACTTGAACTGAACAGAATAAGTTTGACGCCACTTTTACAATTACCTAACATATAACGTGTTCTCAATTATTTTGCTGTATCTTGCTCGTCTGCAGTATTTTAAAGTGAAGGAAGTGGCATTTGCTGGTTACCTAAAACAGGAATATTTTTTTATTTTTCACGAAAAAAAACGCAGTAACAAAAGGAAGGGGAGAAAAAAACATAAGGGTTTACAAGAGTACGATAGTGTTGCAACCAAGCGACGTGTCAGGCAAGAATGTATTACAAAAAAGGGAAATAAAACGTTAAACAAGGTATACTGCATTACAGACTGGATAATGGAGCAACTGATTACGAAAATGTCGGTTTTAATGGAACAGTCTTTTTGTTTGTATATTCTACACACACAAAAGAGGCGCTTCTTCGTTGGTTTTCACATATTTTTGCATTTCAGCATTTTTTCAAAAAGCTTTAACACATGTCAGTACAAAGTAATACTGATACTGGGCTAAAAAATCTAGGATACAAATTTTGTAACAATACACATGCAAGTTTGCACAGGTGTTGAAAAATAATCTTAATGGTCGAATTAACGCGATAAAATAGTTTTCAAATAAACTAGTCAGACGAGAGCTTCAATAAGCAAGTTAACAAACACACGACCATGCGCAAAAGTAGAAAACAAATGTACAAAAGGGGTGAATAAATAAATTGGACATGGAAAATATGCTCAAAAATGATATAAAATCGGTCAAAAAACAAACAAACCGGTATTATCCACACATGCAAATAAATCGGTTTGTTTTGTTTAGTCAATTAAGAAACAAGTGCCAACAACACAACATCTGTAGTTCTCCCACAAACTCTTACTAACGATCACAAGATTTTAAGAAATGTTTAACTGCCAGAATCGTCGCGTTCTGAATGAAGGTGACTCAGAATTTCGCCAGGCGAGGATGGAACTCGGGGCAAACTCGGCTCCTGATCTTGGTCTAAAACATCAAACAAGGCCCCTGGGTTCGAATCCCGCATCTCCGGGGTGTTTTCGGAAGACGACTGGATCATACCGGGTATCTCGACGGCTTTTTCCTTGACAGGGGAATCTTCATCTTGTGACACATCGCTTGTTACGACAGCTGGTGGGGAAGTGTCGCTCGGACCGGCGGTGTCGACGTCGCCGGCTTCAGAATTGTCGGCGATAGAGTCTGCCTTTGTTTCAGCTTCTTCATCCAACTTTTTTGCAGCCTTAAAAATATGTGGCTTGAATAAGGTCGACAAAACCAAGTTAATCGACCTTTCAACACTCATTATCGATGGCAAGCGCCCATCCGGTATTATCCCCAGTGATTATTCGACATCATATGTAATCGCGAGGTACGGTAATAAATGTAATAGCAGAGACCAAATTGATTATAGCCACCCCAGCGGTTAGATTGAAACTAATCCGACTCTCTGCGAAACCAATGTTAAGTATTTTCATTTCGCAATAGCAGAGTAGGGCTTTACAATGGATGTACGCTTGCCAACAGCTGGTTGACTACGTCTGGCAACCGCAAGGTCAAGCCTGACATAAAATCAATGAACGTGTGCTTAGGCTCGCTATATATTTGGCATATTTATAGGGTTTGCCAATATTCCCACCAGGGATTTGTGGTTAGTAGACAATACATTGTACAACACTGAAAAAAAAAACCTTAAAATGGCATAATACCTGTATCTCAGCCAATTTTGTCTTTCTGTGTTCAACAAAATCATCAAACAGACTGGGCCATGCCTCGTTGTCATTGTAGTTTGACAAATCATCCTTTAGGGCCTCAGTAAGATACAGGAACATGCTCCAAGTGTCTCGGGATATACCCCTGACCTGAAATAAGGAAATACAGTTAGAGGAAATTGTATCCAGTTTGTGTAATTAGGCCTAAACTAGTAGTTTAGATATCTGTTATCACCATCTTGCAACAGTTACAATGGCAAAGCAGAGTGTGTTGTGCCCTTTACACGACAACAACCAAAACTGCATAAATTTTACAATAAATTTCAACTGCTTGAAGTAAGTCTGAGCTGTATATTGAGCTGTAACATTTTATTTTCACAGTTGACTACCTGTAATGTTTTCTGTTGCTTTGTGTTCTAATAATGCTAGTCACAGGAACAACAATTAAAATATAATGCTTACATTATTATCGGTAAGATATTCTATCCATGAATCCAACAAATTGGGAGGATTTCTTGAAAATACTACATTCCACATGGCGATTGCAATGTCACATGGTAATGATCGTTGACCCTGCAGAACAAAAAACCTTACACATGTGCACACATTGACAAAATAACTATACAGGATTGCCATGTATAAAATAGTAGAGTGGCAATAATTATGATTTTTGCATTTAGACTGTACATTTCTAAAATCACGGGTTTACATTACCTGGTCAGCATCCAGAGCAAACTGAAAAGTATATCGATACAGCTCCTTAAAGTTGGAAAGAGCCTCAGATTCAATGTGCTTTAATGCTGATTTTAAGGAAGAGATAGAACTGCATTGTAGTGTTATGAAACCATCAATAAACTCCTTCCTGTTTGGTACAAAGTGGAAATTTGTGAGAAACTAATTCATATACATCCATCAGTTTCATGCATTCATGTCAAACAAAACCAAACTTTCATTTATGGGCTTGAATGTATATAATATCACTTAACGTTTACCAACAGTGAGTTGCCATATAATCCTAGTTTTATGTAATTGGATAAAAGTATCACCTATTTGTCCACATTCAATTATTGCTTAACTTACTTTGTAAATTTGCACATTGTTGAGGCTTTAAACTTCCATGCAAGGGCTAATACAATAAATTCAGTGGGATCAACATCTAGGTCTTGACAAAACTTCTCAACACCATCCGCCAATATTTCCTCATCTACAGAATCATCACAGTAATGTTCAAAAAGTGCCTCCACCTTCTTCAGGTCAAAAACTTCCATGGGTGTCTGAACTTTGTCCAATTGCCCAGGCGTTGTAGTAGCTGACGGAGAGGTTGGAGATGTCTTTTGCACACCATGTAAGGAAAAAGCAGGAAACCTAAAAACCACAACATAAACTGAAAATGTTCTCATTAGGTCATCATAAAAACATATAATGCAACTGTCCCTCCTATGAAATATGTTTAAATTCTCACTAATACAAAAAATATATAGCTTCATGCATATATTGTTTGTTATGTCAGTGTTTTACCTAGCAGTTTGGTCTCTGTTTATATTGCTCGGGTGGGCAGTACGTACATCAAGTGTTTCTGGTCTATGTGGTCCTGTCGATAGTTGTCCTACAAAAAATAACAAAGTGTTAAAATCTTAAACCTACTTTCAGTACATTATTGAATAGTTTGCTGCAATATCAAACACACTATGTAACAAATTGTTCATTGTAATTGTACACAAAGTTAGTGGCAACAAAATATACTTATTTATATGGTGCGCTTACTGTACCAGTTTTAAAATAATTTTACTGTTATAGATGTTACATGATGGCACAGTCACAAATGACAAAACTGTCTTAACTGCATTACTGCAATACAGAGCAAAAGACCTACAGGCCATAACAGTAAAAAGTCAAAGAATACAATGACAACATATATACAAAACCTCTTACTCACTACAAAGCAACTAACTACTGAATAGAACAAACAGTGTTAAGTCAATTCACACCTGATGACTTCTGACCACCGCAGGAATGAAGGTCACCAGGTAACACATTCTCTCTTAAACGTTTATTGGGTTTTGGCTTCTTGTAACAAGGTCGCATTCGACCATCTTCGTCAGTGCCACACATACACTGGCATTTGTTTCCCATAGCGAATAAATTTGACAACGAAAACTGCTGAAACTATGCTGGATAACATAAGAGTTAGGAGGCCATTTTCATGCAGTTCGTTCTATTCTAAACCTCCTCTTTACGTCACAGTTGCTTTTGTCTGGCAGTCGCATAGTCAGCTGAGAGATTGTCGCGATGCCGTCGGCGTTTAGGTGTCGCCATTTCACTATATGCATGATAACAGTCTGTTCGGAATATAAGCAAATTTCTGCAGTGGTTGCGTATTCGTTCTTTTTGCATAATGTTAATTTATGCTGCGTTTATGTTTATTCCTAAATCGACCCAACGAATGCTAACAAACCTGGGTACAGGGGCCTGGAGAAACGTTTAAAAGTGGTAACAGCATGTGGTTTAAGGATTTCAGGCTCACTTTGCTTAAAACTAAACCACCTCTCAGTTCCAAGCTACCGCCGACTGGAGCACAAACCAGCTAAAAGTCTCCAAAGGGTTTGATCTACACCTGATTTACCATTATTAATTCTCCAAGAGCCATACCATACTGTCTTGTTATCTTTTTTTTTTCGACAAGCGTTTGCACCCTAACCGATCTTGTTTGGGTTGCATGTTCACATATTAACACTTCCTGGTTAGTTAGTGTAAACGCCCTAGAGTCGCCGCAACTTTATTGTTGTCACACTAAATCTAATTTGAGCATTAAGTTCAGCGACCAAAATGCTGCTGCGAACATTTGAGTTATTCATAATCTAGATATAACCCCAGATGAAGAGCTTCGAAATCGACTTTATCTACAACGTCAAATCATTCTCTCGGAAGTTGGAATATTTGTCATGGCTGCAAATGTGACACGTTTCGCAATTTTTAAAACATTGAAAGATTCCAATGCTTACTGTACATTGTAAACAACAAACATGATTCCTGGTAATACGCCGCGTGACATACACAAAAAATGGAATAACAGCAAACTGCAAAAGTTTTAACGTATCAGTTGGTAGGCTAATTAGTTCATCACCTCAGTATGGGCATTGGCCAAATCAATGGTAATCTGAAGACTAAAAACCATATCAAACATGTAAGTGCACAATGAGTATTTGCAAAACTGGTAAAGAACGATCGTTAAATGTACAAACTAAAACTAAAAAAAAAAAGTTTTCCGCCAGTTAAAAAATAACAACATTTTGTTTGTTTCAGTGGGACTAGGTAGTCGTAAGTTTGTGCGAAATCTACATAGTGGCAGCGAGACAGGATGCTTTGTATCAGCCTTGTATTGTAAACTTCCGCGCAAGTTTAACGCCTCGTTGTGCCACCGAAACCTGATGCTGTTCTTGAACTTCCTGGTGAAGAGCTTGACGACCTCGACGAAGAGCTACTAGAGCTTGACCACGAACTTCCCCCTCCCCCTCCCCATCCACGGCGACTTCCCCAACCATTGCTAAAACCACCATAACCGCCACCATATCCATTTCCGTAACCATTGCCATATCCTCCGTAGCCATAGCCTCTGTTGTGGTTGTTTCTGTTAAGAATTTGTTATAACGACGTGACATTTTTAAACAGACATTGTGCTTGCCAAGCATGTGTCTTTGGCGACTGTTTAGCTTCTTTATATGACACAGGAAGCAATTGTGTGGACTGCATCCAGCCAAGAAACACCAAGCAATTACTAACAACTCCTGAATGAACCATATGGACTAAGTTACATTATGAAACATTCATTTTATAACAACCCCAGTTAGTAACAAACTACAAAACATATTTGCAGGCATTTTAATGACTGACCTTGAACCAAAGAAATACCCTGCCAGGCTACCCAAACCCATACCACTCCAAAAACCACCAAATGGACTGGCATTGGCATTTCTTGTACCAGTTTGTGTGCCGGTATATGATGACTGAGAGTTATGTTCCCCTGTATGTGTTGCATCTTGGTATGAAGGAGGGTCTAAAAAAAGTACCATAATAATAGCCATACATACTAATAGGGGTCATTTTTTGTCCTCTCCCCATGTGCTGCCATACCTCTTGTGTATTCTGGTTTGAATCCATAAGTTGGTGGGGCAGAAGGGCCATGATGCTGTGATGGGTAAGGAGGTCCTCGCGAAGGAGATGGCCTTCTTTGTGATGAATCAACATCATCATTTTGGGTTGTCATTTTACGAATCAAGAACACAATGGCAAAAACAATGATGAAAAATATAAACCATGATCCACCACCACCAACGCTACTGGAGTATTGCTTGCTGGGTTGGTAGTAACTGTTCCAACTGTTTTGATGGCGTTTTTGACCAGCTTCTGTCAGATCAATTGTGTACTCCAACCCACATGAACCTACCATAATTAATATTATTTATGAATCTAGTTGCAACCCATCAGTACAGTTTACAACACAAAATTTTGAACTATTTTTAATTGGCTTCAATCCTAACAGTGCTACAAACATTTCTACATTTTATTATATATCTTACCCTTTAGAACATATGGGTCATTTGGATGGTTATAACCCTCACATGAAACCTGAATTTTTCCGAATCTGTAGGAGTCATCCATATCAGCTTTGCATTCCCATTGTACATCAAATCCATCTGAACCCACATTTTTGCACTACAAAAAGACAAAATATTTTTTACACACTGTTTACATATAATTAATATGGTATAGTATGCCGCAAACAAATTCTTTATGCAACTGACAAAAATATGCGATCCTAGGTACAAAAGAGAATCACTATTTTTAATTCCAGTTTCAAAATCATACAAATGCTAAAATAAAGGACAAACCTGGACAACTGATGGTGTAAACTTTGAGCAGCCAGCTGTGCCACCAACACATTTCATCTGGGGTACAGGTGAGCTTCGCCTTCCTGTTGTCATTCGGTTTGGGTACAGGGTAATTGCTGACACATCACGTAACAAAACTTTGTCATCCTCTGCAAAAATCACTTTTGTTTACTCCATATTATTTATTGTTGTCTAAACCTAATTACAACTATTAAAGGGTATGCCAGTTAAAAGACTTTCAATGATCAATCAATTCACTTTAATCGAAAAAAAACAATGGAACTTACCACTTCCCATCCATCCTTTGGTGACTACCACAAACAAACATACAACAACAAGTATCAAAAAACATTTAAATTCCATTACTTTACTTTTATCTCACTGATTTACTAAGACTTCGTGAAAACCTGCATTATACAACATGATATAATGACAAACCTCTAAAGCAAAATGGCTGTCGGTGAAAATAAAAAAGCGAACACGTACCACTGAAACTTACGAAACTTTAGTTAAGTATTTATTTCAATTTTACCAAAACGTTCGATCAGAAATCTATTGGTTTCGTATTGCAAGTAATTTTATATGCCGCAATTGGGACACGTCACAACATAACTCAAGCTCTTGTAGCTTGCTTGCATCAGCTTAAAGCTGATTCACGGAAAGGAACGTACCAAAAGTGCTGGTTGTTTGTTTTTTAAGTTCGGTCACGCGGAACAGGATCATATGTTAGTTATGACGTCACAATACTCCATGATCACAAATGTTTTGAGCACGTGGGCACAGGGCAGAAATATTGACGTTTGCCATTAATTGAACATTTAAAATTGAGGATATTGTTTATTTGTTACAAACAACCGCCCTTTTTCGTATTGCTTTTTGTATCGCTTGATATGGATGATATTTGTTAATTATGCCTGCCTTAGGTTCGCACTTTTAACGATTTTACGACAATGGGTAGCCGACATGAAGAATGTTATGATGAAAGACCAAGGCACTCAAAAAGCAGTAAAAAGTCAAAGCACAAAAAGAAATCGAAACATTCTGATAAACATGAAAAAGCAACTAAAAAGAAAAAGAGCAGACAAAGATCAGAATCAAGTGATTCAAGATCATCAAATGAATCATATTCATCATCACCAGAAAGGTTTCATTATCATTTACATATTTTATGTCTAATTTTAAATGTGCGGAAACTAACATTTTGTTTACCAATCTTGCAGACAAAGTTCAAGACAAAGAGAGGAGCAGAAATCCCGATTGGAAGCAGAAAAGGAGAGAATGAAAGCAGAAAAACTGAGACAGAAAGAATTAATGAAGGTGTGTCAGTTGATTTTCCAATTTACCTGGGTTAAAAACCACTAACCTGTTTAATTACCACAATATGTTTGTACTTGAAGTAGTTTCTTTGTTTGGTCTGAGTGTTTCAGACAAGCTAAATGGGTATAACTTAGCATTTGTTTAAATCTTTGTTTAACACTGTTTGATGGTTAGCAGATTTTGATCTAGCATTAAGCATTGCTGCTAATTATTCTATTGTGCAGATAAATAATAATAGTTTAGCCTGACCTGTTTCCTAAAACCATTTCCATTCGGTTTAGGCTTTGGAGACACCTGAAGAAAAAAGAGCAAGAAGACTTGCTAAAAAAGAAGCAAAAGAAAGACAACGAAGAGAAAACATGGGATGGGACAAGGAATATATGGGGTATGCTATCTGAACTGTTGTCTATTTGAAACCGATTTCTTATACTTGTGTTTTATGTACAAGATACACAAATGCTGACAATCCTTTTGGTGATGGAAAGCTGTTGGAAACATTTGTGTGGAACAAAAAGCTTGAGAAGGAAGGTCTTAAGGATCTTGACCTTCATGAAAAAAAGAAGCTAATTTTCCAAAAACAAGAAAAAAACAAAATTGAACTGGCCAAGGTGTGTTTAATGCACTGAATGACAAAGGATCGCATTTTCACACACAATAATTCGCATATGTTTTTTACATTTAGGTAAAGCAGTTGAGATTAGAAAGGGAGCGAGAAAGACAACAGAGAGATGAAGAAATGGAATTACTACAACGAGAACGTGAAGCAGAAAACTTTAAGGTAAACCATAGGGACTTTAATAAAAGAATGATTATTTGTGTTTATGATATGTGTTTAGAATACCGAATCCATATAGTCTCAGCACTCATTTAAAAGCTTTTATCTTAGGTGTGGGAGGGTCAAGAGGACAAGTTTCACCTTGAACAGGCCAAATTGAGATCCCGCATTCGAATTCAGGATGGAAGAGCAAAACCCATCGATCTTCTTGCTCAGTATGCAAGCAGTGCACAGGAAGGAGCTGAAGATATGTCTGGTGTTGAAATGCATGAACCATATACTTATCTTAATGGACTTACAATGTCTGACCTTGAAGATTTACTGGAGGACATCAAGGTGTACATTGAACTAGAACAAGGTTGGTTTACCCAGGATCTTGTTTCCCTTACATGCTCATCCATATTTGTAGTTGTTATTTGCTGTTAATACTGTACTGTGTAGTGAGTGGTTGCTTAAAAGTGATAAAAGTACCATATGTTTTAAGGAAAAAATGCAGATTTTTGGAGGGATATAACTGTTGTTACCGAGGATGAACTTCAAACATTGCGAAAAATACAAGCAGAAGATGAGGTACAAACCCATAATACAAATAGTCTTGGACATGTTGATATGGCTTTTCCACATTTTTATTAAAACATTTGTATGTTGATTTTAATTTAAGGGTCATTCTGCACGAGATACCAGAAGGGAAGGCATTAACAAAGCGGTAACAACTGATGTTGCTGCAATGTTCAGAAGTAAAACTCATTCACAACTTATTGCACTGCGTCAACAAATCAATGCTAAAATTGAATCAGGTTCCTCGGTTTCTCTATTATTTTGTCTAATTTCAACATTTGATATGTTTTTTGTCCATCAATTGATAAAGGAAATTACTTTTATAACAAAACAACTAGTATGTAATTTTTTTTTAAATTAACCTGTGTAGGTGGTTCAAGTTTGGATGTGGGATACTGGGAATCCTTACTGACCCAATTAAAGGCTTTCTTGGCAAAGGCTCGGTTACGAGACAGGCATCAAGAATTGTTGAAAAACAAGCTTTACAAGCTAAAACTTGAACAACTTCAAGAACAGGTCACAGAAGGTCAACAACAACCATTATTCCCAGCATTACAACAGGTGGCTAAAAGTACCATAAGATTCTTAACAACATGACCTAAAAAGACATATCAAAGTCTGGTTTACAAAGCTATTTTGTTGTACCTTAAGTAAGTACATATCTAACCATAGGTTAAAGATCAGGAAGTAGTGAGTACATCTGGGGCAAGTAGTCCCCGAGATGATGGCGGGTCACCAAGCATGTCATCAAACAGAAAACACCTCACACAGGAAGATCTTGAAAATCAGTGCATAGAAGAATATGAAGAAGGTAAACTTGATTACATGCTGACAAAGGGACTTTCCACTGATCTATGACCTCTACAGGCAACTATAGTCCAAACCTTTTGCAAGCAAAGGATCTTCCTCCAGATGTAGTGATAGTAAATGTGGAGGAAGACACACTTACCATCGAGGGAAAACGAAATCTCCTCTCCCGAACTGGTGATGCAGGAACAGGTCAGGAAGATGCTTTTATTAGACGAGCCAAAGAAGGTATGGACACACAAGAGGAAGCAACATTTGCTGTGGAGGCCCCAGTTTCCCAACAGGTATTCTAAGCCACAAGTTCGGGAAATCTTTATTTCCAGGCTGAAATCAGTGTTGACAGTGTTGTAAAAACAAATTAATTTCGCTAAAAAGGGAAAGATTCCCAGAATAAATTTACCAGGTATTCTAAGCAGTAATAAATGGACTCCGTAGCAAAAAGAGGCGTGGTATTTCGCCGTTTTAAACAAAATCTAACTATGTCACGTGCGTTGTAGTGTTATTTCCTGAGTTTTAGTTTTACCATAAAAGTCAAATATCATTTTCAAGTATAGTACAAAACTTTCTTCTAACATAACTGTGTGTTTTTGGGGGGCAACAGGTGTTTCTGTGGGCGGACAAATACCGACCTCGCAAGCCTCGATTTTTCAACCGGGTTCATACTGGTTTTGAGTGGAACAAATACAATCAAACGCATTACGACTTCGACAATCCGCCTCCGAAGATTGTGCAGGGATACAAATTTAACATCTTCTACCCGGATTTAATTGACAAGATCGTCCCTCCAACTTACACTATTACACCGGATCCTGCCAGTCCCGACTTCGCTGTATGTAGTTTGAAGTTACTTGCAAGAATTCATGCTGCTGGGGATTTGGGATTGTGTTATGTCATATCTACTAGCTTGTTTCTCCGTGTAACTTTGTTCTGTTTTACAGGTGTTGAAGTTTTCTTCCGGACCTCCTTATCAAGACCTTGCTTTCAAAATAGTGAACAGAGAGTGGGAGTATTCACACAAGCACGGATTTCGGTGTCAGTTTATCAACAGCATTTTCCAGCTGTGGTTTCATTTTAAGCGCTACAGATACCGTCGGTGAGATGGTAACCACGCTTACCATTTTCATTCTGTTCAACTGGCCTTTGCGTGACGGAAGGGAAAGTTTCGGTTCAGAAAACTGAGTTGTGAAGATGCGATAAACTGCTGCAAGTCTAGACTTTTTATGAAGCCTGTTTTACTTTTTTATTCTTAGCAAATAATAAAAAATCAATTGTTTTTAACAACTCTTGAAAAATGGATTTTCGTTTTTTAGGACAAACACTTTTTTACCTACATTTTCCTGTGCAAAACGTAAAGTGGATATCGAGTTTGTAAGTATCAAGAAAAAGTTAAATTTGACACAGGCTACGCACTTGGAAAATAAATTTAAACAATCATCTGACAAAAAGCGATTTGCTTCACCTTTCCAGTAACCAAACGTGTAGACCAGAGCACATCTAACGAGCAAGTAACTACAAATGTATTAGAAGCGACTTTAGGCTTGGTTACACAAAAACAGTATTCAAAATTACACATTGCGAACTAATTACTTCTCACAGTAATAAAGCAGAAAAGTTTTGGAAGATGGTAAATTAAGTTGATAAGAAAAACGAGTGAAGAAAATTAGTTACAGAAAAACAACAGTTCCTTTTTTATAGCTCTGTGGTCTGATCAGGGGTCTCATCTTTGGTAAATGTGCTGTTTTCGTAAACATTTACATTACTCTCGTTGGCGTTGTTTTGTTGGAATGGTTCTTCTTCGTCGCCGTCATCTCGTTCACTGCAAAAACAAGAAATATGATTGGGTAACTAAATGACGTACTTAATTTATTCTATTATTCAACTGCTTGCTTACTTAAACTTCTCGCAAACGTAGTGGTTAAAGAGAAGAAAGGCAAATGCAACCACCAGAAAGACAGCAACAGCTATTATTCCGACAAGCCATGGTGCGATGTAAGTGCTCCCATCTGAAAAAAATATTTGATAAATCTGTTCAGTTGTAAACCAACCGACATAACCATTCTAAAGCATTGATGTAAGTTTTGAAACATTTTCTTTGTAGTTAGTAAAATATTAAGTCGGAATGATTACAAAAGTTATGCACTTTACCCTGACAGATAAGACAGCAAGCATTCGCCCTTGTTTTTATTTATTTAGTTTAGCGTTAACTTACTTGCAGCCGCCACTTTACATGGTTGTAAAAGGGCTAGCAGAAGACAAGGTAGGAGGTATTTTGACATGATATCCGTTTACCTGAAAAACTGACGCAAACAACTAAAAACTGTTCGAAACTCGCTGAGACACCTCACAATACCTTCAATTATAATCGTAATGCAGATCGCTGGCTCTCTCACAAAGGACTTGGTACGCAGTGCACCAACATTAAATTGTTAAGCAAACACTTATGAAATGATTAACCCGGCGTTGTGCAATGTGATTGCGGTTTTTCAGATTGTTTAAAGAAGCTTTCGTGTCGAACAATATTTCATCTAGAACACAACAGGAGTGCACAACCTTTTTGCTACGACGGCCGCATCGCAGATTCTTATTTCACCAACGGCCGCCATTCACCTGTTTATTTTTGTTTTAAATTACTGATGTAAAGAAATTGGTTTATATCATATATATACCATCTAATAGCGCCCCAAAAGCCCAGATTAATTTCTAGCTTGGTGCACAGATTGACCTGCACAGCGTGGATCAGTCTTAGGTGTTTATGATGTCATAGTCCATATTGTGATGCTTGTGGTACATATTTTGTTTGCATTGTTTGCACACAATAAGCGTACAAAGTCTGACGTATATGCTTATTAGGATGGTAATACTCTTTTTAGTACCACAAAAACTGTTTAGCGCAGTTTAAAAATCAAAATATTTAGCAAAAGAGTTTTATTTACGTCACAGCCGCCAGTACGTATATTTTAATAAACATATTCACGGCCGCATGCGGCCGCAAGTTGTGCACCCCTGATCTAGAACTAGACAAAATTGAAATAGAGAGTAAAGGCTTGACAAACAACCGTTGCACAAAACTCGACTAGATGTTGATTATCTCAATGAAATTGCAACGTTAACAACAGTTACTTGTCTTTTGAAACACTGTGGTTCCACATCATTTTAAACCACTGCAAATTAAAACACATTCGTCCAATAAAACTTTATTGCATGCAACTAAAATATGTGAAAGCTTTGAAAGAAACAAAGTTGTATTTCACCTTTAATGAAAGCACTTGGAGCAGCTTCAACACACAAACAAGGAGCATAAGGGATAAAACAGCATTTAAAACCTTTTAAAATATTCTTTTATGCAATGACAAAACCCAGTTATCTAAAACTAACATCCGAACAGCATTCAATGGAAAAACAAACAATTAGCAGCTATAGTTGAATATTTATATGAAAGTACAATGCAAATTTCACAAACAGACGTATGTACTATTGGTTGGATATTAACTTTGATACATTTTAATTACATTGCACCATGTGACATTGTTTGCATAATAGCCTGATTATGTGTTTAATCAACAATTAGAAATGTAGCACAACAGACTGAACATAAATTAGGATAAAATGGCAGCAATTGTAGACAAAAAAATTGTAAATAATTGTTAGGATGTTATTTCATAACACTCACTGCAAGAAAACTTGTTAAACATGCAGTCACTACTCCGTTAGTCATGTGTCCCAAAACTACCAGTTTCACACACCACACCTATGGCAAACCTGACCACTGATCAAAATTCGCCACCAACACCAAAAATTGCTCTTATGTGAATCCATTGTTAATCTTTTCTATTTTTTTCTATCCTGAAGCTCTTATAGATTCTTTTTTCTTGCTGACACCTTAGCACATGATTAGGGTTGGACTTAAAGTTACCAAAAATCTAAAACACATGATCTAAAAATTAAAATAATAAATTCTAACATTGTTGTGGAAGAACATTCATCAGATATTCTTTCACTTTGGGCCAAATTTCATCCGTCTTTGTGCCATGATAGTTGTGTAAAATGCCTTGAGCACTGAAAAATACATGGTTAAAGTTTGGAAAAACCTGTAGCATTTAAGAAAATGTACTCATAAAATTCCAAAAGGGGAGCAGTTTGGTTTTCATATGTTTCCAAGCGCTTTTGAACTGTTTCCGGTTTGTCATCATCTCTCTGTAATAACGGTTCCCCAGTAATATCATCCTTTCCCTACAAAAAAAATCAATCACCTTTAGGAAAAAAACAAACCGATATTGTTGTATTTGTAACATACTGGGACTTTCGGAGGGTTAAAGCCAATGTTATAAACTCTTCCACTTGATAAATGTGTCCATCTACTACTTAATCGCTCCTTAATAATGGCAAAAGGAACATCTAAATTTATGACACTGTCAATATGTTGCTTTTTTGATAATTCTTTGGCTTGTGTCATCGTTCTTGGAAAACCTTGAGCAAAAACATCAAATAGTACTCATAGTGCAAAAACATACCAAGAGCTTCATTACCATCTAACAACCAAGGTGATGAC
The DNA here is from genome assembly GCF_965637545.1 of Phallusia mammillata. NCBI lineage: Eukaryota > Metazoa > Chordata > Ascidiacea > Phlebobranchia > Ascidiidae > Phallusia > Phallusia mammillata. Next base: position 17,800,762 of record NC_137255.1, read on the forward strand.
TGGGGTACTTTAGTCAGACTTGCAACAATGAGATCAATGACAAGTCCATCTGGGACCAGCTTTCCAGTTTCAATATATTTTTTTCCTTCCTGTCCAAGTGCTAAAAAAGCATGAAACATGTTACATAACAATAGTAAATGGTAGCAATGGAAACATCACCTGATTTCCTAGATATTTCAGCCCTCAACAAATCACCACTGGAAAGATGCTGAATTTGAAAATCACGAACAATTCTTCCTGAGACTGTCCCTTTTCCTACCAATATAGGGAAATATGTTTAATCTGTTGCTCACTGAGTATTTAAACACTGTAAAACAGTGTGTTTACCAGATCCCGGTGGTCCCATTATGATAGCATGAAATGCTTTTCTGATATTTCCAATTCTCATCTTGGCATTGGCAGTAACTAGAGTATAACTTACACAAAAACACACATTATTAAAAACAATATTAGATACGATCTATTAGGTATACCTAATGTAGTTCAAAATGCAAATCTATTGCATATAACGTCACGGTTGAAATAACAGCTCTACTGACAAAAGTTTTTGTATTTTTTTAAAATTTAGTTTTAGTCTAAACCAGTGGTTCTTAACCTGGGGTTCGCGGACGCCCAAGGGGTCCGTGAGATGGTTTTAGGGGGTCCACGGAGGGAAATATGTTAAGTATCATTAACCAACAGAAGAATATTTTTAAGTTTCTCAACCGTTTTTACTATCCTGCATGCGAGTGCACGCTGTTTATTACACCCTAATTATGCCAAGAACAATTGCTTTTTGTGATTGTCTTCCCTATTGTGACATCATAACACACATGGACAATAGACTTTATAGGACGATTTGTGAAGTTATATATACCAGAAATATTAACAATTCGATGCGAGGCCAATACAATACAGAGACATCATTGATTTTAAAGGACTGTGAAGGTGGATTTAAATACTTCACAAGCATGACAGGGTATAATGTGTTGCGATTTAAGGTACTGTTGCGAATATGTTATATCGCAGTGTAACTAGTTTAGCAACTAAGAAGTAAGGAAAGAAAATACGCGATCTGACTACACAAATAAAGAACTCTGAAGACTCCTGACTAATAACAACTAGAGCGTTAAACAAGGTTTATTAAACAACATATAAATAAAACTACAACAAACGTAAAGTATAACGTTGGCGATAATTAACTTCGTCTAAAGTGAGTAAGTAAGTGAATGACTCTGTTGGTTAGTGAATTCCTAGATTAGCAAATATATTGTGAAATGACAACGCATTATTGTAGCTCGGAGCGAAGGTGGCGTCGCTCCGAAACAACGGAAATAAATCTTGTGCAACGAAGGCGGCTACAAGAAACAGTTTACGATTGTGTAAGTGTTAGAGCGTGTTGTTTTAGAAAACGGGACATCTGTATCGGACCTTGGACTTTTAATGTAAAATACATCGGACTTTGGACTTTTAATTTTAAAACTTGCATGTAATTGTTGTGACGTAGCCACGGTCAAACCCGTTTATAACTCGCCTTTTTTCTACACAAAAGCTTGACCACCTGTTAAACCTGTTTTTCTTATTACTGGACCGGTCATATACTGGCTTAAGGCTATTATTGCATCACTTTTAACGTGTTAACAGTAACCCACGTATTACTTGGCCTCCAGCCATGTTATATATGACACTTCTGTAAAGCGATTTAAAGAATAATTACGGTTTAGAACACAGTTAATCTTTTCGGGCGTACGTTTTTACGACTAGCTGGCATAACAACTAGGTGACCTGAAAACTATATAATCTGCATCAATTTTGACTTAAGATCAGTAACTTGGAGAGTTATCATAAGAGTGACTAGAGTACGCATTGGAATTGATATCTCACAGTTGATTCGTGGCGCGGTGACTTTTGTGTTGCGTGTTTAGCCGCAAGAGGCGCTTTCGTGGCATGCTTTATTGAAATATAATGTGGGAACGTTAATTTAGTTTTGCGTCTTGTTGCTTGTTTAGGTAGCGATAGTTTAATTATTAGAGTCAGATATACGGCAGTGTTTTTATTGTCTACCCACTGGGTCAGTACACATCTAAGACCGCTAGACTTTAAAGGAAAGACAAAATTGCCTTGACGTGTCAGATGTGCCGCTAAAATAAAAATACACAAAAATATAAAATACTCATTGCTACAGAAGCCCCCCTCGCTTAAAATGGTTTCCTGATTGTTAGTTATAAGTCCGCTTTTTCCCGATCTTCTTCTTGTTCCATTCCATTGTTAATTTCATCCATCCAAATGCATTGTCTATAGTTCATGATGCGCAGATTGCGATGTACCCGCGTGCACGTTCCAACATAAGCGAGATTGCCAGCATCTGTCGTCCATTCGTCAATGACGACTTTGTAGCAGTCTTGAAAAGAAAAAAACTTGCTCGTTGGCATGGCGACTGCTTTGGAATTTGCCGTATGGTCATCTGGCATAAGCTACGCATCAATGAAGTTGGTTGTTCTTCCGCTTTGTATTTCTTGCATCTTGGCGATCTATTAAAACTTAATGAGGGCTTAGGTGACCGTAAACAAAAATATCACACTAAATACATAGTAAAATAGCAAGTAGCTTTTAACTTTGCGGCGCTAACTATTTAGTAGAATCAAACTATCATGTCAAATATTGGTAATGGGTCAAACAAGAATATATGCGCGATGCTATGCTTGATAACGGTCTGCAAAACAATCTACACCCTAAGACAAAACTCAGCTCGTCAAACTGCAGTAACGAGGAGCTGTCATACCCTAAAATTCAAGGACTTTAAATAAGACTGCGGAGCGCTGTGTGCCGGTCACCGTACCTCGGGATTCTTCGTTAAAAGTATCTGACGGTGATTTACGGCTAAGCCGTCTCTAGGCAGTTTGTCTGTGGAGGACTGGCCATGTCAACTCCAAACAGACCGTGGGGTAAAAATGGTAAATAAAAATAATGAAAAAAATAGTGGCTGCCTTGAAAAGCCAAACGATAGCCCACAATCTCGTACCTCAGCATAGAAAAAGGAGGATTTCTAAAACTAATAGAAAGACAAGTAGATTGCTATTCGACCGTATCAAACTCACACTTTACATATTTCTTAAACAGTTAAAGTTAACTGACATGACGCTCTTTTCTATTCAAAAGTTAGCAAGACGCGCAGTGGCGTATTTGCGAAAAATTACAACACTAGTCTCAGAAGGGTAGGCGTAGCACTAATAAAAATATACAAAGGATAAGGGAGCAAAGTCAAAGAAAGAGCTTTAAAGAGGAGATGGGTTCAGTAGTGGCTTGGTTGGTGTTTTTCCGAATAACTGTAGTCACTTCAAAAGATTTTGAGATATTTTGAAGACAAGTTCCAAGGTGGTGGTGGTTTTGCCATCAAAGAAGATAGCTCATCAACAAGCTTATTTACCTGTAGCTGCAAATTGTTGTTGATAAGCGTCTGCGTTGCTAAATTTTCTTCTAGTGCCTTGGAAGACGGAGTGGAAACTGTTTGCGTGGCTAAACTTGCTGGAGAGCCAACTGACCAAATGGAATCTGCTTTAGCTGCAAGCGTTTCTATGCTCGTGTCGTAGTCTGAAGCAAGGATCAAACGTACGTTGGATGGAAGGCGGTCAAGAAATACCTTTTTGAATAGCGTTTCGAGTGTGGGACTGTGAGTTCCGCAATTGCCAAGAAGAGACTTCATCTCATTAAGAAGTGCGGAAGACCGTTTGTCACCCAAGATAGTGTCATTCAAAAGCGTGTTGATGCGTTGAACTTCGTTTACCTCGTAGCATTTGATTAAAGCGGCTTTAAGATTGGTGTATGGCATGGCGCCGTCACGATCCATGATCACATGTCTAATTTGCTTAATTTGTTCTTGCTTCAAGGAGGTAAGAACAATATTGTAGCGCTCACGTTCTCCAAAAACAAGATTGTTCTCTAAAACAGATTCGACAGTGGCAAACCATAATTCTGCTGTGTCTGGCCAAAATTCTGGAAGTCTAACCTTTGACAGAGCATTTGCCACTTGCTGCGCACGAGAAAAATTGGGCTGATGTCCTAAGGAATTGTCGTAGGCAGGAGTAGACTGAACGAACTGGCCTGGCAAAGCATTGAGAGAAGGGCGAAGACAGTCGCTACTCTGCAGAACTGGTGGCGTCGCTGGTCTGGTAGGCGCAAGTGAAGATATTGACGTCCGACACTGACCTAGGCCTGAACTACTTGTGTATACAGTTGTAGTTTGTGGAGTAGAGAAAACTGGTGTAGTGGAATACACCGAAACAATAGGAGAAATAGTGCTAGACAACTTGGCAAACATGAGGCCGGATAAACAAAAGGCTTATACAAAAAAGCAAAACAAAAACAGCATGCAACACACCAACAAACTTTAAAAAAGGCGTACAACGATTATCTCGATACTTTAAAAAAGGCGAACAACAGTTACAACGAATATTAATTTCAGAAGGTTAAATTGCGTGTTCAATCACCTGAGGGGTCAACAGTGTTGCGATTTAAGGTACTGTTGCGAATATGTTATATCGCAGTGTAACTAGTTTAGCAACTAAGAAGTAAGGAAAGAAAATACGCGATCTGACTACACAAATAAAGAACTCTGAAGACTCCTGACTAATAACAACTAGAGCGTTAAACAAGGTTTATTAAACAACATATAAATAAAACTACAACAAACGTAAAGTATAACGTTGGCGATAACTTCGTCTAAAGTGAGTAAGTAAGTGAATGACTCTGTTGGTTAGTGAATTCCTAGATTAGCAAATATATAGTGAAATGACAACGCATTATTGTAGCTCGGAGCGAAGGTGGCGTCGCTCCGAAACAAAGGAAATAAATCTTGTGCAACGAAGGCGGCTACAAGAAACAGTTTACGATTGTGTAAGTGTTAGAGCGTGTTGTTTTAGAAAACGGGACATCTAAGACCGCTAGACTTTAAAGGAAAGACAAAATTGCCTTGACGTGTCAGATGTGCCGCTAAAATAAAAATACACAAAAATATAAAATACTCATTGCTACAAATGCAAGAAACGTGAAACATAAAAAGACTTATGGTAAATTGCGTTGGGGGTCCGCAGACGAACAAAATTCATAAAAGGGGTCCATGACTACAAAAAGGTTAAGAACCACTGGTCTAAACGAAAGATATAACAGGCCACAAAATTTGCGTGTTTAGTCGTATTAGACTTCTATGGTTTTGTTCAGGGGTGAACAACCTGTGGCCGTAGGTACAGCCACAAAGAAGATTTTGTGAACGAACATGTATATTAATTATTAAATTATATGTACTGGCGGGCGAAACGTAAATAAAACTTTTTCGCTAAATGTTTTGATTTTCAAACTGCTCTAAACTGATTTTGGGGGACTGGAAAGAGCATTACCAGCTCAGTAGTATATACGTCAGGCTTTTTGTACGCCCATTATGTGCAAACAATGCAAATACCACGAGCGTCATAATATAGATTATGATGTCATAAATAAAAATGGTGGTGTGCAGGCCGTTCAGCTCGATCTGTGTATCCTACACTATACATATAAATGATATGAACCAATTTCTGTACATCATCAATTCTAAAACACAAACAGGTTATATGCGGCCGTCATAGCGAAAAGGTTGTGCACCCCTGGTTTAGTTGTTTACAATTGGGCAGCCAGACGTAAAAAGTTATATAACGCTTGCGGTTTGTCTCGGACTGCTTGATAGCGAGAATTCCAACCAGTACCTGTTAGGCGTTTTAGCTTTTGTTGAGCGTTTTAGAAACGTGTTGGAGAATAAATTGATCAATATAATAGGCCATTTAAAATTTATGATTTTAGCAAACAAGGCACGAAAGAAAAACCGAGCAAACAGCTACTTTTCTAAAACGAGAACTTGGACATATATGTGTCATAGTATCGTTCTAAATAAAAAGTTGTTAGTTTTTCTACTCCTTCAATTGTTGTTGCATAGGCCAGAGGTCGGCAACCGTTGGTTCGCGGCCCGGTGCCAGTCCGCGAGGAATTTGTTACCAGGCCGTATAGTTTCAGGTTAAATCCTTTAAGTTAAAACATTCTGCCTATGTATCCCGGGGATGATAAACTAATTTAGGCGTTTTAGATTGCTGAACATTTGTAGTTTTTTGTAGGCCGGCCCGCTATAAAATTTTAGTTTTAAAACCGGTCCGCATTAAAAAAGGTTGCCGACCCCTGGCATAGGCTAAACACACTAAAGTGTGTACTGAAATTTAAAACAAGTTTTCAATGTTTTGACAGAACTAACATTTAAGGAAAGTCCACAAACATCTGCACAACGCAAAATGAAGTTTAGTTGGACAAGTGCTTTGATTCTTTTAGTTGCCGTTGGGTTTATTGAAGGTAAGAAACAAATCTAGGAGTAATTAAATTTTCGGGTCTGGTTCGCGTTTAAGTTGAACTAAACAGGGCTCGGTTTGCCCCGAAATCATATGATTTTCATACTAATTGTCGTCATGCGGGTAGCTTTTTTAATCTGGTTTGGGCCGGGTTGTGGGCGTGTATTCTCAGGTTCGGGCTCAATTAATTTTTTAATCCGCTTAAGAATTTTAACTTAACCTAGCTGTATGGCCGTAATAGGCCAACGGTTTATGCAATTGTTTTTAGAGAACAAAATATTTTACCAAAAATAAAATAAAACTTACAAATTGCCATCCAAAAAAATTCGTTTTTGCATTACGAATTGGCTTAAATTATAATATTTTACTATCAGGCATATCAAAACAGCCAATTAGCTTACAATGAAGGGTTACAAGTAGTTTTGTCTAACGTCCAGATACAAAAGGTAAAAATTAACGAGGTCCGGACACTTCTGTCAGTAATGCCAATGCAACATGACTTTGCCAATTTTGGCTATAGCTAATGGGAGAATCGCGGTTCAAAATGAAACACAGTTGTTCAAACCGAATGTTTATTTCAGGAAAACAAAAGCTTGAAACAGGCACTAAACGTGAATTTAGTACACTGCACAATTAACAAAACAAAGTGATCCTGTAGATAAAATGTGTTTTGCATGTCGATGTGCCAATATTTTCGCAAAGAGTAAATTAACGTTTAGCGCTAAACACAATTTTGTGTTGTTACGTGTTGCTATCATACATTCGGCTTGAACAAATGTGTTTCTGTTGGACCGAGTTTATTTACAACCACGATTGGCTAAGACATGTTGCTTTTGCATTACTGACAGAAGTGCCTGGACGGACCCGTTGTTTATTACCTTTTGTTTATTAAGTACATATTTATTTTTAGGTCGATTCCATCACCGAAATTTGTTCCAAAACTGTTTGAGTTCCTATTGCAGTCGCGAATGGCTTTCTACGGGTTTGAGTTGCCAAAACGCAAGACGTAAGTGTTCACATAACAAGCAAAGGCGGTTTGGACTTCGTTCTTTACACGTAGCTTTGTGGTTTGGTATTCCAAGAGTTGTAAACGTCTCATAATCACGATCGGGCCCTTATATAACCTTCTTCGCACTGCCGATGATTTTAAACCGGATTCTTTTGCGAGCCGATCTTTTCAAAAAAAAATTAAGTATTTTTAGATTCATTCACTGAAGTTTTAAAAAAGGGGTTAATGAAACTGAAACATTGCCAAAGCGGCGTATTCAACCGAAATATTTATCAATAGCTAAAACGTGATTGTTGAACGTATTTGCCTATAGATGCCCTGTTCCAGTGGTTCTCAAAGTATGGGCGAATCGACCTCGTTAAGCCTGCAGCCACTTTGACATGGGCAGCCTCCTATGCGGCGACGACGTGGCCTCAAAATTGCAGCCCGCCTCGTTATCGAACAGCACAGTTAAAAGTCGAATCACAGACCTTTTACTGAACATAAAATATCAAGTGATCTCTTGAATGAAAAATAGAGCCGTGCATTGAAAATTTATGAAAGAAAAGTTTCAATTTCAACAAACACGCTAAAATCAATCAATCATTTGTTTATAATCAATAATTGTTTCATAGTACTGTGTAGCCTACTACAAATGGCTGTCTGCGTCTTTTTTCATGCATATCAGAAAAAATAAATTTTTTGATGTTTGAGGCTTGGGTCGTGAGATGTTCAAAACTCAGATTTGGGTCGCGGTCAAAAAAGTTTGAGAACCACTGCCCTTTTCCAAACATCAAACTAGATAGCCCCATTTTCGACAACAAAGAAACTGAATAAAAAAATACACAACGTTTTAATCAACCGTTTCTGATAATGAAACGCTTGGTGTGTCTTGAAACCCAAAATGACTCGATTAAAAACAAGCAAAATTTCTTTTCTTTGAGCTTTTGTCATTTCAACTATCTTTGTTTTCTGTTTTAATGTTGGCACAGGCGTTGTTACCAAAACCGCCAAATGCAAAATTTCAACTTCATCAAGGCCCTGGAGGCATAATACAAACATTTTAAATATGTACTGCAGATTGTGCCGCAGTTTGGGTTTCACTTCGCATGAGGTTATAAAAGATGTATTGAATGCAGTCTATTTTTGAAGCAAAGTTGCGGCGATACAACGGTAGCCTGCAAAGAAAATCGCACCTTCATGGTATTTGACCTCGAAGCCCCGATGTCCTAAACAACGTAAATGATATAGGTTACTGGCCCCAAAACTTAAACGATTTTGTGGGACCGCCAAGTGCCAATATAGTCCAACTCTAATTATAACCCGGTTTAATGGCAGATTGTGCGTCAGTAAAAGTGTAAATTGGTATGAAAGGTGCATTTATACAGTCGTGTGAGTTTTTATTTCTCCACAAGTAATACAAAAAGGTGGAACGGTTAAAAGGCCGTAATGTAACACAAACTTTGATTCTCTGCTATACATATGCGTGGATTACCGCAAAACTACAGGGAAAGCAAGTTGTCAACGATGATTTATAGTCCTTGCAAACGTACGTATTTTTCTGTTTTAGTTTAACAATCTATGTATATTCATCATAGACCACAAAAGCTCAAACTATGCGATGGGGCGACCTGCGAAAAAAATATTAAAGTTTGGAAACTACTCGCCTATAGGCCAATGATTCCTTGTAACGTTTTTATTGGAAAGGTTTCTGGTTCTCATTATGGGTTCCATGCCCCAATAACAATAACAATGCATTAATTAATTCACGTTTAAACAACACTAAACGAACAAAAATTAAACGCAATGAACGATACTCACAAGTATTTTTGTAATTGGTTTATCAAAGCGTTACAGTTGAATGATTGTTGTCACATAATATAGGCCTAATATTAAATCGCTTTTCTACGCTAAGGACGTTTTTTCGTCGACGTTTATCTTCTTGTCAGAAAGATCGGACTAAAGTATACATCATTCACATAGGCCTAAAGCTAAGGCGTGTCTTGGTACTTTGTACATACAATGACAGTTTCATGATATAGCCTATTTAAATCGCGACTTTGGCCTATAGTTAAATCACAAATTTTAAACACCTGTCGTTTATTTTAAAGATCACCGACCATGTCTTTGGTGCCAGATGCACGTATGTCATCGCTTCAGCACTTGTTTCTCAATTTTCGGAGACAGCATCTGCTGAATTAGTCGGCTGACAACGCTTTTGGTTGTTTCTTGTGTATATGCCCTCACACCAAGCGTACATAAACACCCTTGCATGCTTTTTTCCTTGTTTATCTGCACATGCAGTTTCTTATCTCGCTGCTTGCAAATTTGAGATTCCATCATTAAAAAACCCTTTTAACCCACGTAAAACTTTAGTTTTTACAATTGACTGTGTTTTTTTGACTTTGTAAAATGTACATTATTCAATCACTATGTTGTTGTGACTATACCCGTTGTGTTTCTCGGGTTAAACTTGTACCCGTACAAATATAAAAGCCTGTAGCCTGTACAAATATAAAAGCGTTCTCAGATAACAGATATGCTTAGTGTGTTTTGTTGGCTGCGGCTTTTGAAAAGCCTGGCGAGTTGCTTGAACACGAGCGTGATGAAATGTCAAATAACAACCACAGCAGGATTAATGAGAAGTTCCTGACGAAATTCAGCACATCTCTATTTAACCTCATCGTGATTAGATTACATGTGATACAGCATTCTTACTTTCACGTTCAGTGTATTTAACGTCCAATGGGCGTGGTCCGGCGAGCTAAAAGTAGGGTTTCGGGAGTAAATTGGAAATCCCAGGATTAAAACACCAGGCGAAAAAGTGTATTTTGTACGGTGGCCCACAAGTGCAATTCAACATTTTTTCGGCGTACATTTATTTTTCAGTGCAAACATTTATTTTTCGGTGCAAACATTTATTTTTCAGTGCAAACATTTATTTTTCAGTGCAAACATTTTTATTTCAGTGCAAACATTTATTTTTCGGTGCAAACATTTTTATTTCAGTGCAAACATTTTTTTTTTCGATGCAAACATTTTTTTTTCAGTGCAAACATTTTTATTTCAGTGCAAACATTTATTTTTCAGTACAAACATTTATTTTTCAGTGCAAAAATTTTTTTTTGTTACAAACTTTTTTTGAGCAAACATTTATGGCTTCATCACCTAGGACTTACACGGCGTGTCAAAAATTGCAAAATGACATGGTAGGCATTGTGCAGCCTACAGTCGGAGCTTAGGATGTAATCAGACCTTGTCCGGGCCAAGTGTGCTAAGCGATGGCTTAGTGCGGTGGTTCTCAACCTTTCATAGATCGTGCCCCCCTTCAAGTAACCTTAAGGAGATGTGCCCCCAATAAGTAACCCCTTAGGACCCAGTGACCCCTGCACACAAAAAAACGCAGATAAAAAACTTACTTAAATTAAAGTCCAGGATTTATAAGGGTAGTAATAAATTTCTATAAAACAGACAAACGGCATAAATATTAAGACATGGGCCATGCGTACCTTAACAAGTACAGTGCTCACGTTTTACAAATTGCTATGGCCAAATTAGGTAAAAAGCCGAATCCTAAAAATAGGTAACGGCAAATCAACTTTTTAGTTCCAGAATCGTTAAAGTTTATTGTTGAAGAAAAATCACATCAAATCAAGTAGGTATGGTACTTGGTGGCCCCAATGTGCCACGAAGACCGAGTGACAATTTGTCGATTAATTTAAAAATACGAATGAACATCCATATGTAATAAAGTCAAGACATTTGTAACATATCCTTAATTTTGTGCATTACGAAAGAAAGGGGTTACGCCACGAAGGAAAAATTACTTAATGTCTCTTGGCGAATGTTTCTAGTGAACCGACACGCGTGGCCTAGAGGGCCCCGGTTGAGAATCACTGACGTAGTTCATTGAACAGGGGCTAAGTCTAAGCTGGTCAAGTCTGGACTTAGCGAGCTAAACAAGGTCAACTAATGGCTTAACAAATTTAACACGGGCTAAGTATGGACAGATTGGGGGCGGGCTAAGCTGGCTGTGAGAGCGAAGCGGGAGTACAGTTTCAGGCGTAACCGGGAGGAAGAAGGCTCAATAAAGCCATATGCAGCAATGGTTTCTAAAGGACTACTTTATAATAGGGCACAAATAAAATCGATTTTAATTTATCTGAATTTTCGGGACTTGAATTAAATATATGTGTCGGTTTACCTACTTCACTTTGACAATATGAAGCAAAATAGCAAAATACTTCACTTTGGCATTATAAAGCAAAATAGTTCGATGTGGCGGACAATTTTTTTTTTTTTAAGAAGTTAACACAAGGGTAGAAGTATTGGACCTTTATTTTAAACTAAACAATGATAGGAAGTGTGATGTATATTGCTTGACAATGAAGCCTATTAGCAAGCTTCAATGTAAAACAACACAACATTTTACATGTCCTACAGTGCAGCTAAGACAAACAACTCCAGCGTTTTGGTCTTTGGCATGGTGTGCAGAGAGTAGGCTACAGACAGAATGTAAATGTGGATAAGTGCAAAAAAACAATCCATCTTAACTTTAAATCCACAACATACTTGTTATTATAATTTTTATTAACTATAGAAAGTACTGAATTGTTTAGTGGCCAGGGATTACAACCAATTGCCTGTGTAATGTACAGGTTTATCACGTTTCCACAATTTTGAAAAATTTTGACACACCCTGTAATGGAACCTAAAAAATTTTTGGCACTGAAAAATAAATGTTTGCACTGAAAAAAAAAATGTTTGCACCAAAAAAAATGTTTGCATCGAAAAAAAAATGTTTGCACCGAAAAATAAATGTTTGCATCGAAAAATAAATGTTTGCACTGAAAAATAAATGTTTGTATTGCAAATAAAATGTTTGCATCGAAAAATAAATGTTTGCACTGAAAATAAAATGTTTGCACTGAAAAAAAAATGTTTGCACTGAAAAAAATTAATGTCAGCCAAAAAGTTGTTGAATTGCACTTGTGGGCCACCGTAATTTTGGGCTGTTTTTTAGCTTACAATAACTGTGAGTTTCGTATAACGCATATTTCGCGAAATCTGGGAAAAAGTGAGGGGCGACTGACATGCTACGTTGGTGAAACTGGCCAGCCTGAAATCTAGAACCTAACCACACGTGTAACAAATTATGTTTGTTTGGTGAATACATTTGTATCACTTTTAAAATATTTAATGGTAATTGTGGTTAGTAGGTGTCAGTGGCGGCTCGTGCCTAAAATTTGTGGGGTGCTGCTCAAAATTTTAGCCATTATTGAACATATATAACTTGGCAATATATAGAAAACCTACATTTATAGTTTTCTAGCCATTGTTTTGTGTAGAAAAACAAGCAATACAAATCTTAATTAGAAACTCCATTGTGACGTAATTTTTGTTACGCAATAATGTACACGAGTGTAAATAGCAGACGGCATCATTCGTGTATTTTGTTTACTTGCACAGCGACGGCTAAACTGTTTAGCCTAAACACCATAACATGCAGTAATAATGTGGAACAAAAACACACGTGACACAGACTCGAAACTAAGCGGTTGTAAATACGGTAAAACACAACAAGAATATAGAAAAAAAGTAATGATTCGAAAAAGGTCGAAGTATTTCAGTTCGACAACATTTAAAAAAATGGTCATGTTTCATTTAAGTAACCTTATGGTCACAGTCAGCGTTTTCAACATATTATATGACACTTCACAGATTATAATTGTCACACAAAAAACTAGCCATACAGCTGTTTATTGGTATCATAACTGACAAATTTAACAACCACTTTACATTTGTGTCAGAACTTGTTTATTTTAATATCTTTTTTTGAATTTTTGTGTACAGACTATTATTTGTCTTTCAGATTTTTAACTGCTATAATTGCTGCTTTATTTGCTGGCAAATAGCTTATAATTGCTTTTTTAAGTGCAAAACTCCTTCAAGCTTTAAAATTTACAACACTCTCACTTAAATTTAAACCATATTATTAAACCTTGTGCTTCCTTTTTACAACCAAAATGAATCATAAAGTTATAGTTTGGGCATGATAATTGATAGCTTCTTCCTTGATTCCAAATGACAACTGAGAAACTGTTTTTTTCTATTTAGTAGTACTAGCACTGCAAGTGCAAGTCTTTTGGAAATAATGGTGTTCCTAACAAAGGTTTGCATCCAAACTGTTTTGCCTTTGCCTTCAAAGGACTCATGGAAACAGCAAAAAGGATTTTTCATCCTAGTAATTTCACTTGTCAAAACATCATCTAGATTATTTTCAAAGTAATCATGAACATCAGATCTACAGAAACATTTTCATTTCAGTAACTAGTATTTCTTTGTCAACAATATGATGTGCTTGGTGGTCACTACTATCTTGTCTGTAGAATGTTCATTCTTAAGAAACACTTCCTGTGAAGCAATTTAGCAGCTACTGTTTAGACAAACAGTACATGTCCATTATATCAATACTCATCTTTTTCATCATGTCCACGTAAGGGAGTTTCAAAGTTTCCACAGAACAAAATGCAGTCTATTATTTTGGACAAAATTTCACGATTTTTTTCCACTTTTTTGTTGTGTTCAATAATTGAAAGTCTATATACGCCTCACTAAGTTTTTCCTTAATATTTATAGTTCCCAAAAGTGAAAGTGAAACATCATTGTCCACATGCTTCTTTGACTTCTCATGTTTTTCTGCTTTCTCACCTATTGATAACTTGATAACTGCGAAATCTTAAGTTGCTGAAGCTCACTTACAGTCACCGAATTAGAATCTCGAAAAGCCATGATTACAAGCATGACAGGGTATAATGCAAGAAACGTGAAACATAAAAAGACTTATGGTAAATTGCGTTGGGGGTCCGCAGACGAACAAAATTCATAAAAGGGGTCCATGACTACAAAAAGGTTAAGAACCACTGGTCTAAACGAAAGATATGACAGGCCACAAAATTTGCGTGTTTAGTCGTATTAGACTTCTATGGTTTTGTTCAGGGGTGAACAACCTGTGGCCGTAGGTACAGCCACAAAGAAGATTTTGTGAACGAACATGTATGTTAATTATTAAATTATATGTACTGGCGGGCGAAACGTAAATAAAACTTTTTCGCTAAATGTTTTGATTTTCAAACTGCTCTAAACTGATTTTGGGGGACTGGAAAGAGCATTACCAGCTCAATAGTATATACGTCAGGCTTTTTTTACGCCCATTATGTGCAAACAATGCAAATACCACGAGCGTCACAATATAGATTATGATGTCATAAATAAAAATGGTGGTGTCCGTTCAGCTCGTTCTGTGTGTCCTACACTATATATACATAAATGATATGAACCAATTTCTGTACATCATCAATTTTAAAACACAAACAGGTTATATGCGGCCGTCATAGCGAAAAGGTTGTGAACCCCTGGTTTAGTTGTTTACAATTGGCACAGTTTCATGAATTGTTGTATCAAAAGGGTTCGCTGTTCGAAAGACCTGGATATATGTTGCATGACTTTACTTTAATGTAACGACCGTTGTGCTTTCAACATCGTTTGCGGCGGGTCAACACTATATAGGCCTTATACTATAGGGACTATGGCAATCTGTCCAATGCGAGCTGCCGTATTCCGATGTGTAGCTTAAGGATCCAGCCAGACGTAAAAGTTATATAACGCTTGCGGTTCGTCTCGGACTGTTCGATTGCGAGAATACCGATCAGTACCTGTTAGGCGTTTTAGCTTTTGTTAAGCGTTTTAGAAACGTGTTGGAGAATAAATTGATCAATATAATCGGCCATGTAAAATTTAAGATTTTAGCAAACAAGGTACGAAAGAAAAACCGGGCAAACAGCTACTTTTCTAAAACGAGAACTTGGACATATATGTGTCATAATATCGTTCTAAATAAAAAGTTGTTAGTTTTTCTACTCCTTCAATTGTTGTTGCATAGGCCAGAGGTCGGCAACCGTTGGTTCGCGGCCCGGTGCCAGTCCGCGAGGAATTTGTTACCAGGCCGTATAGTTTCAGGTTAAATCCTTTAAGTTAAAGCATTCTGCCTATGTATCCCGGGGATGATAAACTAATTTAGGCGTTTTAGATTGCTGAATATTTGTAGTTTTTTGTAGGCCGACCCACAAGTTTTCAATGTTTTGACAGAACTAACATTTAAGGAAAGTCCACTAACATCTGTACAACGCAAAATGAAGTTTAGTTGGACAAGTGCTTTGATTCTTTTAGTTGCCGTTGGGTTTATTGAAGGTAAGAAACAAATCTAGGAGTAATTAAATTTTCGGGTCTGGTTCGCGTTTAAGTTGAACTAAACAGGGCTCGGTTTGCCCCCGAAATCATATGATTTTCATACTAATTGTCGTCATGCGGGTAGCTTTTTTAATCTGGTTTGGGCCGGGTTGTGGGTGTGTATTCTCAGGTTCGGGCTCAATTAATTTTTTAATCCGCTTAAGAATTTTAACTTAACCTAGCTGTATGGCCGTAATAGGCCAACGGTTTGTGCAATTGTTTTTAGAGAACAAAATATTTTAACAAAAATAAAATAAAACTTACAAATTGCCATCCAAAAAAATTCGATTTTGCATTACGAATTGGCTTAAATTATAATATTTTATTATCAGGCATATTAAAACAGCCAATTAGCTTACAATGAAGGGCTACAAGTAGTTTTGTCTAACGTCCAGATACAAAAGGTAAAAATTAACGAGGTCCGGAGACTTCTGTCATTAATGCCAATGCAACATGACTTTGCCAATTTTGGCTATAGCTAATGGGAGAATCGCGGTTCAAAATGAAACACAGTTGTTCAAACCGAATGTTTATTTCAGGTAAACAAAAGCTTGAAACAGGCACTAAACGTGAATTTAGTACACTGCACAATTAACAAAACAAAGTGATCCTGTAGATAAAATGTGTTTTTTATGTCGATGTGCCAATATTTTCGCAAAGAGTAAATTAACGTTTAGCGCTAAATACAATTTTGTGTTGTTACGTGTTGCTATCATACATTCGGCTTAAACAAATGTGTTTCTGTTGGACCGAGTTTATTTACAACCACGATTGGCTAAGACATGTTGCTTTTTCATTACTGACAGAAGTGCCTGGACCCCGTTGTTTATTACCTTTTGTTACTTATATGTCCCTTTGACAAAACTATTTAAGTAGCCCTCATCTGTAATGAGGCCAGCAATGTGGCCGTTTTTTCGCATTGTTTGCGAACAAATGGCATGAAAAAAGTCTGACGCTTATGACTAGTATAGGCTGGTAACCTTTGCCAGCACCTACAAAATCTTCTTAGAGCAGTTTGAAAACGAAAGTATTTAGCAAACGAGTTTGATCCATGTTCACGGTTGCCAGTATATATATGTCAATATACATGATTACGGGTTGTGGTTGGTTGTGCACCCCGGAGGGGCGAGTTTTAGACATAGGCTATATAGATAAAATGGTTAAAAATGGATAATATTACTGGTATCAAGTAAACAATTGTGGTACAGCTGGGCCTAAGTGTATATATTTCATGAGAACAAGTACATATTCATTTTTAGGTCGATTCCATCACCGAATTTTGTTCCAAAACTGTATGAGTTCCTATTGCAGTCGCGAATGGCTTTCTACGGGTTTGAGTTGCCAATACGCAAGACGTAAGTGTTCACATGACAAGCAAAGGCGGTTTGGACATCGTTCTTTACACGTAGCTTTGTGGTTTGGTATTCCAAGAGTTGTAAACGTCTCATAATCAGGATCGGAACCTTATATAACCTTCTTCGCACTGCCGATGATTTTAAACCGGATTCTTTTGCGAGCCGATCTTTTTTCAAAAAAAACGTTAAAATCTTAAGTATTTTTAGATTCATTCACTGAAGTTTTAAACAAGGGGTTAATGAAACTGAAACATTGCCAAAGCGGCGTATTCAACCGAAATATTTATCAATAGCTAAAACGTGATTGTTGAACGTATTTGCCTATAGATGCCCTGTTCCAGTGGTTCTCAAAGTATGGGTCGCGCAGGTCAAAAAATGGGTCGCGCTATAGTGATTCAATTCTGAACGAACTATTACTGCATTAAGTAAACACAAACGAATTTACCTTATGTAGAAATAAAGTCACCTCACTCGACCACGTTGTACAGTAAAATGAACCAATCATTGCCACATACAGAAGGCTTCCAACTTTACTGTTAAGCAAATGGCGATTGTAACGTCGTAGCACGGGAAATAATAGGACAAGTTAATCATGCGAAACTGAACTTGGAGATGTAACAGTTAGCGTTTAAGGATGAGTAAGCATTCGAACAAGGAAACATTTTTAGATTTGGGATTCACTTCTATCCACAATCATGGTGCTGCAAAGCCACAATGTGTTGTGTTATGCGGTGTTCGTTAAGCCTGAATCGACCTCGTTAAGCCTGCAGCCATTTTGACATGGGCAGCCTCCTCGACGTGGCCTCAAAATTCCAGACCGCCTCGTTATCGACAACACCGCATAACACAATTATTTGCGGCGACGACGTGGCCTCAAAATTGCGGTCCGCCTCGTTATCGAACAGCATAGTTAAAAGTCGAATCACAGACCTTTTTCTGAACATAAAATATCAAGTGGTCTCTTGAATGAAAAATAGAGCCGTGCATTGAAAATTTATGAAAGAAAAGTTTCAATTTCAACAAACAGCTAAAATCAATCAATCATTTGTTTATAATAAATAGTTGTTTCATAGTACTGTGTACTACAAATGGCTGTCTGCGTCTTTTTTCATGCATATCAGAAAAAATAAAATTTTTGATGTTTGAGGCTTGGGTCGTGAGATGTTCATAAAACTCAGATTTGGGTCGCGGTCAAAAAAGTTTGAGAACCACTGCCCTTTTCCAAACATCAAACTAGATAGCCCCTTTTTCCACAACAAAGAAACTGAATAAAAAAATACACAACGTTTTGATCAACCGTTTCTGATAATGAAACGCTTGGTGTGTCTTGAAACCCAAAATGACTTGATTAAAAACACGCAAAATTTCTTTTCATCGAGTTTTTGTCATTTCAACTTTGTTTTCTGTTTTAATGTTGGCACAGGCGTTGTTACCAAAACCGCCAAATGCAAAATTTCAACTTCATCAAGGCCCTGGAGGCATAATACAAACATTTTAAATATGTACTGTAGATTGTGCCGCAGTTTGGGTTGCACTTCGCATGAGGTTATAAAAGATGTATTGAATGCAGTCTATTTTTGAAGCAAAGTCGCGGCGATACAACGGTAGCCTGCAAAGAAAATCGCACCTTCATGGTATTTGAACTCGAAGCCCCGATGTCCTAAACAACGTAAATGATATAGGTTACTGGTCCCAAAACTTAAACGATTTTGTGGGACCGCCAAGTGCCAATATAGTCCAACTCCAATTACCCGGTTTAATGGCAGATTGTGCGTCAGTAAAAGTGTAAATTGGTATGAAGGTGCATTTAAACAGTCGTGTGAGTTTTTATTTCTCAACAAGTAATACAAAAAGGTGGAACGGTTAAAAGGCCGTAATGTAACACAAACTTTGATTCTCTGCTATACATATGCGTGGATTACCGCAAAACTACAGGGAAAGCAAGTTGTTAAGGATGATTTAGTCCTTGCAAACGTACGCATTTTTCTGTTTTAGCTCTGTATATTCATCATAGACCACAAAAGCTCAAACTATGCGATGGGGCGACCTACGAAAAAAATATAAAAGTTTGTAAACTACTCGCCTATAGGCCAATGATTCCTTGTAACGTATTAGCCTATCTGATAAAACTAAAAAAAAAATTAGTTTTTGGAAATATTTTGCATATTGCGCTACATACATCAAAAAAAGAAGAAACACAAAGGCTTTTTGAAATTAAATCGTTTTTAGAACAACGAATCCAGGGCTGTTGGGCATTTCGGGATATTGGAAAGGTTTCTGGTTCTCATTATGGGTTCCATGCCCCAATAACAATAATAATGCATTAATTAATTCACATTTAAACAACATCAAACGAACAAAAATTAAACGCAACGAACGGTACTCACAAGTATTTTTGTAATTGGTTTATCAAAGCGATACAGTTGAATGATTGTTGTCACATAATATAGGCATGGGCGCCGCCACGTAGGGGCAAGAGGGGGCACTTGCCCCTCCTTGGAATTTCAGTGTACCTCAATTTAACATATTTAGCAGCAAACCTAATTAAAGTGGCAGCGCGGGGATTCGTGACATGGTTTAATGCTTTAACTTTTAGGCAACTCAATTGTGAAGTACACGATTTATGGCTTCATATGTAACAAATTCTTGATGCGGTAAAGGATCAGCCAAAATTTGCCCCCTCTTGCAAAATTTTCTGCCGGAGCCCATGAATATAGGCCTAATATTAAATCGCTTTTCTACGCTAAGGACGTTTTTTCGTCGACGTTTATCTTCTTGTCAGAAAGATCGGACTAAAGTATACATCATTCACATAGGCCTAAAGCTAAGGCGTGTCTTGGTACTTTGTACATACAATGACAGTTTCATGATATAGCCTATTTAAATCGCGACTTTGGCCTATAGTTAAATCACAAATTTTAAACACCTGTTGTTTGTTTTAAAGATCACCGACCATGTCTTTGGTGCCAGATGCACGTGTGTCGTCTATTCAGAACTTGTTTCTCAATTTTCGGAGACAGCATCTGCTGAATTAGTCCGCTGACAACACTTTTCGTTAATTCTTGTGTATATGCCCTCACACCAAGCGTACATAAACACCCTTGCATGCTTTTTTCCTTGTTTATCTGCACATGCAGTTTCTTATCTCGCTGCTTGCAAATTTGAGATTCCATCATTAAAGACCCCTTTTAACCCACGTAAAACTTTAGTTTTTACAATGACTGTGTTTTTTGACTTTGTAAAATGTACATTATTCAATCACTATTGTTGTGTATATACCCGTTGTGTTTCTCGGGTTAAACTTGGATACCGCAAGAGCCTGTACAAATATAAAAGCGTTCCCAGATCAAAGATATGCTTAGTGTGTTTTGTTCGCTGCGGCTTTTGAAAAGCCTGGCGAATTTCTTGAACATGTGCGTGATGAAATGTCAAATAACAGCCTCAACAGGATTAATGGGGAGTTTCTGACGAAATTCAGAACATCTCCTTTTAACCTCATCGTGAGATTTAGATTACATGTGATACAGCATTCTTACTTTCACGTTCAGTGTATTTAACGTTTAATAGGCGTGGTCCGTCGAGCTAAAAGTAGGGTTTCGGAATTAAATTGGAAATCCCAGGATTAAAACACCAGGCGAAAAAGTGTATTTTGGGCTGTTTTTTTAGCTTACATTAACTGTGAGTTTCGTATAACGCATATTTCGCGAATTCTGGGAAAAAGTGAGGGGCGACTGACATGCTACGTTGGTGAAACTGGCCAACCTGAAATCTAGAACCTAACCACACGTGTAACAAATTATGTTTGTTTGGTGAATAAATTTGTATCACTTTTAAACTATTTAATGGTAATTGTGGATAGTAGGTGTAGAATGGACTTTCAAAAACCATAAATCAATATTTTTTAGTTTTGTTCAGCCAAGCGGAAAGACTTAATTTCTCACATGACTGACACTTAGTCCGAACACGCAGGAGTACGACTTAATAATGTTCATGTGTTCATTGAAGGATTGTGGTCGAGGATTGGTTTTGTGAATGTAACTTTGTCATTTTACATAATGAGAGGAAAAACTGTTTTTACTTTGTAAAACTCCGTCAACATAATAATAAGTCATGCACGCATAAGTGATAACCAGAAAAAAAACGTAAATAAGTATCCCAGAATTACATCTAAATTTGAAGACTGTTTTGCCATTTCAGTTGTTGAGTAATATTTGTCACTTTAAAGAACAAACAAACATAGCTTTACTTGTACAATTGCAATACTTATTCAATTAATTTAGCACTGTTTTGGCATATATGCGTACTAAAAATTGTAAACACTGATTGAAAAAATTGTTTTAAGCAAAATTTTTTTGTTTTAAGCATATTTGGCAAATTTTTTTATTGGTACCAATTAAAGCTACAGTTATTAGTCGAGAAGTTTTGTTTTTAATAAACATAATAATGCATTGACTTTGATTAGGCATTAATATATCACGTTTATAAGCAACACTGTTTGTCTCATATTAGCTGCAGTTGTATAGTTATCATTTGCTGTTAATACTTCTTTAAATAGGACACTTTGTAATTAACAAGGATGATTCACAGTCTTTTTATGGTTAATTCCCACCATGACATTTTCATGGAAAAGCATTGGAAGACTGCAATAAAGAAATCTATTTGTGACTACTTCTTTGAGGCTTTAGAAAAAGCTTAAAGTCCAGAAGATGTTCCTCCAGTTATTACTACACCACATCACTACTTAATTAGCATCTATCGTGAACGGCTGTACTTTGTGTCAGTTATTACCAAAGAAGTGCAGCCATTATTTGTGATTGAATTTTTACATCGAATTGTTGACACCTTCATTGACTAATTTGATGAGTGCTCAGAGCGTTCCATAAAGGACAACTATGTGGTAGTGTATGAGTTACTTGAGGAAATGTTGGATAATGGTTATCCTCTAGCCACTGAAAGTAACATTCTCAAGGAACTTATTAAACCTTCAAACATACTCAGATCAGTTGTAAACACTGTAACTGGACAAAGCAACATTGCGGATCGTTTGCCAACTGGGCAACTATCCAACATTCCATGGCGACGCACTGGTGTAAAATATGCCGCAAATGAAGCCTACTTTGACTTTACTGAGGAAGTGGATGCTATCATTGATCGTTCAGGCTCAGTTGTGTTTGCAGAGATTCAGGGCAGCATTGATGCTGTGGTAAAGCTCTCTGGGATGCCTGATTTGAACTTGTCATTTGTTAATCCCAGGCTTTTAGATGATGTCTGCTTTCACCCATGTGTGAGATATAAAAGGTGGGAGTCTGAAAGAGTATTGTCATTTGTACCTCCTGATGGCTCCTTCAAACTTTGCTCATACCATGTTGGATCTCAAGGCATGGTCTCTATCCCTATCTATATTCGCCATAACATCCACTATGCAGGAAGTGGTGGCAAGTTTGAAATCACAGTCGGTCCTCGCCACACAATGGGAAAAGTGATTGAAGATCTTAAAATATCTGCCTCAATGCCAAAACAGGTGCTAAATGTCAACTTGCTGCCCACTCAGGGTGACTACAACTTTAACCCAGTGGAGAAGGAATTGGTGTGGGATGTGGGCAAAATAATGGCCGGAAAACCTCCAGTCATTCGTGGCATGGTTAGTTTGCAATCTGGAGTACCAGTTCCAGAGGAAAAGCCAACTTTATCTGTTCAGTTTAAAATTCAACAGTTGTCCATATCTGGTCTAAGGGTGAACAGATTAGACATGTATGGTGAAAAATACAAACCTTTCAAGGGAGTAAAATATATAACAAAAGCCGGAAAATTTCAGGTGCGGACTTGAAACCCGCATTGCTTAAGGCATGGACAAACTTTTACCATGTTAATATTTATTCACAAATACAATATGTTATATATATTAGTGTTTTTGATTCTTGTGGTTTGGTATGTTGTAGATCGTGACTGTAATTTTTGTCTATATTTTGAGAACTGCCATGTATTGTTTTCATGATTTGGGATTGAAACATGTTTCTTACTGACAAGCAAATCCACTCCATTAGTAACACCACTAGTAATGAAATATAGCAAATGATATTCTAAAAGAGTACTATTTTTTGAAAAAAAGTACATATTGATCATTGAGTGATACAAAAAAATGCTTTTGCAACCTGGTGGAGTTCACACTTTCATAATCCTGTTAGTAGATGGAGGACTACTAACTAAACAGACACTGTATAAACCACTTTTTTGCAACAAGTAGTATGTTTACATATAGCATTGGTCATGAAACTACAGCCCAGGGCTAGATCCTGCCATCCAGTTCATTTCATCCGGCCCGCGGCTGTTTTTTTATTTGCTATATCGTATTGATAACTCTGTCATATTCAAAAATTAATGTAGTCTCTACAAACTTTCTCCTTCAGCGGCATGTAGGATTAATTATGGGTCCCCTTATTGCGGGTTGCCTTTCCTGGTGGGTCGTGAGGATGTAGAACTGTAGCTTAAAAAATTAGCTGTAAACTCTTTTGCCATGTTTGGTGATGTAAAGCAGTGCAATGTGATAATCGTTGTTTGACCTTTTGTGGTTGTGTTGTCATTCATGAACTGCTAGATGGCATTTGAGAATCAACAATATGTAAAATGCAAAATATTAATTCCATACCATTGTTTGAGACGTGCATTTGTCAACAGTTCATATAAAAATTAGATGCATACAGAGGGTTGCCATCGACATAGACCCCAAGATAAGGACAACCGAAAAATTAGGTTTTCATACGAACGAAACAAACGTTTTCTAACAAATCCATTACTGATCACATGTGATATTTTTTACCAGAAACAATCTGTTCCAGCAACTTCTTGGTCGTAGAAAAAACATTTTGCATCTCACGACAGGTCTAGGTTTACTTTTACTTGTAGCAGAGAATTAAGATCATTTTATTAGATTTGTATCTATTGTTGAAAGTAAGGCAAACTAAGGACTCAAGTCAAAAACAAGGACATTTCTTATAAATAAGGACAATAAATTTTTCTAAGGCATTGCCTTTCAAAATAAGGACAATTCTTAGAAATAAGGACGATATGGCAACCCTGTGCATACATTCTTAATTCCAAGTTGTTTCAAACATTTCGGACTCCAATGAAACCCTAGTTCAAATAGTTTTATCTTGAGATTTTTTTACAGCCCATTGAGCTTTCTTTAAAAATTTTAAACAAATGTCGAAAAACGTGACAGATAAAAAATGTAGGCTTACGTTCCAATCATGTATTTAACGCACCAAACTTGACTCCTAATCGCTTGAAAGTTTAGAATTCTCTCCTACACCCAGAATTAAATCATCCAGCTATGATCTTCTAACAAAAAAAACTTGGAGATTTATGGCCTAAATCAGTCACAGCAATACAACCTTCAACCAGGTCCTGCGTTTTAAATTCTTCACCCGATAGCAGGTAAATCGGTTACGGACTCACACTCTTTCGTCCATTCGTCTCCACAAAAAGTGGGATACGTTTGTTAAGGGAAACCCGGGAAACAATGCCTTGTTTGCTCGCAATGCGCGAAAGTGTAGCTCTCTAACACAATACAATATTATGGCCTGCTCATTCGTCAGTTTTATTTGCCTGAAATTTCTCACCAGTTCGAGACTGGACAAAAAGTACGAATCTG
Organism: Phallusia mammillata; assembly: GCF_965637545.1. NCBI lineage: Eukaryota > Metazoa > Chordata > Ascidiacea > Phlebobranchia > Ascidiidae > Phallusia > Phallusia mammillata. Next base: position 17,825,386 of record NC_137255.1, read on the forward strand.
GTTTAACATGTACCAACAACTTTGCACCGTCAGCCAAAACAATAAACCAATTTTTAAAGTCATAACGATGCCTCGAGCATTCCACAGAAGATACTTGCTTGAGTTGTATTATTGATTAAAAGCATAGCAAATAACGCACAGAAAAGCAGAATCAAGTAGAATAGACACGATTAAACCAATCTAGACCAGACTGTACTAATTAGGCACATAACATTAGTAGGCTAAAGTAATTCGGGTTCTTTGTTCTAACGCCAAAATCACGACTTATGCCTTTTGTAAATTAAGCTGGTTGGGTGGAAGCGTGTGACTAATTTGGGATTCACAGAAAATATTGTCTTTTAACAAAGGTAAGAAATACAGTGAATGATAGCACCAAAAGTTTGCATTAGGGCTTTTAAACGGAAAACTGACTAAACGATTTGAGACAATGCCAGAAAATGACCTTTATTACGTGGAATCTAAACACTTTAGCTTGAACATCCTGAATATTGTTCGTTGAACTTGTCGGAAACAAACCAGTAAATGCAGTCTAAAGGTTTTTTTGTAATCGCTGCTTTTTCGAGCTTTAAAACAAGTCTTGGTGCAATTACATTTAATTCCACCGTAAGATCAGCAATTTAAATAACTGGTCGTATAACGCATCAGGGTTATAACGTAGTGATGGGACGATACCAGGTTTTGAAGCGAGTACGGATACCGAGTACCACATGTATATACCTTCGATACCGAGTACTGAGTACGATTACCGAGTACTTAAGTACAGTGTTGCGCTGTCTTTTAATTAGTAGAGGGCGTGACTCTATGCGCCCAGACAGCACAGCAGGGGTGATCGCTTATATTCCTAGAACGGTTCTCAACGCGCCTTTCCTCGCGCTCAACAACTCCAAGGCACCAAGAGCCAAAATAACGAATTCTTTTATTAAGGCAATTCAGGACAGAGATGGCGCTCAAGGGTTCAGCAGCAAGACGAGCACAAGGGCAAATGCGATTTCTGCAAATATGCACTAATTTAGTTAAGGAAACAGACGAGAAATTATCAGTACAGTTGACTCTTACCGAACTATTATAGGACCAGAGTCACAGTAACATTCAAAGCGATCAGGAGATTTTACGTTCTGCAAATACAGCATCAAATTCAATAAACATCACCAAAACACATTAGTAACGAACTGCGAGACTTTAAGCAACAAGGCTTACCGGAAAAATGCAGTTATTTACAGCAAACAGCAAGTTGGCTGACGACGGTGGGATCCGTGGGCCAGAAATGCACAAATTACACATTGGACGACCGGCAACAGTTCAGTTAGCACAAATTTCCTATTCGTTAACAAAGAAACAAACATAACCGGTCAATTAGATAAAGCATTCTGCCTCTATAACATCCAGTCGCTAATAAACACGAGGCAGTCACGCTTACAAGTTGGGACTTCAGTAAAACAATGCCAAGGTTGTGACATCATAAGCACCAAATATGTGACAGACAATGTCACCAGGTTGCACAACATTGCGCCATACAAGTGAGTTAAGCCTACTGGCGGGAAACATAGAAAACATAATAATATGTACGATGGCGATGTAACACTCCCCCACAAAATGTGGGACACATTTTCAAACACAACATCGCCAATCGCGCGCGCATCGCAATGCGGCAAAAACAACGTCGGACAGTCCTCAACACCAGCGCACCGCACAGTCAACTCGGCGTTCATCCCAGAAGTCTGGGCTGCAATCAGTCGGAGGGGCTGATGCCGAACTCTCATCAGAATCAATAATGTGGTCAAGTCCTTTAACCGGACACCGGAGCGTACCGCCGCTCGCCAGTGCGAGCTCGATATTAACTCCTCGAAATCCACCAGGATTGGCACGAAAGATTAGCTTCTCACTGAAGTGGCAACGGGAATCATCGATCAGTGGAACAATGTCGTCATCACAAGACGATCGCAGATCACACAACCAGGACCCAAACATGGGCACTTTCATCCCATGAGGCGTCGGAGAGCAGCATGAATTTCCATCAGGCCATAAATGAAAACAAATTCTGTCAACATTCGGAGGCTCCATAGCACAACCCAAGTGAGGACCCAGCACTTCAGCATTATCAGGACAGACCTTTGGGCTCCTAGCACAACAGTTAAGCCGCCTGTCTAGCTTGTTCTCACTCGAATTTAAATTGAACGGCAAACACAAAAATTGCCCAGGAGTAGAAACCTCTTCAGCACGACCCTTGGAATTGTAAGTCTGCATCGTATCAACATCCTTTTCACAGAAACCTTCGCTGTGTAAACTGACGAGACGCTTGCCAGCCATCGAGCGGCCAGCCTGCAGCGTTTCTGCACGAACCTTCCGTGACAACGGAAGTTTTGAACGTTTATCGCGGTGCTTGACAGACCTTTTTGTTGAATCCAGAGTGATTCGCTCCTTGCCAAATGTAGGCGCACCGTGAACTGGTTTCCTGTCGCTATATTTGCCTTTCCTTTCCTGTTGGTACATAACCTTGGCCACTCTCATGCATCGGACGTCGGTCTTGTTCGTAGCGGACGAACTAACTTCGGGACCAAAAAGTGACCACCCAAGGGGTGTCTTTACAGCACACGGACCTTGTGGACCCGAGCACGTACTCAGGACGTTAAAGGCAGATGGAACGTCAGCGCCAATGAGGATGGTGACCGTTCCTCCTTTCAAACGGGGCAGGCTGCAATCTTGAAGATGTGAAAACTCGTGAAGAACACTCGGTGCTGGATTACAATTCGGCGAAACAGGAATTTCGTCAATGGACAAAACCTCTTTCAACTTTAGAGGTTCTCCACCTTCAAACGGCGTGACAGTTAAGGACACCGTGGAACCTTGATACACTCGGGATTTGTCGGTGAGTGTACTCAAGCAGATTTTTCGACCTTTACGCTGCAAGCCGAGTTTGTCAATCAGTCGTTGTTCACAAAATGTAGAAGTAGAGCCTTGGTCAAGAAAGGCATATGTGTGTACCTCAATCCCGTTATGTCTGACCTTTACCGGCACGATATTGAGGTAGACCCCGCAGTTATTGTCGGACGCATTCGTCGTTACCATGGCAGAATTTCTCGAATTTTTGAAAGCTGGCCTTCTCTTGAAGGTTCCATGCAGCTTCGTGTGATGAAAGTTACCAGCGCAACCCTCAACGGAGCACGATTTCCGAATCGGACATTTTCGACAACGATGACCCGAACAAAGACATTTGAAACAAAGGCTATTTGAGCGCACAAACTCACGACGCCTGAGCAGTGTCATTTTGTCGAATTCCGGGCACACGGACAATTCATGTGACTGCTTGCAACAGACACACGAAACAAGAATTGGCGAATTCTTAGAACGTGCCCTGTCGAACTTCGATAATGAGATGCTGTATGCCGCGGCCCTTGAACCTTTCCTTGTTTCAATTCGCGGTTTATCGCGCACGGCCTCGTAGACCACTTCTGTTCCAAACAGCGAATTGGCCACACGAGCGCACCGCACAACGAAACTTGTAAACGCAAGGTATCCAGCTTGTCTCCCGGTCTCGTCAAGCACTTGGAAAGATCGTTCCACCCATTCCCTTTGAAGATCAAATGGAAGTTTCCAGATCAATTGCTTCAACATATCCAGTGAATTCAAACTCGCGTACTCTTGGATGTCTTCCAGAGAGCTACGGCATCTTTCAAGCAGATCAGAAAACTCCATCAGTTCCTTTGGTCGATCGGGTCTAACGGGCGGGAAAAGCCTTAAGCGACGTTCGCAGGCATTGGCAACAATGTGTGGCTGACCATAATCATAATACAGTCGGGAACGCGCCTTTGAATACCCAGAGACTGTATCCTTGCTGTACATTTCGAGTTTGTCAGCAACAGAATCTTCACAGTATTGAAGCAAGCAAACAAGTCGCGATTCTTCAGATTTTGTTCTGCGGTGAACATGCGACTCAATGGCACAAACAAACGACCAGTAGTTCAACGGATCGCCGTCGAACTTCTTGATGGCCGGCTGAGGCAGGACTATTTGCTGTTGTACGAAATCAGTGTCAGGTACACATTTAAGCGGGGTAGAAGCACGCGGTTTGTTCATGTATGGAGGATAGGAGTCGCAACAGGTGCGTGACCTATCGATAGGTGGACCGACAGAAGGAGCAAGAACTGGCTTTGCATCCATCTTCGGAACATGCGGCAGTGACATCTTTACATGTTTCGTCGGAGTCTTGATCACAGCGGGTGATCTAGTTGTTACGTATGCTGGCTCTCTAGAACAGTTTCCAAGAGAAACGACAGGTTTGGCTTCGAGGGCGACCTGCTGCTGCTCAATAGCAGCTTGATGCTCGACTTGTTGCTTCTTCAGTGCTACATCTTCGTAAACTTGCTTTCGCAACAAGCGAGCCACGCGCAGCCGCACCCGAGCAGCCCTTCGGCAACTTTCCGTCGAACCAGACGTTCGAATACTTGCGGAACCGTGATTGGAGCTGGACGAGTAGCTTGTACGAGTTTCGTGGTCACCCTTAGATTTCTCGACGTTTACTATCCATTCTTGTACACGGAAATCGAGTTCACGTTTAGCCTGTTGGCATTCTTTTCGCGCTTGAGATATGGTTTCGTTATCATTAGCAAAGGTGGCGTACGCGGCAATAAGATTGTTGAAGATGGTTTCAACCAACGGAATATACCCTTTCACGAGATCAACATTTCTGGCCTTCAGCATTAATTCCTTACATTGCCAACAAGCTTGTTTCCAGGCGTACGCGCAGCTGGAAACCTTGTCCCCTCCATGGGCATCAGCAATGGAAAAGAAATCAAGCGAAGGAGTGACGGATTTACCAGTTTCCATTGCAGAGATTTTCAAGCTTGATTCTATTGAATAAGATATGATCTTACAAGTGTCCAAAGGTTCTGAAACGTCCTTCAGTTCGAAACGTCCTTTAGTTCGAAACGATGTTGCGCTGTCTTTTAATTAGTAGAGGGCGTGACTCTATGCGCCCAGACAGCACAGCAGGGGTGATCGCTTATATTCCTAGAACGGTTCTCAACGCGCCTTTCCTCGCGCTCAACAACTCCAAGGCACCAAGAGCCAAAATAACGAATTCTTTTATTAAGGCAATTCAGGACAGAGATGGCGCTCAAGGGTTCAGCAGCAAGACGAGCACAAGGGCAAATGCGATTTCTGCAAATATGCACTAATTTAGTTAAGGAAACAGACGAGAAATTATCAGTACAGTTGACTCTTACCGAACTATTATAGGACCAGAGTCACAGTAACATTCAAAGCGATCAGGAGATTTTACGTTCTGCAAATACAGCATCAAATTCAATAAACATCACCAAAACACATTAGTAACGAACTGCGAGACTTTAAGCAACAAGGCTTACCGGAAAAATGCAGTTATTTACAGCAAACAGCAAGTTGGCTGACGACGGTGGGATCCGTGGGCCAGAAATGCACAAATTACACATTGGACGACCGGCAACAGTTCAGTTAGCACAAATTTCCTATTCGTTAACAAAGAAACAAACATAACCGGTCAATTAGATAAAGCATTCTGCCTCTATAACATCCAGTCGCTAATAAACACGAGGCAGTCACGCTTACAAGTTGGGACTTCAGTAAAACAATGCCAAGGTTGTGACATCATAAGCACCAAATGTGTGACAGACAATGTCACCAGGTTGCACAACATTGCGCCATACAAGTGAGTTAAGCCTTCTGGCGGGAAACATAGAAAACATAATAATATGTACGATGGCGATGTAACATACAGTATTGTACTTAGTTGTATATCACTGGCTAATTTGTCTGCCATAGTCGGGGTACAAGCGCGCACACACACATGCCGAAAAATGTAACCTCCACGTGATAGCGAAAAACATATACGTAAACTGGCGGAATTTTTTCCTATTTTGTGCTGTCCGAAGCAAATATTGACATAAAGTTGCCAGTATTCTTATGGTGCAAAACGGCCTTCGGTACTCGCACGTTGGTATCGAAAACTGAGACAAAATATTTCGATACCGAGTACGAGTATCGATACCACTGAAATCGTTCGATACCATCGATACCGAGTACCGAGTACCGGGTACTCGTCCCATCACTAGTTATAAGGGTGCTATTTGTTTGAAATAATAAATGCCAGAGTTGCTGTTCCATGTGTTTTATATTAACTTCTACTTTTCCACTTGGATTGTTCGTGCAAACTACCTGTTGCTTAAAACATTTATTGGCGCATTATGACGTCATTACGTTTTTACCAATTTTTGTGACGGCATCAACAAAAAAATATTTCTTCAAGTTAAAAAAGTTCTCTCCGATATTTGCAATAGATTTGCGCCCCAAATTCGAATAGCCTTGTATGTAGTAAAACCTGCTTTAACGTATATGTTTTGTATCGACTAGAAATACGATCAGCTCCATTTTTCTGTATCGAATGAGGTCTGGTAAAAGTTATTCATAACGCATGGGGAAAATCAAAAAAGGTCTGCAGTTTTTAATTCCGCTGTTGGATTGGTCTAATCACAAAAAGTCTCTATAAACACAAGGCTTGTGGCACAAAACAGGTAACGACGCTTGGAAAAAAACGTGGGCGAAATGATTACTAATACCGCCTGTGTGTTGTTCCCAGTTTTTGAGATGTGGTTGCATATAGGCGACGTGGAGCACATTTGTCTCTAAATTTCTTGGGTTCATCTTTTGACTTAGCTTTGGTTTCATCCCACTTTATTTCTGCACGTCCGTTTATGGTGTCAATGGCCATTATGGTGACGTTGGAATTCAGGCTGAAAAAGCCAAAAACGGCTTTGTTCATGTTATTTGTTGGATGCAAACAATTATATTTAAACTGCATGTATTGCCTGATAGCTGTGTTTATGCAACTTATAACAATTCAAAATATTTTGACATGTCACAACGTCGATAGACGACGATTTGTTAAACAAATAACATTCAACTTACATCGACTTAAACGATCCCCTTCCCAGAACTGTATTATTATATTGCAACCCGCATGGTATAAAATCTCGTTTTCCTAAGATTTATATCGATGTTTTTATAAATTTGTAGCCCCTGCTTTATTGGTTAGTCACAGTAAAAATTGTATATTCTACCTGCAGCACACATATACGTTGTCTCCAGCCACGTTGCTTGACCCAATTGGGGTCAAATCAAGTGTCGGAAATCTGCAAGAAAATCTAGTCCAAGCGTTTGGTTTCTTGTGATTCAGACATTGGACAGACCAGTCGCCGACATACCCGACACCTGAAGTGGGAACAGTTCAAAAAAATGGGGTTGGACATTTCTGTCGTCAATAGTGACACTTACCAAAAGCAAATATTTTGTCTCTGATCGCTTCAACACTGAAGTAACCCTCAATTGCTGTCAAACGTGGACCTTCAGTCTCTGATCGCTTCAACACTGAAGTAACCCTCAATTGCTGTCAAACGTGGACCTTCAGTCCATTTGTTCGATAAAATACAATAGACATAAACATTTTGTTGGCCATTCATTATGCCATCATCCAAAAAGTAAATACTGTCTAAAACAAATCAAAATTGTCGATGGTATCATCACTTTGATTAGCGAATAAGTTTTGTTTTGTTTTTGAACCAATAAAAACACATCAGTCGATGCCGGGTTAAACAACCCATGGAAAATATCGGCCCATCTGAATAGTGTTTGGTTTAACAATAAAACACAAACGGGTGTGTTGCAGTAAAAGAAAATTAAATTTGCTCCGTACTAAATTAATGAGTTGGCAGTTGTTGAAACAAAGACTTAAAACGATAAAAACAGCTGTGTGTTAGGGGACTAGATTGCATCTTATAAAACAGTTTTCACTTCTATTTAATTTGTGTACCCCTTATCTTAAAGACGGAATACAAACGAGTTGTGTGGGCAGTAAAAAAATTAGTCGCGTCGGGGGGAAAGGGGACAAGAATACTTCTGGTAAGATTTACCTCCGCACGATACAGCTTTTCCTCTATTTGTAATGGGCATGGGTTCGACAAATATCCATTGTTTTCCATTTTTCTTCAATTTTTCAACGTCATTGATTCGTGAGCTTCTTTCACCAACTCCACCGAAGACAAACAGGAAATCTGAAATTAATACATGTGAGGTATCTGCAAGTAATAGGAGCCACCTAAAATAAGCTATTGCGTATAACTGAAAAAACATTCCAAGAGTTTCAGACTAAGTTTGGGACGTTGTAGTTGTAGCGGTTAACACCAAACATATAAAAAAAATATTATTTGGGCCTTAATGCATATACCTGCTGTCAATAAGATTAAACACTTTTTTTTGTTTTTTGAAGGTCCCAAAACAGCATCATTAACTTGACATGTAACTTCTAAAGTTATAACCAGCAACGAATAAAGGACCCATTGACAGTCAATCATCCCTAAAACTTATTATAAATCATCCATTCATGAAAGTTATCCATAAATGAAAAGTTGATGACATCCGAATAAAGTTTTTAATCTATAATATTAATGAAAGATCTCATTTCAAGTACTTCCCATTTGAGCTTTCACCTCTTTAGGAGAGCAAAAGTATTTTTATGCATACCAGCAGTCAGCATATTACTATGACATACATTTCGGTACACGAAAAAAACACTCTTGGATCGTATTGCCACCATTCGGTAACGTACAAAACCGAACTATAATTTGCCAGGAGTTATTCCTTTATCTTGATCAGACATTCCTTCTACATCAGTGGTTCTTAACCTTTTTGTAACGGTCGAACCCCCACGATATTCTTCAGCCTTTGGTCGAACCCCAAAGTTACATCCTAGGTTTTTAGCTCATTTTGTTTGGTGGGTCGAAAAAGATGAAGTAATAAGTTTTTGCTGCCGACAAAATTTCGTTGTTTTTCTGCTTACGAACAAACAATGCTTGTTCTAATGTACTGTGTTACGTCAAAAATAAAAGAAATCAAAACCTCAGTGCTGGGGTGCACGACCACTTTGCTAGGACGGCCACATCGCAGATTCTTATTTCACCAACTGCCGCCATTTACCTGCTTATTATGGTTTTAAAATACTTCGTTTATATGATGTATTTACCATCTAATAGCGTCCAAAAGCCCACTTTAATTTTTAGCTCGGTGCACAGATTGAGCTGCACAACGAGGAGATCAGTCTTAAGTGTTTATGATGTCATAATCTATATTGTGGTGCTTGTGGTACCTGTTTTGTTCGCATTGTTGGCACACAATATGCGTACAAAAAGATTGACACATACGGGTATTAGGCTGGTAATACTATTTTTAGTACCACAAAAACTGTTTAGTGCAGTTTAAAACACCCCTGCCTAAGTTAAGCTTCCAGTGTTTTGATATTGAGCAAATACAAATTGCCGTTTTTAGCGACAATAGACCCTAAAGTTTGACAAAAACGAGTATTGTACTTCAAAAAGACCTTCGTCGAACCCCTGATTCGGCGTTGCCTAACCCCTGGGGTTCGATCGAACCCTGGTTAAGAACCACTGTTCTACATATACCTTGATATCTTTTATCACAACAACAAAACCGTTTATTTTTTTTAAACCAAAATTATAAAAAGTCGTAACAAACAGATTTGAAATTGTTATTGTTCGTGTCAACTATTATACATAAAAAATGTCCAAAACTCATTGTTGATATAAGTCTTTCGTTATATATAACCGAGGTAAAGAAACAAAATGAACGTTACAATATCCCATCTACTGATGCCTGAAAGGTTGATGTCTTACTTTATTCCAGGGGTCTCCAACTCAACGGTTGTCCCGGGCCAATTTTTAAATTTCCTAGAGGCCGCGGGCCACATGCAGTCATACATGTCAAAATGTTCTTAAATACCTTGATACTGCACGCTACCAATCATAGAAAAATATGTGGTTACATTACTGTGGAATTAACAGTCCACGCCAGATGTTTCCAAACTAGATAGTTTATAATCCGTTAGTGCAGGGGTCGCCAACCTTTACTACTCAAAGAGCCACTCGGACCAGTTTCACGTAGTAAAAAAAACACTGGGAGCCACAAAGCCGTTTTAAAATTTAAAATAAAATGCAAAACGTTTTTAGTCTTATGACATTCGACTTTTTGTTGTTAGCTAGTGTTTCATTGCATATTAGACACACTGATATACTAGTCGCGTCAGCAGAGAAAACAACTTTACGTAGCGTTGCATATTCTGTTTTTGCAGATTTTTATTCCTTTGTTTACGCGTTTGTTGCATGACAATTAACAAACAGCTATTGTTACGCGCGCACACACACTGCAAACAAAAACAGTATTGTCTCATAGTGCGTGTTAACCTGTGAGCCGCCAGTTTGCCTCTTTCCGACTTCACGTTTGATGGTATAGAGGCGGGGTTGCAGGTAACTACAACAAGCGAGTACAGTCATGCTACTGCACTTCAATTTTCGTGTTCGACTTTTGTGTTCGGCATAATCGTCACATATTTTTTATTCAAATGTAAAACATTTGGTAAATTCAAAAACTTAGCCGCATCAGAGGGATCAAAGAGCCGCATGCGGCTCCGGAGCCGCGGGTTGGCGACCCCTGCCTTAGTGGCTAACGGCATTTTTTTCGTTGACCTCCAAGAGCTCTTGACTTAATTTACAATCTTACTTGCGTGTTCATCAATGCTTTTTTCTTTCATAAAAATCAGTTTTGTCTGTGACGTCACAACCCGCTCTTAAATCATTGGTAAGCGTAACCAATTGATAATACAGTATTTAGGTAAAAGTTTAAATTACGTTTGGCAGCTTAAGCTGTTTAATTGGTTTTATCCAAGGAGTCGAACCGGAACTGAACCCGAACCCGCGAAACCGGTTTGTGCGGTTAATTTCATTAAACCCGAACCGAACCCGAACCGCTAATTACGATTTTCTAAAAACCCGAACAGGTGTTGAACCCCATAATTTGTTGGACGTTGAACCCGAACCGGAACCGAACCAGTAAAAAACGCAGTCTGTATTATATATTGTGATTTTCTCAAAACAGCGCATCGAAGAATACGCAAGATAACTCTTATAGGGCGTGTCAAAAATAACAGTACATGGGCAAAATTCTTTTGGAGTTTAATAAGGCCGAGTTGATGATGGCTAGAATTAAATAAAAACGAATAGAAATTTGAACCGGTTTAAAATCCGCAAACCGGTTTGAACCGGATAATTTGCCTGAACCGGAACAAAACCCGAACCCGAAAATATAAATTTTTAAAAACCGGAACCGAACCCGAACCCTTAAAAACAAAACCAAGTGAACCCGAACCGAACCTGAACCCACATGACATGCGGTTCGACTCCCTGGTTTTATCATTGAATTCATCGTGGACCGCGGAAAATTACGAAACGTCTGTTATGTAAATAAAATGGTTTGGAAACCACTTGGCTTATAGGCATCTGAAAAAGTCAATGCGGCCAACATAAATGTCAACAAAATGTTGGTTGGCCTTCATTCATGAACAAAAAAAATCCTTATTCCTAAGCAAAAAAAGTTCCTTATGCCTAAGCTAGGCCTACCATACTGCCTCTTTTTGGAGGACATGTCCTCCTTTTTAACAAAAAACAAGTTGTCCTCCGAGGACAAAAAACGCCCAAATGTCCTCTTTTTTCAAATTTCTGACTTGCCAAATACATATGTGACAAATATGCCTTTGAAAACAGCCAAATATACATCTTCAGCTTATATTTTTAAAGAATACAAGTGAATTTAACATTTTTTTGAATACAAACTTATTTTAGTGTTGTGATGTGATAAACGTTAAACTTTATCTGGATGGATATGGTAAGCCTACCCTAAGCTAAACAAAAATAGTGGACACAAAAATCTTAACGGATTGTAACTTTACGCTTTGATGAACGGATTGTAACTTTACGCTTGATGATAAGAATAAGATTGCATTATTTCATCACAATAAAAATAATGTATCACAAAGGTTAAATTTGGTATTTTTAACTTTCAGTGATATATAATTTTGAATTGTGAAATTCTTAAAGGGTGAATAAAACAAACACATCCTTTAAATTTTACAAGATATTAATTTATTTTTCATTTGCTAATAACGTCGCGGGCCACGGAAAATTGCCTGGCGGGCCACATGTGACCCGCGGGCCGCGTGTTGGACACCCCTGCTTTATTCATTGATTATAGCACAGCGGTTCTCAAACTGGTGACCGCGGTTCTTTTGGGGTCCGTGAGGCAATTTTTTGGGGAACGCGAAAATGTTAAAGTAATTCTATAATCTTATTTGACAGTTTGTGCCCCTACATATGTTTAAATCAATTGAGAATCGACTTTCCCCATTGCTAAGCAAAAGCCTTTATTGCATGACAACTAACAAAAATGCAATTTTGTATAGGACGTCGAAACGTCGATTGTTTACAATAAAACTGCTGGATGAGCAATACTTAGTCATACAAAAATGCAATTGTTCGCGCACAATCGAATGTTTTTGCAAATGTTTTTTGTCTTGTCTGTGATGTCAAATGCTGTCTTTGGGTCATTGTTATGCGCAATTTTGCATAACTAGCTAAAATCCTGCAATCAAAACTTCCGTTTTTCTGAAATACACATTCAGGCTTAAGGACAGCGAGCCCTCGAAATATTGGCAAAGGATTTGAAAAAAATGAAAAAGTTTGAGAACCACTGGGTTAGCAAAACGATTTTGCAACCAGTCTTAGCTGTTTTAAGACCTCATTATCTATCTCTATTGTTGGGTTGTTTGCTTATTTATAGTCGTTTGCACTTAGTGTATTTATAAAAAAAAGTCTGATGCGTTTGGCTAATGTTTATCCTCTATCGCGTACGGATGGAAATATATGATTCGAGTCTAAAAAACAGACCGGTGTGTAAAACAAAATAGTTTAATCGATGTACGCCCTTCGGGACATATATTTTAACACACATGATTACGGCCGCATTTAGCAGCAGCAGGTGGTGCACTGCTGAGTGCTGCTAAGTTCAGCGTTTTTTACGGCCCCAAATATTAGGCGCACTTTTACAACTTCAATGATCCAGTAAAACCATGCCAACTGTACACAAAAAGTATAAACCAAAATGAGCTAACGTTCTCAAAAGTCTATTTAGTTTTACTAAAACATAACATAGCAAAGTGCGTATATCACTTACCTTGAGCCCAAATTGCACAGGCAGAATACCTGCAGCTTTGCATGGAATGCAGTGTGCTCCATTTTCCGTCACTAAATTCCATTACATCAGAGACAGGTTTGTCGTCGCGCTTTCCCCCACATATTGTGATAGCGCCGTGTCTGTGGGCAGAAGCATTCAAAGAAAAGGTAGACGACAAATTCGGGATCTGGGAAAACAAGTACACAGCAATAATTAAAAAATCTTAAATCAGATCAATATTCAGATTTACCTTTGTTCTTGTTGCAGCTTTTGACTTAAATGTTATAACTTCGTCTTTGTAGGTAAAAAACATTGTTTGTTCATGTTCTAAATGGGTGGATGTGTCGGATTTTTCTGTAATATTATCAGAGCATTAGGTGTAACCATAGCAACGTGCTTGGTTATTTTAAGTTAACATTCATGTGGTTTTGTTGTAAAGCAGAAACCGCATTGTCTGCTATGTTTATACTTTATGAATATGATGTAACTATGTACAGGCTCTGTTTTCTATTATTTCACTTCACTGAAATGTACCTTTAATTAGTAAAACCTAAAAAAGCATGTAAGCATACTAATTTACTTTACTTTTTGAATTGAAATCATGTTTGTAAATACCACCAGGTTTGACAAATGTACTGGATACCATCATTTGTTGATTTCATTTCGAATGTAATAATTCCAGTCGGGGTGTTGCTTTTTGTTTTTCTCCATTCCCATTCTTCATCAAATACATTGCAGGTCCAAATGTAGTTTGGCGATCTATTAAAAAACATTTATTTTTATTTTCTCATATAACTCTACATTCAAACAATTATCTATGGTTTGTGGAAACTTACGGAGCATACGGAGCATACGGAGCATACGGAGCATACGGAGCATACGGAGCATACGGAGCATACGGAGCATACGGAGCATACGGAGCATACGGAGCATACGGAGCATACGGAGCATACGGAGCATACGGAGCATACGGAGCATACGGAGCATACGGAGCATACGGAGCATACGGAGCATACGGAGCATACGGAGCATACGGAGCATACGGAGCATACGGAGCATACGGAGCATACGGAGCATACGGAGCATACGGAGCATACGGAGCATACGGAGCATACGGAGCATATTACGGCCAAGTATTGTAAATTGTTGATGGTCATGTCGTATGCCAACTTAAAACTTTCAACATGACTTACGTTTCGCCTATTAGGCAAATTTTATCTAAAATATTTCCACAGAACAGTCGTCCGTATGAAAACGGAAGTGTGGTCTTGATGTTAGTCCAATAATAGTCCAAAGCATGAAATGTTTCCACTGTGTTTTCCTCACATGTATCTCCACCTGCAGCGAACACTTGATTTAACTTTCTGGTTAACAAAACAGTGTAACTATAAAAATTCGATTCGCGTATACGTTGGTAACCTTGTAGACACGCACTTAATAATATTTTTTACTGATAAATGTAGCAAGATTATACTGATGTGTGTCTGCAACAAAATGTTATTGCTGTATATAATGTTTTTACATGTTATGTTTTATTCAATGTGTCAAAGCCGCTGAGGAAATTGTCTCACCGAACACAAAAATCTGTTGCCTGAATGTTTGTGCACAGAATGACGCCCGACCCTTTCATATTTGGACCTGGACTCCAACCATTTGAGGAAGGACAGTAAATTTCCGTGGTTGTTGTTACTGGAGACGTTTTGAAAACAATATTTTATTGACATTCAGTCGTTTGGAAAAGTTAACAGCTTGAGTAAAGAGCTCAAAAAACGGTTTCCAAAAAAATTGTTGCGTGTTTGGAGCAAACTGTATACTCACTTGTGATTTCAGTATCATCTTCTGATGAGCTTGTTTTTATGTAACCGCCCATAAGATAAATCAAACCTGAAAAAAGTATGTGCAGCAGTTAAACCAAGGAAAAGGAGTGCTACTGTTTCACATGTACTTACCGTCCAGTAAAGCACAACACAAATGAGAACGTTTTGTCGGAGCTTGACTAATCACACTCCACTCTCCAATTACACGATCCAGCGTCTCCACTTTGTCCGTAAACTTTCCTTCAAATCTGCTTCTTGCCGTGCTTCCTCCGAAAACGTATAGTTTGCCTTTGTAAATTAGATTTTGTCATCTTTTATGGAAAACGAATGAGTCATGTGGAACAAGGATTATAAGCAAAATAAACATAAACTTCCGTTTGTGCAACTTCGAGTGCGTAAATATAAGAAATGTTGAGTTAAGTCAACAAACTTTACACTGAGTTCAAACCATGACAAATTATTTACTCCGAATTTGATTTCTCACTCTGTCATTTTTTAATTGCACCAACCGACCTTGACAAGAAACAGCTCCAGCCCCAAAACGAGGAATTGCTAGTGATGGTAAACTGATAAACTTTTGATCTTTATACTGTACTACATCACCCACTACACAGTCAGTCACTCCTCCGCAAAGAATCACACTGCTGCCGTCAACAACCGACGCCTGCCCTCTGATTCCATCACGAATCTTTAAAGAAACCAAATACCAAAACGACACTATATGATAGCTAGCATTTCAACTTTTAAACCTATTTGGTAAGCTGCGCTTTCGGTGGCAAAAATCGAATTTAATCAGTGACAACCGTTGTCTAAAACTGTTACAACTCACCTTGCATTCAATGCTAAGTTCGTCTTCTGAAAATGACATGATGTGCTTTTCCGTAGCAATGAATGCTGTGCTAAAATCTTCAAAAAAAAATGTATAAAATATAAACAATATGGCAATCCTAATGTTTTACACGTCAATAAATGGAACTTGGCTATACCTTCATCGTTGTGGCGTCGCTTTGCTTGCGCTGTGCACTTTTCGGGGCGTAAATGAAAAAGCAATGCAGCTTGAACGAGGTCTCGGCATGAAGTAAATTCCTTGACAAGGTCCTTAAAAATGCATTTTTGTATTTTCAGCATTTCATTTTTTAGTGCCAATTCTCACCTGAGCAGATATTACATCTATGAGGTAATCTTTCGGAACCAGTTGAAGTCTGACGAGCCTTAATAGACTCGGAAAATGTTTTCTCCTTGTTTCAAGGTCGAATTTAACCCAGGTCAGTATTATTTCGTACAAGTTCGTTTCAGATTCTGCCTGTTTAGTACATTATTGTTCACCAGACATGTGCATGTTGGTAGCAAAAAGAATCAAAACTCATAGACTCAAGTTAAAGCCGACATTAAACTGAGTTTAAATTTAATGACCGTCGTTTTGACAGCTTCAAGGGTAGTGCAACTGTTTTTTGTACAAGTGCGGGGGTTTAACTTATGCCTTGACTACTTGTGTTTTCCTGAGTAAGGAACTATTGATAAACAGTAGATGGCCATAGACGTACTTAATTTATTCTATTATTCAACTGCTTGCTTACTTAAACTTCTCGCAAACGTAGTGGTTAAAGAGAAGAAAGGCAAATGCAACCACCAGAAAGACAGCAACAGCTATTATTCCGACAAGCCATGGTGCGATGTAAGTGCTCCCATCTGAAAAAAATATTTGATAAATCTGTTCAGTTGTAAACCGACCGACATAACCATTCTAAAGCATTGATGTAAGTTTTGAAACAATTTCTTTGTAGTTAGTAAAATATTAAGTCGGAATGATTACAAAAGTCATGCACTTTACCCTGACAGATAAGACAGCAAGCATTCGCCCTTGTTTTTATTTATTTAGTTTAGCGTTAACTTACTTGCAGCCGCCACTTTACATGGTTGTAAAAGGGCTAGCAGAAGACAAGGTAGGAGGTATTTTGACATGATATCCGTTTACCTGAAAAACTGACGCAAACAACTAAAAACTGTTCGAAACTCGCTGAGACACCTCACAATACCTTCAATTATAATCGTAATGCAGATCGCTGGCTCACTCACAAAGGACTTGGTACGCAGTGCACCAACATTAAATTGTTAAGCAAACACTTATGAAATGATTAACCCGGCGTTGTGCAATGTGATTGCGGTTTTTCAGATTGTTTAAAGAAGCTTTCGTGTCGAACAATATTTCATCTAGAACACAACAGGAGTGCACAAGCTTTTTGTTACGACGGCCGCATCGCAGATTCTTATTTCACCAACGGCCGCCATTCACCTGTTTATTTTTGTTTTAAATTACTGATGTAAAGAAATTGGTTTATATCATATATATACCATCTAATAGCGCCCCAAAAGCCCAGATTAATTTCTAGCTTGGTGCACAGATTGACCTGCACAGCGTGGGATCAGTCTTAGGTGTTTATGATGTCATAGTCCATATTGTGATGCTTGTGGTACATATTTTGTTTGCATTGTTTGCACACAATAAGCGTACAAAGTCTGACGTATATGCTTATTAGGATAGTAATACTCTTTTTAGTACCACAAAAACTGTTTAGCGCAGTTTAAAAATCAAAATATTTAGCAAGAGTTTTATTTACGTCACAGCCGCCAGTACGTATATTTTAATAAACATATTCACGGCCGCATGCGGCCGCAAGTTGTGCACCCCTGATCTAGAACTAGACAAAATTGAAATAGAGAGTAAAGGCTTGACAAACAACCGTTGCACAAAACTCGACTAGATGTTGATTATCTCAATGAAATTGCAACGTTAACAACAGTTACTTGTCTTTTGAAGCACTGTGGTTCCACATCATTTTAAACCACTGCAAATGAAAACACATTCGTCCAATAAAACTTTATTGCATGCAACTAAAATATGTGAAAGCTTTGAAAGAAACAAAGTTGTATTTCACCTTTAATGAAAGCACTTGGAGCAGCTTCAACACTCAAACAAGGAGCATAAGGGATAAAACAGCATTTAAAACCTTTTAAAATATTCTTTTATGCAATGACAAAACCCAGTTATCTAAAACTAACATCCGAACAGCATTCAATGGAAAAACAAACAATTAGCAGCTATAGTTGAATATTTATATGAAAGTACAATGCAAATTTCACAAACAGACGTATGTACTATTGGTTGGATATTAACTTTGATACATTTTAATTACATTGCACCATGTGACATTGTTTGCATAATAGCCTGATTATGTGTTTAATCAACAATTAGAAATGTAGCACAACAGACTGAACATAAATTAGGATAAAATGGCAGCAATTGTAGACAAAAAAATTGTAAATAATTGTTAGGATGTTATTTCATAACACTCACTGCAAGAAAACTTGTTAAACATGCAGTCACTACTCCGTTAGTCATGTGTCCCAAAACTACCAGTTTCACACACCACACCTATCGCAAACCTGACCACTGATCAAAATTCGCCACCAACACCAAAAATTGCTCTTATGTGAATCCATTGTTAATCTTTTCTATTTTTTTCTATCCTGAAGCTCTTATAGATTCTTTTTTCTTGCTGACACCTTAGCACATGATTAGGGTTGGACTTAAAGTTACCAAAAATCTAAAACACATGATCTAAAAATTAAAATAATAAATTCTAACATTGTTGTGGAAGAACATTCATCAGATATTCTTTCACTTTGGGCCAAATTTCATCTGTCTTTGTGCCATGATAGTTGTGTAAAATGCCTTGAGCACTGAAAAATACATGGTTAAAGTTTGGAAAAACCTGTAGCATTTAAGAAAATGTACTCATAAAATTCCAAAAGGGGAGCAGTTTGGTTTTCATATGTTTCCAAGCGCTTTTGAACTGTTTCCGGTTTGTCATCATCTCTCTGTAATAACGGTTCCCCAGTAATATCATCCTTTCCCTACAAAAAAAATCAATCACCTTTAGGAAAAAAACAAACCGATATTGTTGTATTTGTAACATACTGGGACTTTCGGAGGGTTAAAGCCAATGTTATAAACTCTTCCACTTGGTAAATGTGTCCATCTACTACTTAATCGCTCCTTAATAATGGCAAAAGGAACATCTAAATTTATGACACTGTCAATATGTTGCTTTTTTGATAATTCTTTGGCTTGTGTCATTGTTCTTGGAAAACCTTGAGCAAAAACATCAAATAGTACTCATAGTGCAAAAACATACCAAGAGCTTCATTACCATCTAACAACCAAGGTGATGACTGGGGTACTTTAGTCAGACTTGCAACAATGAGATCAATGACAAGTCCATCTGGGACCAGCTTTCCAGTTTCAATATATTTTTTTCCTTCCTGTCCAAGTGCTAAAAAAGCATGAAATATGTTACATAACAATAGTAAATGGTAGCAATGGAAACATCACCTGATTTCCTAGATATTTCAGCCCTCAACAAATCACCACTGGAAAGATGCTGAATTTGAAAATCACGAACAATTCTTCCTGAGACTGTCCCTTTTCCTACCAATTTAGGAAAATATGTTTAATCTGTTGCTCACTGAGTATTTAAACACTGTAAAACAGTGTGTTTACCAGATCCCGGTGGTCCCATTATGATAGCATGAAATGCTTTTCTGATATTTCCAATTCTCATCTTGGCATTGGCAGTAACTAGAGTATAACTTACACAAAAACACACATTATTAAAAACAATATTAGATACGACCCATTAGGTATACCTAATGTAGTTCAAAATGCAAATCCATTGCATATAACGTCACGGTTGAAATAACAGCTCTACCGACAAAAGTTTTTGTATTTTTTTTATAATTTAGTTTTAGTCTAAACCAGTGGTTCTTAACCTGGGGTTCGCGGACGCCCAAGGGGTCCGTGAGATGGTTTTAGGGGGTCCACGGAGGGAAATATGTTAAGTATCATTAACCAACAGAAGAATATTTTTAAGTTTCTCAACCGTTTTTACTATCCTGCATGCGAGTGCACGCTGTTTATTACACCCTAATTATGCCAAGAATAATTGCTTTTTGTGATTGTCTTCCCTATTGTGACATCATAACACACATGGACAATAGACTTTATAGGACGATTTGTGAAGTTATATATACCAGAAATATTAACAATTCGATGCGAGGCCAATACAATACAGAGACATCATTGATTTTAAAGGACTGTGAAGGTGGATTTAAATACTTCACAAGCATGACAGGGTATAATGCAAGAAACGTGAAACATAAAAAGACTTATGGTAAATTGCGTTGGGGGTCCGCAGACGAACAAAATTCATAAAAGGGGTCCATGACTACAAAAAGGTTAAGAACCACTGGTCTAAACGAAAGATATGACAGGCCACAAAATTTGCGTGTTTAGTCGTATTAGACTTCTATGGTTTTCTTCAGGGGTGAACAACCTGTGGCCGTAGGTACAGCCACAAAGAAGATTTGGTGAACGAACATGTATATTAATTATTAAATTATATGTACTGGCGGGCGAAACGTAAATAAAACTTTTTCGCTAAATGTTTTGATTTTCAAACTGCTCTAAACTGATTTTGGGGGACTGGAAAGAGCATTACCAGCTCAGTAGTATATACGTCAGGCTTTTTTTACGCCCATTATGTGCAAACAATGCAAATACCACGAGCGTCACAATATAGATTATGATGTCATAAATAAAAATGGTGGTGTGCAGGCCGTTCAGCTCGTTCTGTGTGTCCTACACTATATATACATAAATGATATGAACCAATTTCTGTACATCATCAATTTTAAAACACAAACAGGTTATATGCGGCCGTCATAGCGAAAAGGTTGTGCACCCCTGGTTTAGTTGTTTACAATTGGGCAGCCAGACGTAAAAAGGTATATAACGCTTGCGGTTTGTCTCGGACTGCTTGATAGCGAGAATTCCAACCAGTACCTGTTAGGCGTTTTAGCTTTTGTTGAGCGTTTTAGAAACGTGTTGGAGAATAAATTGATCAATATAATAGGCCATTTAAAATTTAAGATTTTAGCAAACAAGGCACGAAAGAAAAACCGAGCAAACAGCTACTTTTCTAAAACGAGAACTTGGACATATATGTGTCATAGTATCGTTCTAAATAAAAAGTTGTTAGTTTTTCTTCTCCTTCAATTGTTGTTGCATAGGCCAGAGGTCGGCAACCGTTGGTTCGCGGCCCGGTGCCAGTCCGCGAGGAATTTGTTACCAGGCCGTATAGTTTCAGGTTAAATCCTTTAAGTTAAAACATTCTGCCTATGTATCCCGGGGATGATAAACTAATTTAGGCGTTTTAGATTGCTGAACATTTGTAGTTTTTTGCAGGCCGGCCCGCTATAAAATTTTAGTTTTAAAACCGGTCCGCATTAAAAAAGGTTGCCGACCCCTGGCATAGGCTAAACACACTAAAGTGTGTACTGAAATTTAAAACAAGTTTTCAATGTTTTGACAGAACTAACATTTAAGGAAAGTCCACAAACATCTGCACAACGCAAAATGAAGTTTAGTTGGACAAGTGCTTTGATTCTTTTAGTTGCCGTTGGGTTTATTGAAGGTAAGAAACAAATCTAGGAGTAATTAAATTTTCGGGTCTGGTTTGCGTTTAAGTTGAACTAAACAGGGCTCGGTTTGCCCCGAAATCATATGATTTTCATACTAATTGTCGTCATGCGGGTAGCTTTTTTAATCTGGTTTGGGCCGGGTTGTGGGCGTGTATTCTCAGGTTCGGGCTCAATTAATTTTTTAATCCGCTTAAGAATTTTAACTTAACCTAGCTGTATGGCCGTAATAGGCCAACGGTTTATGCAATTGTTTTTAGAGAACAAAATATTTTAACAAAAATAAAATAAAACTTACAAATTGCCATCCAAAAACATTCGATTTTGCATTACGAATTGGCTTAAATTATAATATTTTACTATCAGGCATATCAAAACAGCCAATTAGCTTACAATGAAGGGCTACAAGTAGTTTTGTCTAACGTCCAGATACAAAAGGTAAAAATTAACGAGGTCCGGACACTTCTGTCAGTAATGCCAATGCAACATGACTTTGCCAATTTTGGCTATAGCTAATGGGAGAATCGCGGTTCAAAATGAAACACAGTTGTTCAAACCGAATGTTTATTTCAGGTAAACAAAAGCTTGAAACAGGCACTAAACGTGAATTTAGTACACTGCACAATTAACAAAACAAAGTGATCCTGTAGATAAAATGTGTTTTGTATGTCGATGTGCCAATATTTTCGCAAAGAGTAAATTAACGTTTAGCGCTAAATACAATTTTGTGTTGTTACGTGTTGCTATCATACATTCGGCTTGAACAAATGTGTTTCTGTTGGACCGAGTTCATTTACAACCACGATTGGCTACACTGTAAATTATTTTGGGTAAAAAACTCGCAACATTTTGGGTAATAGCTATAATAACCCAAAACGACATTGGCATAAAACTTGTTTTACCCAAAATATCAAAAACGCTTACCCAAATTTATTTAGGGTAGATTATCTTCCTACCCAATTCATGATATATACCCATGAAGCATTTTGGGTTGGTAACATTTTTACCCAAAACATGAGAATCACCCTTTATGATAAAATGGGTTAATTCTTATTTTACCCAAAATATCAAAAACGCATACCCAAATTTATTTAGGGTAGATTATCTTCCCACCCAATTCATGATATATACCCATGAAGCATTTTGGGTTGGTAATATTTTTACCCAAAACTTGAGAAACCTTTACGGTAAAATGGGTTAATTCTTATTTTACCCAAAAAGGTTGTAAGACTTCTGTGTTGGAATGGGTGATTTGCACATTTACCCAAAATGGGGTAATTTGCATGATTGCAATGTTGTATGTGTTCGTAATTAAAATGCGTAACTACATATTTTTGACCAAAAAAAAAACGGTCCTCTGCATGCAATTACCGGTAACAGGATTTTATGTTGCGGTAATTTAAAAAAAATAGTGATTAAAAACATAAGTTTTTTAATGTGATTTGTGATGAAAAATACATAACAATGATAATTAGGTTTTATGGTAATACGATGTTTTAACTTGTGAAAAGATAGCTTCACGATTTGTTTTAAATTTTGCGCTCTTTTGGCGTCATCTAGTGATTGGCGGGAATTTGCCCGAAACGTCAGTCGAACGTTGACTTTATTAAGTTCGGTTCACGTGTGATAATATCCAGCAACGTGTTTGAAGAAACAATGAATTCGTCTGTAGACATTGTCATCAATTTTGTTCGAGATACTTTACATGAAATCCCAGAGAATGATTTGGAAAAAATTTGTAAGGAGTTTAGTGGTATGTACAAGTTGTAACTTCGATGATGCAAAAGTATGTTATTTTTCTAGCTGTAAGTTTTTTTCTGCAGATAACAAAATCGACTCGTCGGCTTTAAAATGTGTCAATAATTTTGACACTCTAACAAAAATTTTGCCAGGTGTGCCTTTTGGGCACACTCTCAAACTCTTTGGTGCCATTAGAGAATTCAACACAAGCAAAGATGAGTTTTGTGAGTCGGATGACACCCTGCCTGTGACGTCTGATGACTCTTTTTCATTTATTTCAACATCTACACCAAATAGTATACCTATGGTCATATCTGAGGATTGTAGTGATAGTTTGTCAATTGGAAATTAGTCTGAGCTCGCTGGTCCAAGTTTTGAAAATACAACCCATCCAATTCCAAAATCATTTACTATAAAATCCTGTCAATTTGGATATCATGCAAAAATGTTGATAAATACAGGTTCACTTACTGACAAGGGAAAAGAGAAATAACCTCTGAGATGATTAGAGTAATGAAAAATTATGAAAGGTACCTGTATTCTGTTTGTTAGTGTGCAACATTGTATTTAGTAAACTTTTGTTCATTTTAACCAGCCATCCTGGTAGACTTTTGAGAAGAGCAGCAGTTTCAGCTTTAGTGACACTTGGAAAAGCTTCACTGCGTTTAAGTGATGAAGAAGCCAAGGTAGCTGTTCATATTTGATATAACTGTAACCTACTGATGTATTTGTAAAATAAAGCTATGGAATATTACTAATCAGTTTGTTCTTCAGATCTTCTGGTTGCACAAAATTACTCAAAAATTTAATACGCAACTAAAACAAATCAGAAAGTCACAAAAGGAAAAAACGCCATCCAAAAGAGTCAGCAACAACTTGTCAGGGCTTGCTAATACATCAGTTGCTAAATGCCGAAAGGTTTCCAATACATTTGAAAATCACATGGAGGAGAATTCTTTAATGGAACAACACCAAATGGTTTGTTTGTGTTTGAACAAAACCACTTTATTTATTCATATTTATTTTGTGTAACATAGGTGTGTTAAACATCATGCCTTGTTTTAGGTGCTACTTACAATAAATACATGCCATACCATATAATGCTGTTTTACTGTGGAATATCATATTTTATAATCATGCATGTTTCTCATGAAAATACTTTTTAAAATAACATTTATTCAGAACCTGAAGCAAGAATTTATGAAACCAATCATTCTCCGAAACAAACAAAAAATTTCAGAGTTAATGGCACAAACATTTTACTTCCGACAAAAGTACATAGCAGATAACAAACCTACACCACAGACAATGACAAAGGAGTGGCCTGCAATATCTACATTTGATGAAGTAAGATTTTTTATTTATCTATGGTTGCTTTGTCTTAATACAGAATTTATATGTTTGTTAAAATAGTTGTTTAATTTTGCCACTATTCAGTTGTATGTGTGTGCTATTGTTGGCTTGTTTTGTTTGCAGCTATTAAGGGAAATGAACAGAATTCAACAAATTAATCCTACCTTGGACAAACTGCAGACAAATGGGGAAATTTTGTTTGACAAAGTAATTGCTTATGTACAGAAAGTCCAAACTGGGTCCAAACTTGAAAGAATATTGAAACTAGTGATGTACCGAATCGGCTAAATTTCGATTCGGCCGAAACCGAATATTCGGCGGTTTTGCCGAATAAATTCGGCCGAATCAACCGAATCATTTATGACGTCACGCGAAGTCGTACGCTACGGGTTGACATGAAAAAATGTTTATCTACCAGGCAATTAGTGCAGAATAGTTCTGTTTCGTCCTCATTTAAGTTCTGTGAGGTTCACAATTGCCTCAAGAATGATTGGCAACCTGCCAATGAATTACTAATTTTTTTGACTACAGTGGGAAAAACGACAATGTGTTGAAAAAGGTAAAAATCGACGCGATTTTCGTTATGTTTGGGCTTGTAAAAGATTCCGTGGAGCTTAATAAGCAGCAAAGAGACGTTTTACGCTTCAAATTTGTGTTCGTAAAAGATTCGGTTTCGGCCGGATCGCAACAAATTATTCGGCCGAAACCGAATCTTTGCACAAATGAGCGATTCGGCCGAATAAATTCGGCAAACCGAATATTCGGTACATCTCTAATTGAAACAGATTCCTATTGAGGATAACAACACCAACCAGGGTAAGTCTACCATATTTTTAGACATATGTAAATGTGATCTAAAAATAATATTCGTTATTTTTCCCAACAGACTGGAAACTTGTTATTGGGTTGTGGCTTTTAACTAACCTTTTCCCAAATAAGACAAAGAAACACTTTGGCTTGGAGAGATATCTTCTGGACCTTTATCCGGTAAAATGACAATAAATTTATTTTTTTAATGAACTTACTATATTCTAACATAGTGTCTTTGATGCATCTACATAACTCTTTGTACTTGCAGACCAATACAACCTATGAGGATGTAAAAAATGAATTACCAGACCGCCACCAACCAGTTCTTATTTTATTTGGGACACTTGTAAAAATTCAAAAAATCTGCCTAATGTCGGAAAAGAACATTGTAATGCAGGTAGACTCGATTGTGCAGGGTGCTGTTGCCCTTCTGTCTTATTATTATGCAATTAACAATGAATACTGCCCCCATGTGTGCAAGGCCCTGCAGTTTTGTTCAAAATTTTTTTTTTTTAAAAAGCCACCGATTGTTGACTTTGTTAAAGAGCTGGCAATGAAGTTGGAATTTTGACATTCACTCATTTACATAGCAGTACTTATTATAATGACTAAATTGAATACCTGAATCAAGTATTCTTATTTGCTGTACATTATTAATACAGTGCATGATTGTGTATATACTGTATTGTTTGTATAAAAACGTGTTTCTTGCCAGTCTGGGTTACTTGGGTCATTTTTCAACTGTTTAGCCAACTTCATTTTTGTCATTGCATTGTCATGGGACAATAAAAGTATTTTTGACATCAATGTGTGAACATTTTAAGGCTTGGATTTTTACATGGTTGGGTGCAGTGAGGTTTTACCTAAATGTTTGGGTATTTAGTACCCAATAAGTTTGGGTGTTCATTACCCAACAAGTTTGGGTGTTTTAACCCTATAAGTTTGGGTGTTTATTACCCAATAAGTTTGGGTGTTTATGACCCAAAGCATTTGGGTTAAAAGAACCCAAACAGCATTTTGGGTTTACCAACGAAGGTATCCAACAAGCTACCCAATTACTTTGGGTAAAAATAACCCAATATCATTTACAGTGTAAGACATGTTGCTTTTGCATTACTGACAGAAGTGCCTGGACGGACCCGTTGTTTATTACCTTTTGTTTATTAAGTACATATTTATTTTTAGGTCGATTCCATCACCGAAATTTGTTCCAAAACTGTTTGAGTTCCTATTGCAGTCGCGAATGGCTTTCTACGGGTTTGAGTTGCCAAAACGCAAGACGTAAGTGTTCACATAACAAGCAAAGGCGGTTTGGACTTCGTTCTTTACACGTAGCTTTGTGGTTTGGTATTCCAAGAGTTGTAAACGTCTCATAATCACGATCGGGCCCTTATATAACCTTCTTCGCACTGCCGATGATTTTAAACCGGATTCTTTTGCGAGCCGATCTTTTCAAAAAAAACTTAAAGGGGTTAATGAAACTGAAACATTGCCAAAGCGGCGTATTCAACCGAAATATTTATCAATAGCTAAAACGTGATTGTTAAACGTATTTGCCTATAGATGCCCTATTCCAGTGGTTCTCAAAGTATGGGTCGCGACCCAAACATCGGTCGCGCAGGGTCAAAAAATGGGTCGCGCTTTTTTTTTTATAGTGATTCAATTCTGAACGAACTATTACTGCATTAAGTAAACACAAATGAATTTACCTTATGTAGAAATAAAGTCACCTCACTCGACCACGTTGTACAGTAAAATGAACCAGTCATTGCCACATACAGAAGGCTTCCAACTTTACTGTTAAGCAAATGGTGATTGTAACGTCGTAGCATGGGAAATAATACAACAAGTTAATCATGCGAAACTGAACTTGGAGATGTAACAGTTAGCGTTTAAGGATGAGTAAGCATTCGTACAAGGAAACATTTTTCGATTTGGGATTCACTTCTATCAACGATCATGGTGCTGCAAAGCCACAATGTGTTGTGTTATGCGGTGTTGTCGAACGAATCGACCTCGTTAAGCCTGCAGCCACTTTGACATGGGCAGCCTCCTATGCGGCGAAGACGTGGCCTCAAAATTGCAGCCCGCCTCGTTATCGAACAGCACAGTTAAAAGTCGAATCACAGACCTTTTACTGAACATAAAATATCAAGTGATCTCTTGAATGAAAAATAGAGCCGTGCATTGAAAATTTATGAAAGAAAAGTTTCAATTTCAACAAACACGCTAAAATCAATCAATCATTTGTTTATAATAAATAATTGTTTCATAGTACTGTGTAGCCTACTACAAATGGCTGTCTGCGTCTTTTTTCATGCATATCAGAAAAAATAATTTTTTTGATGTTTGAGGCTTGGGTCGTGAGATGTTCAAAACTCAGATTTGGGTCGCGGTCAAAAAAGTTTGAGAACCACTGCCCTTTTCCAAACATCAAACTAGATAGCCCCATTTTCGACAACAAAGAAACTGAATAAAAAAATTAAACAACGTTTTAATCAACCGTTTCTGATAATGAAACGCTTGGTGTGTCTTGAAACCCAAAATGACTCGATTAAAAACACGCAAAATTTCTTTTCATCGAGTTTTTGTCATTTCAACTATCTTTGTTTTCTGTTTTAACGTTGGCACAGGCGTTGTTACCAAAACCGCCAAATGCAAAATTTCAACTTCATCAAGGCCCTGGAGGCATAATACAAACATTTTAAATATGTACTGTAGATTGTGCCGCAGTTTGGGTTGCACTTCGCATGAGGTTATAAAAGATGTATTGAATGCAGTCTATTTTTGAAGCAAAGTTGCGGCGATACAACGGTAGCCTTCAAAGAAAATCGCACCTTCATGGTATTTGACCTCGAAGCTCCGATGTCCTAAACAACGTAAATGATATAGGTTACTGGCCCCAAAACTTAAACGATTTTGTGGGACCGCCAAGTGCCAATATAGTCCAACTCTAATTATAACCCGGTTTAATGGCAGATTGTGCGTCAGTAAAAGTGTAAATTGGTATGAAAGGTGCATTTATACCAGCGATTCCCAAACTGGGGTCCGCGGACCTTTTGGGGTCCGTGAAGCAATTTTGCGGGGTCCGCGAAAAGGTTGACGTGCCTCTATAATCTTATTTGGCGTCAATTTGTGTCACTGAATAGGTTTAAATCAAAGTACAATTAGAGATCCACTGCCTCCATTACTATACGATAGATAGCCTTTATTGCACGACAACTATCAAAAATGCAATTGTTTGCGCACTATCGTAATGTTTTCTGTCTTGTCTGTGATGTCACAAACCGCCTTTGGATGGTTGTTATGTGTAATTTTGCATACCTAATAAGCTAAAATTCTGTAAATCAACTTTCGTATTGCTAAAATACACCTTCAGGCTTAAGGTCCGCGAGTCCTCGATATAATGGCAAAGTGACCGTTTTGAAATAAACAATGAAAAAGTTTGAAAACCACTAAGTTAGAAAGTTGTTACATTAAAAAGAATCGTGACTGCACTAGTGTACTATAAGAAACAATGGTTCATTTTTCCTATAGCATGTTTTGATTTTTATAGGGCCGCGAAATATCAAAATAATTGCAAAGGGTCCACCAGGCAAAATTTTTGGAAAAGTTTGGGAACCGCTGATTTATACAGTCGTGTGAGTTTTTATTTCTCCACAAGTAATACAAAAAGGTGGAACGGTTAAAAGGCCGTAATGTAACACAAACTTTGATTCTCTGCTATACATATGCGTGGAGGCGTGTCTTGGTACTTTGTACATACAATGACAGTTTCATGATAGCCTATTTAAATCGCGACTTTGGCCTATAGTTAAATCACAAATTTTAAACACCTGTCGTTTATTTTAAAGATCACCGACCATGTCTTTGGTGCCAGATGCACGTATGTCATCGCTTCAGCACTTGTTTCTCAATTTTCGGAGACAGCATCTGCTGAATTAGTCCGCTGACAACGCTTTTGGTTGTTTCTTGTGTATATGCCCTCACACCAAGCGTACATAAACACCCTTGCATGCTTTTTTCCTTGTTTATCTGCACATGCAGTTTCTTATCTCGCTGCTTGCAAATTTGAGATTCCATCATTAAAAAACCCTTTTAACCCACGTAAAACTTTAGTTTTTACAATTGACTGTGTTTTTTGACTTTGTAAAATGTACATTATTCAATCACTATGTTGTTGTGACTATACCCGTTGTGTTTCTCGGGTTAAACTTGTACCCGTACAAATATAAAAGCCTGTAGCCTGTACAAATATAAAAGCGTTCTCAGATAACAGATATGCTTAGTGTGTTTTGTTGGCTGCGGCTTTTGAAAAGCCTGGCGAGTTGCTTGAACACGAGCGTGATGAAATGTCAAATAACAACCACAGCAGGATTAATGAGAAGTTCCTGACGAAATTCAGCACATCTCTATTTAACCTCATCGTGATTAGATTACATGTGATACAGCATTCTTACTTTCACGTTCAGTGTATTTAACGTCCAATGGGCGTGGTCCGGCGAGCTAAAAGTAGGGTTTCGGGAGTAAATTGGAAATCCCAGGATTAAAACACCAGGCGAAAAAGTGTATTTTGGGCTGTTTTTAGCTTACATTAACTGTGAGTTTCGTATAACGCATATTTCGCGAATTCTGGGAAAAAGTGAGGGGCGACTGACATCATAGTCTTTACATACCCTAGTCTGAAAGCGCAATGGCAAAAACAGCATTAAAAGTGGGGGGCTACGCCATCTAGCGGTGGTGTGGCACTTTTGCAAGCTACAATGGAATCGGTATTGAGAAAACGCGTGGTTAGCGGGTTTTAAGTGTGGTATTTGGTAATTTTTTTACTGTATTAGTTTTTTTCGGGTCACGTCTAAAACTGCGGGCCCACTTGGCCCACTTGGCCCGCTAGGTCCAGCACTTGGCACGCCCCATGCAATAAAAAAAACTGCGGGCCCGCAGTTTTTCCTTGTGAGAGCCGCGACAAGCACTAGATATAATGGGCCCGCGGTTTTTCCCTGCGAGAGACGCGACAAGCACTGGATATAGTGGGCCCGCAGTTTTTCCTTGCGAGAGCCGCGACAAGCACTAGATATAATGGGCCCGCGGTTTTTCCCTGCGAGAGACGCGACAAGCACTGGATATAATGGGCCCGCGGTTTTTCCCTGCGAGAGACGCGACAAGCACTGGATATAGTGGGCCCGCAGTTTTTCCTTGCGAGAGCCGCGACAAGCACTAGATATAATGGGCCCGCGGTTTTTCCCTGCGAGAGCCGCGACAAGCACTGGATATAGTGGGCCCACAGTTTTTATACTTGCGAGAGACGCGACAAGCACTGGATATAGTGGGCCCGCAGTTTTTCCTTGCGAGAGCCGCGACAAGCACTAGATATAGTGGGCCCGCGGTTTTTCCCTGCGAGAGGCGGACCAAGCACTAGATATAGTGTGCCCGCAGTTTTCACACTTGCGAGAAGCGTGCCAAGCGAGCCCGCAGTTTTTTAATTGCATCCATGAAGCGAGCCAAGTGCTGGGCCAAGCGGGCCAAGCGATCCAAGTGGGCCCGCAGATTTAGACGTGACCGGTTTTTTTCTGTAAAATTGTAATGTAAAATTTTATTTAATCATTACACGCTTGAGAAAATATGTGCAACACCTTCATTTGACTAGGAAAATCTCCCTTCGCCAGTAGCTAGCAATCTTTCTGAGAGATTTTGCCAATTTAGTTTGCTAAACATAACGCGTTGTATGTATCGTTTACTTTTTGAATAAAGTAACTAATCTGTGAGAGTCATAGTGGACCATTCAGTAAAAAAGGTTGGTATTGTATTAAAGTATATTAGACACATTTGAAACTACAAAGTTTGTTTCTGTGTTAAACTGTCAGACAGTAACTTGTTTTTTAACTGTGCACTATGGGGATATTTCATGCATTTTGTTCATAAACTCCACAAGAATGACTAGTTATTGCAATAAGTATTTTAAATGTTTTAATAATAAATTATGTACAAACACACATTGTAAAACAAGGCTTACAGAGACATGAAACAACATTAAAACACTCTTCTACCATGTAGCCTACCTATTTTTGTTTTCATTGGCTTTTTGAAATCCTTAGTTTTTTGTAATTTTTTCCGATATTCTCTAATACAGGGGTTCTTAAACTTTTTCGGTCGTGCCCCACTTGACACTATTTATTTAATCTCACGCCCCCCTAAAAATATTAGCACTGATGATGCTTGTTTTTTGAAAACAACATACATCATAAGTCCGCCTTAAGCTACTGTCGAGTTAGTTCCAATCGTTAGAAAAAGCCACTTCAACACTGATAAGTTGCGAAAAACAAGTTTTTTTGCGCGCGCACAGACCACGTTGCCAGTATTCTTGTAAACTGCGCATATGCTGCCCAGGAATTGTTGATTCACTCAAAGTCAAGGCAATCTCTAATGCGAAATTGCGAGAAAATAAAGAATGTGCAGCCGACTATATAGTACAGGGGTCACCAAACTACGGGCGCGATGCCATTTTTTAGGTTTGCCAAAATGAATTGATAACTTTGTTACTGTCAAAAATTAATCTACTCCTTACGAAAGTTAACTGTTACGACATGTAAAAATAATATTGCCGACTTTCACAGGATTGCTACGCCCAGGGTTGATCCAAAGCCAGTTTATTACGTCACAGACAAAACAAAAAGTGTTAATTGTTCACAAACAATTGCCTTATTGTGTTACTTGTGACATAATATACAAGCATTCCTTGTAAGATGAGACTAACTATTCAATTTAACAGATTTAAATGGGTTTTTAAAACGACCATATCTTGGCGCCAATATAAAAATCGCCTCATGAGCTAAGTTTGAGAAGACGGCACTAGAACAACTGCATGGACATCCAAACAATAAGTTTGAATCAGCGCCAACATAATTCCAATGCATTCATTTACAATTGTTTGCAAGTGAAAACTGTGCTGCCATAATGTGCTGCGCCCCCCTTGCGAACCCTTCACGCCCCCCAGTTTAAGAACCCCTGCTCTAATACATCTGTGAGAGTTGAAATATGCTGTCATTCGTACATATCTATACATTGCAATACTTGCCAATTTTTTATTTTCAAAAGAATAAATCTCTTTACCTTTACAGAATCAACAATTTTTTTATATATTTTTTTTAATAAGTGGAATCTTCAGTTTTTCTGCACTACATCGATGCATTCCTTCTAATGACTGAACTGTTTTTTTAAATGTTTCCATTTTTTCCATGGCCCTTGCCTCATTGAGCTCAAGGTTTAAACAATTTAAACATCTTTTGTTTTTCACAGCAATATTGCAGTTATGTGCCATGAACCTATGTCAGAATATTAGTTAAATGTTTAAATATTTGTGTATTACAGAAGGAAATGGTAAAAATATTTTTTTGTAGATGACCTTACCTGTTGACAGCTTCTGGAAATTGACCAAAACTTTGTTTATACTTGGTAACTGAAACCCACTCTGAAGGTTTAGAAACTTCTTTATATCCGGGACACAAGCAATATGTTTCAAGGGACTTTAAAAAAACTTGAATATTGATGGCATTTGGACTTGTGAGTGTATTTAAATAAAAATCATGGTTGGTTGGAAGAGGAATGCCTTCAATAAAGCAAAGAAACTGGAGATCTGAATTGACAACATTTTGATACCGCGGACTTCCATAAAAACTGTTGTTTAACAGGTTCCACTTCAGAAAAAACAGTATAGATTGATCATTCATTATGCCTTTTTTTTAATTCCCAATCGATTTTTTTCACCAGCTCTAAAGGCTGACTCTTAAATTCTCAAGTGATTCATAGTTGATGTTTATTTTTAGGGGTAACTCATGTTTTTTAATGATTCTTCTGGAAGAAATTGATTTAGTGAAGCATTTCTGTGGTAAATTTTGGGATGGTAGTCTACCAAACTTGATCCATTTTCGTTTTGTTGTTGATTGTAACCTTTAAAAAAACATAACCTTTAAAAAATTTGTAGCCCAATCATTTGTGTCAACACCATATCTCCCCTTGTTTTGGCCATATGGAATTTTAAACAAGTTTACATATTTTGCTTGTGATGAATTGCAACAGCCTGGTATTGAGCAGTACTTAATTGCCTCTATTATTACTCATTTTCATTTCCAGTTGAAAAAATTCGTTTTGTTTACAATCTGTGGATTTTTATTAAGTCCTTTGAAATGTTTATGTGGTTCATTGTTATAGATAATAAAGACAATCCGATTGTTTCATAATGGATAATATTTGTTAGGTTAGTTAACAGCAAACCAACTTAAATTGTGTATTGCAAGAAACTTTTAATATTGGAGTACGATTTAAATAACGTTTTCGTTACAATTAATGTTGGAACCTTTAGGAAGGTAAAAAAAACTTAGGTGGGCCTGGTCGATATACTTGCTTAGTCAAATATTAATTAATATTAATAAGTTTTATGCGACATATACGGTTTGAAACACACAATTTATCACATATAGTTTAAAATAAAACTTCTTTGCTTCGTTTTTTATGAGTTAAAGGCTGACCAAGTAAAAAAAACGAACAGAACGCATCGATAGCGTCTTTTCTTAATACCGATTCCATTGTAGCCTGCAAAAGTGCCACACCACCGCTAGATGGCGTAGCTTCCCACTTTTAATGTATGTGCGCTTTCAGACTAGGGTATGTAAAGACTATGCTGACATGCTACGTTGGTGAAACTGGCCAGCCTGAAATCTAGAACCTAACCACACGTGTAACAAATTATGTTTGTTTGGTGAATACATTTGTATCACTTTTAAAATATTTAATGGTAATTGTGGTTAGTAGGTGTAGAATGGACTTTCAAAAACCATAAATAAATATTTTTTACTTTTGTGCAGCCAAGCGGAAAGACTTAATTTCTCACATGACTGACACTTTGTCCGAACACGCAGGAGTACGACTTAATAATGTTCATGTGATCATTGAAGGATTGTGGTCGTGGATTAGTTTTGTAAAAGTAACTTTGTCATTTTACACAATGAAAGGAAAAACTGTTATGGTTATGACACTCAGGTGTGCAATAGGGTTATTAGTTTAACAATGAAACCTTGACGAGGCTCTTTTACTGTTTTAGGACAAAGAGAAAATAAACGACTGGAGAAAAATTGGCATCAAAAACAGTTTTTACTTTGTAAAACTCCGTCAACATAATAATAAGTCATGTACGCATAAGTGATTACCAGAAAAAAACGTAAATAAGTATCCCCGAAATACATCTAAATTTGAAGACTGTTTTGCCATTTCAGTTGTTGAGTAATATTTCTCATATTAAAGAACAAACAAACATAGCTTTACTTATACAATTGCAATACTTATTCAATTATTTTAGCACTGTTTTGGCATATAGGCATACTAAAAATTGTAAACACTGATTGAAAAAATTGTTTTAAGCAAGTTGCATATAGTTGGCAATTTTTTTTATTGGTACCAATTAAAGCTACAGTTATTAGTCAAGAAGTTTTGTTTTTAATAAACATAATATTCTATAGACTTTGATTAGGCATTAATATATGACGTTTATAAACAACACTGTTTGTCTCATTTTAGCTGCAGTTGTGCAGTTATCATTTGCTGTTAATACTTCTTTATGTAGGAAACTTTGTAATTGACAAGGATGATTCACAGTCTTTTTATGGTCAATTCCCACCATGATATTTTCATGGAAAAGCATTGGAAGACTGCAATAAAGAAATCTATTTGTGATTACTTCTTTGAGGCTTTAGAAAAAGCTTCAAGTCCAGAAGATGTTCCTCCAGTTATTACTACACCACATCACTACTTAATCAGCATCTATCGTGAGCGGCTGTACTTTGTGTCAGTTATTACCAAAGAAGTGCAGCCATTATTTGTGATTGAATTTTTACATCGGATTGTTGACACGTTTATTGACTACTTTGATGAGTGCTCAGAGCGTTCCATAAAGGACAACTATGTGGTAGTGTATGAGTTACTTGAGGAAATGTTGGATAATGGTTATCCTCTAGCCACTGAAAGTAACATTCTCAAGGAACTTATCAAACCTCCAAACATACTCAGATCAGTTGTAAACACTGTAACTGGACAAAGCAACATTGCGGATCGTTTGCCAACTGGGCAACTATCCAACATTCCATGGCGACGCACTGGTGTAAAATATGCCGCAAATGAAGCCTACTTTGACATTACTGAGGAAGTGGATGCTATCATTGATCGTTCAGGCTCAGTTGTGTTTGCAGAGATTCAGGGCAGCATTGATGCTGTGGTAAAGCTCTCTGGGATGCCTGATTTGAACTTGTCATTTGTTAATCCCAGGCTTTTAGATGATGTCAGCTTTCACCCATGTGTGAGATATAAAAGGTGGGAGTCTGAAAGAGTATTGTCATTTGTACCTCCTGATGGCTCCTTCAAACTTTGCTCATACCATGTTGGATCTCAAGGCATGGTCTCTATCCCTATCTATATTCGCCATAACATCCACTATGCAGGAAGTGGTGGCAAGTTTGAAATCACAGTTGGTCCTCGCCACACAATGGGAAAAGTGATTGAAGATCTTAAAATATCTGCCTCAATGCCGAAACAGGTGCTAAATGTCAACTTGCTGCCCACCCAGGGTGACTACAACTTTAACCCAGTGGAGAAGGAATTAGTGTGGGATGTGGGCAAAATAATGGCTGGAAAACCGCCAGTCATTCGTGGCATGGTTAGTTTGCAATCTGGAGTACCAGTTCCAGAGGAAAAGCCAACTTTATCTGTTCAGTTTAAAATTCAACAGTTGTCCATATCCGGTCTAAGGGTGAACAGATTAGACATGTATGGTGAAAAATACAAACCTTTCAAGGGAGTAAAATATATAACAAAAGCCGGGAAATTTCAGGTTCGGACTTGAAACATGCATTGGTCAAGGAATGAACAAACTTTTACCATGTTAATATTTATACATATATACAATATGTTATATTAGTGTTTTGGTTCTGGTAGTTTGGTATGTTGTAGATCATGACCGTTATTTTTGTCCATATTTCAAGAACTTCCATGTATTGTTTTTTTAAAATGGGCTTAAAACTTGGTGCAGTGCCCACTTTCAGAATCCTTTTAATAGATGGAG
The DNA here is from genome assembly GCF_965637545.1 of Phallusia mammillata. Classification (NCBI taxonomy): domain Eukaryota; kingdom Metazoa; phylum Chordata; class Ascidiacea; order Phlebobranchia; family Ascidiidae; genus Phallusia; species Phallusia mammillata. The sequence goes on from NC_137255.1 coordinate 17,861,854, forward strand.
AACTACTAAACTGACACTGTATAAATCACTTTTTGCAACAGTATGTTCACATATAGCATTGGTCACCAAACTACAGCTCAGGGCGGCATCCTGCCCTCCAGTTCATTTCATCTGGCCCGCCCCTGTTTTTTTTATTTGCTCGTTATGATAACTCTGTAACATTCAAAAATTAATGTAGTCTCTACTCTACGAACTTTCTCCTTCAGTGGCATGTAGGATTAATGATGGGTCCCCTTCTTTTTTATTGCGGGTTGCCTTTCCTGGTGGGTCGTAAGGAGGTAGAACTGTAGCTTAAAAAATTAGCTGTAAACTCTTTTGCCATGTTTGGTGATGTAAAGCAGTGCAATGTGATAATCGTTGTTTGACCTTTTGTGGTTGTGTTGTCATTCATGAACTGCTAGATGGCGTTTGAGAATCAACAATATGTAAAATGCAAAATATTAATTCCATACCATTGTTTGAGATGTGCATTTGTCAACAGTTCATACAAAAATTAGATGCATACAGAGGGTTGCCATCGACATAGACCCCAAGATAAGGACAACCGAAAAATTATGTTTTCATACGAACGAAACAAATGTTTTCTAACAAATCCATTACTGATCACATGTGATATTTTTTTACCAGAAACAATCTGTTCCAGCAACTTCTTGTTCATAGAAAAAACTTTTTGCATCTCACGACAGGTTTAAGTTTACTTTTACTTGTAGCAGAGAATTAACGTCATTTTATTAGATTCGTATCAATTGTTGAAAGTGAGACAAACTAAGGACTCAAGTCAAAAACAAGGACATTTCTTATAAATAAGGACAATAAATTTTTCTAAGGCATTGCCTTTCAAAAAAGGACAAATCTTAGAAATAAAGACGTTATGGCAACCCTGTGCTTACATTCTTAATTCCAAGTTGTTTCAAACGTTTCAGACTAAATAGTTTTATCTTAAGATTTTTCTTCCGCCCATTAGGCTTTCAAAATATTAAACAAATGTCGAAAAACGTGACAGATAAAGAAAATGTAGTCTTGCGTTCCAAACATGTATTTAACGCAAAAAAACTTGATTCCTAATCGCTTGAAAGTTTAGAATTCTCTCCTACACCCAGAATTAAATCATCCAGCTGTGACCTTCTAACAAAAAAACTTAGAGATTTATGGCCTAAATCAGTCACAGCAATACAACCTTAAACTAGGTCCTGCGTTTTAAATTCTTCACCTGATAGCAGGTAAATTGGTTTGTTTTAAGAAGGGAAACCCGGGAAACAATGCCTTGTTTGCGCGCAATGCGCGAAAGTGTAACGATGCCTCGAGCATGACACAGAAGATGCTTGCTTCAGTTGGATTATTGATTAAAAGCATAGCAAATATCGCACAGAAAAGCAGAATCAAGTAGAGTAGCTAAACCAAACTGGACTCTATAATTAGGCGCATAACTAAATTAGTAGGCTAAAGCAGTGCTCTTCAACCGGTGTGCACGGCGCACCCTAGGGTGCACCAAAATATGCATGGGGTGCACCAGTACGAAAGGATATACAAGGGTGCATCACAAACTTTTATTGAACCATTAATATTGGACACAATATTTTGACTTTATCAGAAAAAGATGTAGGTTTCAACTGATGTATAACCCAGGTAAATTTTTTTTCTCTCGGTTTAATTGACATGACGATATGCATAATGATTTTTCGTGTCGCGTTTTACCTCAGTTTACCTTTTAAGTAAGCAGTGTGCATGAGTTCATCACAACAACTTTAAGGGTTCACCAAACCAAAAAAGGTTGAAGAGCACTGGGCTAAAGCAATTCGGGTTTTTTGTTCCAATGCCAAAAATCACGACTTGTGCCTTTTGTAGATGAAGGTGGGTGAAAGCGTGTGACTAATTCGGTATTCACGAAAATATTGCCTCTTAACAAATGTAAGAAATACAGTGAATGATAGCACCAAAAGTTTGAATTAGGACTTTGAACGGAAAACTGACTAAACGATTTTGAGATAATTATGTCAAGAAATCCGGGATGTCAGAAAATCGCCTTTATTGCGTGGAATCTAAACGCATGTTAGCTTGAACGTCCTGAAAATTGTTTGTTGGCGTTGAACTTATCGGAAATAAACCAATAAATGCAGTCTAAGTTTTTTGTAATCGCTGCTTTATCGAGCTTTAAAACAAGTCTTGGTGCAATTTTTAATTCGACCGTAAAGTCAGCAATTCGAATAACTGGTCATATAACGCATCAAGGTTAGTCCAAGGGTGCTATTTGTTCGATATAATATATGCCAGAGTTACTGTTCCATGTGTTTCATATTAATTTCTACTTTTCCTACAGGAGTGTTCGTGCAGACGACCTGTTGTATCAACATTTATTTGCGCATTATGACGTCATTGCGTTTTTACGAATTGTTGTGACGGCATTAACAAAAAATATTTCTGGAAGTTAAAAAGGTCCTCTCCAATATTTGCAATAGATTTGCGCCCCCAAGTTTTAATAGCCTTGTATGTGCTAAAACATGCTTTGTATATGTTTTGTATCGACTACAAATACGAACAGCTCAATTTTTCTTTATCAAACACTACTATCTAAATAAGGTCTGGTAAAAGTTATACAAACACATGGGGAAAATCAGTGGGAAAAGTTAAGACATAGCGGCTATGGCAAAACAAAAACCAAAAAGGTCTGCAATTTTTAAATCCGCCGTTGAATTGATCAAATCACAAAAAGTTCTCATCAAACACAATTCTTAATTGTGGCACAAAACAGGTAAGGACGCTCGGATACAACATGGGCAAAATGATTTTTATGCCTGAGTGTTGTTTCCATTTTTTGAGATGTTTTTGCGACTTAGAGCAAATTTGCTTCTAAAAGTTGTCTCAGTTTCAGCTACTGTTTATGACTTTGTCCACCGTCCTGTCTGTTTTGAATTTGATGATGAAAACCAGGATAATGGCGTGTTTTTTGGCTTCGCTTTAGTTTCATCCCACTTTACTTCTGCACGTCCGTTAACGGTGTCAATGGCCATAATGGTGATATTGGAGTTCGCGCTAAAAAAAGTCCAAAAACAGCAATTTTTATGTTATTTGTTCTATGGAAACAATTATGTATCAACTACATATATTGCCTCATGTTGGTAGCAACTGTTTAGGATTGCTATGTTTGTGTAACTTTGTTTAAGCTATGTTTGTGTAACTTAAACAATTAAAAAAATGATCATTTTTTGACATGTCACCAGATCAAAAGACGACGATATGTTGAACAAATATCATTCAAGATTGGCCTCACATCGACGTTAAGTGTCGGTTTACCAGAACTGTACTACTATTATGCACCCCGCATTTAAAATCTCGTTACTCTATACAAAGATTTATAGCGAAGTTTCTTCTGGATTAAATTTTCGCCTATTATATTATTATATGGGTGTAGCAATTAAATGTGTATTCTACCGGCAGCACACATAGATGTTGTCTCCAGCCACGTTGCTTGAGTTCATTTGGGTCCAAATAAATTTAGGAATTGTGCATGATAACTTTGTCCAAGCATTTGGTTTCTTGAGATTTAGACAGTGGACAGACCAGTCGCCGGTATACTCGACACCTAATGTAAAAAAAGTTAATGGAATGGGGCTGAGCGTTTCAGTCGTCCTAGAGACACTTACCAACAACAAATATTTTGTCTCCGATAGATTCAACACAGAATCCATCCTTATAAGCTGCTGTCATACTTTGGCCTTCCGTCCATTTGTTTGTTGAAATACAGTACACATAAACATTTGGTTTAAGATCCACTAGTCTTCGGTCAATAAAAATGTAAATACTGTCTACAATAAAACCATGGGTGTCACTGATACTTATTATGTCGAACCAGTCCGAGCATGGGGTGAACCCATGGCACATGGGCTTATTTGGTCATTGGTTGGTTTATGACACGCAAACAGGCCGGGGTTGTGCACTAAAGACGAGACATTTTCTCTTTACTAAATCATTCCGTTCGCAGTTATTCGATAAAAGAGTTAAAACAAAAAAACGAGACAGGGGCCTGCATATTGTAACTTGTAAAAACCTCGGTTACGTTTCTATTTGAGTTGTGTAACCCTGATGTTAAAAGCGGAATACAAACAAGTTCTGTAAGCAGTGAACAATTAATCGTGTTGTGTCAAAAAATCCAAGCTAATATTTTGTAGAGTGGGTCTTTTTACCTTATTTTGGTTCATGATATCATTTGGACATAAAAAATAGATTTCACAGTCATATAACTCTTTCGACTGTCCTTTAGTATTTAACATTTTTTGGAGGGAAGGGGAACGAGAGGACCTTTGATAAGATTTACCTCCGAACGCGACAGCGTTCCCTTTAATGGTTGATATCGGCATGGGTGCGACATATTTCCATTGTTTTTCATTTTTCCGTAGCTTTTCAACGTCTTTGATTTCTGAAGTCTTTTTATTAATTCCACCGAAGACAAACAGGAATTCTAAAATTATTACAGATAAGTTATCTGCAGGTATATTATTAGGAGTTAGGACAACCTGACAAAATATTGTGTGTGACCGAAAAAACATTAACAAGTTTTGGGCCAAATTTGGCATGCTAGTTCTTGTAGAGACTAAATAGACACACAGGCCTTGTAAATGTCCTAAGGCGTGGAAACGTTTGTAAACCTAAAAAAAGAAACTTTTTTTTTCCACCCCTTGTGTTTGTTTCATCCACCATATATCGTTTTAATGGTGGTGGAAAAGGACATCCAGGTAGATGGTGGGAAAAAAACACATGGATATATATGTGCAGAGTTTTTTTACTGACTGTGCTCACAAATCAATAAAAAACTTGAAAAAGGGATTGGGAACCGCATTGTGGGTTTTTCGGCAACGTTAGATTTTAAAAGAAGAAGAAGAAGTGCTTCTAGGTTCTTAAAAAATGAGATACCTTATTGCGGCACCTAAACAATTAGTTCCAATTTTTATTTGTTTTTGTTAATTTATTTTGACACCAGTTTTTACTGCAGGTGCAAATAAACGCAAATGTCGCAAATGTTTTACGTTGACTACAGTGTGACTGTTAAAAACATAAATTTGGACCTTAAAACATACCTGCTATTAATAAGGTAAAGGTCCAAAATTCACCTTATTGATAGCAGGTATGTATTAGGTGGATGTCTCCACATTAAACTTTTGTATGAATAAAGTCTAAACTTAATGAAAGAACTTGTTTCAAAAGCTTAATATTTGATCTTTCGCCCCTCGGAGAGCAAAAAATATTTTTATGCATACCAGCAGTCATTTTAACCCTGACACAAAATGACAAAAAAGGGAGCTGTGAAGGTGGTACTCGCGTAGCTTTCTGCACATACTTAATTCCAATCAGTTAAAGAATTACAACCCAACTGACCCAACTGATCATGGTTTGGGGCGAAGTTCGTGTATTGGCCATTCTATTGGAATTGACAACCCTGCTGGTTTCAGAAATATCCATTCAGGCCAGTTTTTAAACCTTTTTTCTTTTTTCTTTCACGGGGTTCGAACCCAGGACACTCCCGGGGACGAATCTCGATCAAGGTTTTTTATGTCTGTATATGGGTCAGGCGCGCCGGGCCATTCGGCCAAGTTCCTGCCCGTGTTTTAATCAAAATGCCAAGAAAAAGATTTTAATCAATGCGCCGCCGACAGTGCATGTTTTAACACACATTACAGCCGCATAAATTTGTCTTCGCGTCTGCAGGTCGTGCGCCGCTAGTGTGGGCCTATTGCCCTATTCGGTAATCTACTTTCGGGCTAGGTTCTGTCTTATGTACGGCCTTAAAATTTAATTTTTTTTTTCGCTTTTACAAGGATGGATAAAGTGTTAGCCCTGCTAATTGCACACCAAAAGTATAAACTAAAATCAGCTAACGTTCTCAAAAGTATGCAATGCGTGTATACCTCACCTTGGGCCCAAATTGCACAGGCAGGAATCCTATAACTTTGCATGGAACTTAGCCTGGTCCATTTCCCTTCACTAAACTCAAATACATCGGAGGCAATATTATGGTCGCGCATTCCCCCACATATAGTAATAGCGCCATTCCTACAGGCAGAAGCATATCTAAAGGGACTAGACGAGAAATGCGGAATCTGGAAAAAGTGGGTATCATTGATTGAAGAAACTTAATTCGAATAAATATTTATTTTCACCTTTGTTCTTGTTGCAACTTCTGATTTAAATGTTATAACTTCGCCACCATTGGTAAAATACATTGCTTGTTCATGTTCCGGATGCTTGGGACGGCCTGACTTTTCTGCAACATTATCAGAGCATTAGGTGTAACCAGAGCAACGTGCTTGACTGTCTTGATATTTAATATCAAATGTTAAATAGCCCCATGCTTTTTTCTGTTAATACAGCAACCGAAAATGGCAACTATAGGCTGTCCCCGTTGTTTTCTGTTAATATGTTGTTGTTTTTAGTAAAGCCAATACTTTTTGATTTAAAGCATATTTTTGAAAATACCACCAGGTTCGACAGATGATCTCAAAACCACGTTTGGCGCTTTTTCCTTCTTGGGTGTAACAGGAAAAATTGGGGTGTTGTTTTTCGTTTTTTTCCATTCCCATTCTTCATCAAATATATTGCAAGTCCAAATGGTGTTCGGCAACCTACCAGAAAAACATACAGGAAAGTTGATGGTCAGGTATTATAAATTGTTGGTCATGGCTTTTGCCGACTAATTTTGTCACATGCTCGTTTAAACTTCGCAACATGACTTACATTTCACTTGTTACGCAAATTGTGTCTGAAATCTTTCCACAGAACAGTCGTCCGTATGAACAAGGAAGCTCCGTCTTGATGTTAGTCCAAAAGAAATCCAAAGCATGAAATGTTTCCACTGTGTTTCCCCCACTTGTATTTCCACCTGCAGCGATAACTAAACTCAACTTTCTGGCGAGCAAAACAGTATAACTAAAGAAAAATCGATACGTGGAAAAGCTATAGTAACATTGCAGACAAGCTGATAAATTTAACAAAGATTATATTTAAGGGTTGAAATAAAATGTTATTGCTGTATATAAGGTTTCTGACAGCTATGATTGATTCAATGTGGCAGAACCGCTAAGCAAACTGGCTCACCGAACACAAAAATCTGTTGCCTGAATGTTTGTGCACAGAAAGACGCCCGGCCCTTGTTCATATTTGGACCCGGACTCCAACCATTTGAAGAAGGACAGTAAATTTCCGTGGTTGTTGTTACTGGAAACGTTTTGAAAACAATATTTAAGTGACATTCCAGTCGTTTGGAAAGATTAACAGCTTGAGTAAAGAGCTCGAAAAACGGTTTCCAAAAAAAATGTTGCGTGTTTGGAGCAAACTGTATACTCACTTGTGGTTTCAGTGTCATCCTCTGATAAGCTTGTCTTTATGTAACCGCCCATAAGATAAATCAAACCTGAAAAAAGTTTATGTACAGCGGTTAAAACAAGTAAAAGGAGTGCTACTGTTTCAAATGTAGTTACCGTCCAGTAGAGCACAACACAGATGAGAACGTTTTGTCGGAGCTTGACTAATCACACTCCACTCTCCAATTACACGATCCAGCGTCTCCACTTTGTCCGTGAACTTTCCTTCAAGTCTGCTACTTGCTGTGCTTCCGCCGAAAACGTATAGTTTGCCTTTGTAATTTAGATTTTGTCACCTTTTTTTGTAAACTCACCACAAGGTATTTTTGTACTCTACGCGTTTTATCAAAGACCTCAAACAAAACGAATCATGTAGAAAAAGTATCGTAAGCAAAATAAAGATGAACTTTTTTTGTGCAATTTCAAGTGCGCAAATATAAGAAATGTTGCGTTAGGTCAACAGACTTTACACTGAGTTCGAAATATGACAAATATTTACTTCGAATTTGATTTTTCACTCTGTCATTTTTTAATTACGCCAACCGACCTTGACAAGAGACAGCTCCTGGCCCAAAACGAGGAATTGCCAGTGATGGTAGACTGACAAACTTTTGATCTTTATACTGTACTACATCCCCCACTACACAGTCAGTCACTCCTCCGCAAAGAAATACATTCATGCCGTCAACAACCGACACCTGCCCCCTGATTCCAACACGAATCTTTAAACAAACCAAAAAGACACTATATAGATAGCCCAAAAAATGTGTAAAATAACTTCAACTTTGAAACCTTTTTGTACATTAATTACTATTTACGGCAGTCAAACCGACTGCGCTTTCGACAGTGAAAATCGGATTTTATCAGTTATAATTGCAGTACAAAACTGTTCCAACTCACTTGGCATTCAATGCTAAGTTCATCCTCTGAAAAGGACATAATGTGCTTTTCTGTAGCAATGATTGTTGTGCCACAATCTTCAAATAAAAACATATAAAGTATAAACAATATGGCGAGCCAAATGTTTTACACGTCAATAAATGGAACTTGGCTACACCTTCATCGATGTGGAGTCGCTTTGCTTGCGGTCTGCACTTTTCGGGGCGTAAATGGAAAAGCAATGCAGCTTGAACGAGGTCTCGACATGAGATAAATTCCTTGACAAGGTCCTTAAAAAACGCTTTTTTGTATTTTCGACATTATATTTGTTTGTGTTAAATCTCACCTGAGCAGATATTACATCTATGAGGTAATCTTGCGGAACCAGTTGAAGTCTGACGTGCTTAAGTAGACTCGGAAAATGTTTTCTCCTTGTTTCAAGATCGAATTTCACCCAGGTCAGTATTATTTCGTATAAGTGCGTTTCAGATTCCACCTGTTTAGTACATTATAGTTCACCAGACCTTTCCATGCCGGTGGTATGAAGAATCACAACCCATAGATCAAGTTAAAGCTGTCCGTATAATATTTTTTTTTAATTTAATGACCGTCGTCTTGTGGTTCTATACGACTACTTGTGTTTTCCTGTGTAAAGGAACGAAAATGATATTGTTGAAAAAAGATGACCAAGTGACTGAGCAATACCACAATTTGCTCGACGCTCGACTCATTTTAAACACAACGCATTTAGGCGTTGTTCTGTCCATTAAAGACAAAGTAAAACAAACAAACAACAATGCGGCATGCAGTTATAAAAAAATACTTTGATATCGTCGGATGCTACAATCTTTTCCATTTCAGAGATAGGAAGAAAATAAAACGCGTCTTGTCCGGAAACTGCGTCCAGATTTTCACAGATGAACTTTTTCACTGCCCTGTAAAATCTTGTTGTTTTGTTGCGACGTGCGATATGAAGCATCCGAAGACAATTGCCAGGAACCAGGATAGAAATCATATATTTCAGAACGTCATTTGTCAAATCTGCACAAACAATGTATATGGTTTGCATGTGTTAAACAATCTTGAAACAGTCCTGTTAGCATAGGCCTACTATTCCTTCATCACTAAAAAATGGACATATTTTTGAAAAAGTAAATTAAAGTCTAATTTTGGGGCCCAAGCTAAACATAACTATTGGACGTTGGACAAATTTCCGGCAGTCAGATAAGAAAAAAATAGTTTGGATGAAGTTTAACGTACTGTAAAACTGTTTATTTCAAATTCAACTCACATTCACGTATGAAGTATAAGCTGAAGATGCATTTTGGATTGTTTTCAAAGGCATAATTGTCACATATATAATTAGTTAGTCAAAAAATTCAAAAAGGAAGACATGGGCGCTTTTTTATTGTCCTCGGAGGACGTTGGTTCTTTTCTATAATGTACGACACACAATGCTTTTATTTTTTTTACCTTTCACAGATAACGCAAGAGTGACTTTCAATAACTCTTCAACGGTTTCTTCCGAGACATATATGTCGTCACCGTAGATGTAGTTAAGCACATCTCTCATTCCAAGTGCTGTTACGTTTTTTAATGCCACTTCTATTTCATCCTCAAGATTTGGATTCTTAAAATTAATTCAGGTTTTCACATTGCATCATAAATTTCGCATTTTTTCCATTGAATCACGTTACATTCTGCATAGTTTGTATTTCTCAGTTGTCTACCTACAGGCTACAGTTGGTTATTAAAATCAAAACAAACAGCATTTGTGGGCGAACAGACCATACATTTAACCAAACAATGTCTTTTCCTACTTAAAGCATTTTATTGGGTAATGTTCTGGTTGTTGTTTTTGTACTGGTGGAAAAAGTACAGCACTTACCTCAATGAGAAATAATTTGTTGAAATAGGTTGACGAGGCGGCCAGTACACATTGGTGGGCATGAAAAATTTCATTTTCAACCACCAACTTTACTTCGCACAACTGGTTGCGCTTCCGTTGTCTAAAATGAAAAGTGCAGTTATTTCCTGGATGTTTTACCTCTGGTGTATATCTGTACAGTGTATTTGTAATGCACAGTTTGCCAAGCTTTTTTGTTCCACAAACTATTCGTAATTTTCCGTGGTACATTTATTGTCGTTGTTGTTATTTCCCTGAAATCATAGAGCCTTGCCGTTATTGTAGGTTTGCTCGAAACCGCAGTTTCCTTTGCGCCGGCGTGAAATCCGGGGTTTCCCCTTCATGCTGAAAAAGGTTCCGCTTTCCAAGTAACGTACAGTGGGTGTCTGTTTACTGTTTGACTACATTGTTTGTAGAGCAAAGCTGACGCTATTACACACACCTGAGGTAATTTTGTTGGCTGATGTTTAACTAAGTCCATGACCAAAGAGTTTTTCCACAAGCCCCTTTTTGATAACTCTGTTTCAACTAGTATTGTATTGTCACACAAGCTTTTGTTTGTATGTAATCAAGTCTTTTTTAGTTCATGTCCAAACACACGCTTGAAGTAAACCTACCTGTTAAGTTCTTGTAGTAGGTTTGCAGGCTGCAAACTGTTTTTGATCATTTTGATTGAAGCCATGCTTTCTCACAAACGTTAACCCCAGGAACTAAAGTTCAACTTTATTTTACACATAACTATGAATCTCTAACCACTATACATTGCACCTTAACAACTATTGCTGCTCTGTCAGCGTATCTTTTGCATCTAAAGACAGTAGGGATGGGTGACACATCTAGTAAAACGTATTTAGATACTGAATTGTAACTTTCGTTTGGTTGTATTTAAACCTGCTTCTTCATTTAAGTACATCTGATACAGGCTGTACTGTAGTTCATCTACTCCACTACTTTGTGTGCGGCTGAGGCAACTGCGTTGAAGCGGAAAAAGGAACTCCCAGTAGTGTGACGCCATAAACAACACCAAAACCTTTTTGAAGGTTCAAACTCGGACTTTCTGTCTACTATTTTAAGTTCACTACTGTATGAAATCTACTTTAAAAAGGATTTTAGGTTTCGAAATTGAAGTTACAACTAATCTTTGTTTTCATGTACGTACGTGTGCTTTAATTCCTTGTTGATTGAATTCACTTACATGGGAGATTTGCATTTTGTTAAAACGTTGATTCAAACCAGACGGAACCCCTTAGAATCCTCTTTCTGGCAAATTTTGCCAGGTCAAACAGTATGTTGGGTGGAATTAAGTATAAAGGCCTACATGCATGTGTTATAGGCCAGTGTTTCGCCTGTAAATTCTGTTGGGTCGCCAGTTTTTGTGACAATTAGAGCATCTACGTTTCGTAGCGTTATTTTGTTATTTCCCAAGGATATGAATTGTTTCCCAATAACAATTTCATGACTATTTGGCATGATAGTGAATTATTCTCTTTGTGACGTCATAATGGTTGTGTGAGATCACTGTTAAACGTTGTGTGGCTCATAATGCTTTGAACCAGCTCTAAAGTTGGCGGAAAAACGAATAATTTTTGTTTGATGTTTTTATTTTTCAAACTAGCGTAGTAATTTTAGAAAAACTTTCCTGATTTACAAATAAAAATACAACCCAAATAGTAAGAATGCATATCCATGGGTCGCGAGAAGCCACAAAACAAAATTTTGGTAAGTATTTGGGTCGCGACAAAAAAAGGTTGGGAACCACTGTTATAGGCTATACTAGTATATTTAGGCACTATGTTGAACCTGATGTAACAAAAACAAGAAATGGTATAGCATTCAATCAAAACCGTTTTATTGCACATTATTGCCGTGTCCACAATAAACGTAGGTCTTTAGTTTCTGTAGAATACGAAACCCTTTGGTTCTGATTCCACGTCCCAGCTAGCTTTCTAACTGGCCACTGTGTGGGTTACTTGCACCGCCAAATGCTGTCTGTCACACTGATACGTTGCAACAATAAAACGAAGGCTGTATTCCAATACCGAGTACCACAGTATAACAAAACTGGACAGTTCATAACAGTACAGATTAGTACAGTCAGATCAGTTGGTACAAAACATTCAGTACAGAACCGATCAGTACAGTCTTTGACAGAGGAGTCTAAGACAGAGCAGAATGAAACAGAACAGTCTACAACAGAGCAGTCTAGGACCAAACGAGACAGAACAGAATGAAACAGAACAGATTTCTGCGTTAGCAGCTCCCACACAGATTTACATTGCTTAGTGTCTTATTCAAATAGAATACAAATGCACGAGCTGCCTCGTGTAAAACGTATGGTAAACGACACGAGACACGACAATCACCACGCCACAACTAATAGAAATCGATATTGACACGCTTCACTGCATCTTGACCACAACAGTTTCGTCGTTATTCAGTAATTTTATGCTGTCATAAACAAACGTCCTTTTTTTTACATTTCAGTATGGATTTCGATTCAATGAGGCATAAGCAGAGGGACAAGGTATATTTTTATGTTTAAAAAATAAATCGGTTCCGAAATACATAAACAAAAATATGAAAATGGTTGAAAACAGCTTTATAATATTGTTGATACCCAATATGTGATCGCTAGCGTGGTTTTGTACTTTGTGACGGCTACTACTCTTGTTCTTAATGAAACACCAGGCAAAACATAAACAAAATTTGATATATCTAACAACGTTTAATACAATACGTAGGGATAATGAAAATGTTGGCAAAAGTGAAATCACCACTAATCAATTAGATTTTTCGTCAAATCATTCAGGAAAAAAATGCCCTTTTACAGTTTACATTGCTGGATTGTTTTCTCTGAGTCAAAGTGTTTTTCCAAACAAGAATCGAAAAAGGTTGTACACTCCTGTAAGTAACGTTCCGGAAAGTCTCTAAAGTGTTGAACGTGAAGAGATGATAGAAAGTTATGACTTCGAACCGCTGATGTGACTTTTGCTTGTTCAATAGAGGCTTTGACCGACGCACTGGGTATTACAGTGTCGGAATCGGAATAGAGGTAAAGTTTTGGCCACGGAAATTTATTGCCATCTGTTATTGCCTGTGGATAAAAAACGTAGTTTGACAGAATATACTGAAAATACTTTAGCAGAAATACTTTGCCTGTGACGATGTTCAAAAGTTTAATGTTGCTGTAAATGACTATTTCTAAAGGCTATTATATAATGTCTGAGCCCTAAAATTGCAACTATAACCCAATTAAGTCATATATGTATTTGATTTGCAAATGGCAAAAAATATTTTAGCGTGCTAATGTGCGTGATATTAACGTCATTTTGATTTGACACCGCAAAATGACACTCATAAATTGCTGATAAGATAAAAAAAAATGCATTGCAAATTGCAGAGTGATGGGTTGACCAACCTCTCGATTTTTTTCCGCTACGGAATATCCTGTGAGATAAAGTATTCTCCAATACAATTTATAAACATACATAACCACCCTCACAAAACAGTACAACACCGATCGTGGAAGAGGAATCTTGGCTCGAAGTAGCTCGAAAAAAGCATCCATTATCCTTTCAAAGTTAAACCAAGCTGGACAACTATCAAGAACTGCTCCAACTATTTTTCTGTTTTGTTCCTATAAATACAAAGAAATATGCTATTCTTGCTTTTACTGTGCTCTAGAAAAAGCGTTTGTTTGTTTTTTGTTTAGGTGAAAAAAAATACCATTGTTATATTGCCATATGTATGACTTGCAACAACACCCAAGAATTACGGTCCCAACAAAAGGCATTGTAATTACCATGTGTAAAACAAGAGGCTTGTGTTTTGTATGGGTCATCTAGGCCTTAAAGTAGTACTAAATAAAGCTTATATCTTACCATTAACGTTTTGCCCAAGTTTCTGTATTGATGGAAGCCTGTATTGCTCATCACATGAAAGAATATTGGATTGTTAGTGAGCTTGTTTTCAGCCATATGACGAACTAGTTCATATGATCGTGTTTGTTTAACAGGAGCGTCTGGAACTTTAAATCAATAGTTTTGTTTCAATTGTTTTGAAAAACTTTTTTGTCAAAAAATCTTACGTTCTAGCAAATGTTGCCCAGGTGCTTGTTGAGACTGCGTTATAATGATACATTGCTTTTGCAAATAAACTTCTCGGTATTTTGCAAGCTGCTTTAATGTTGATCCACCCCATCCGACCAAAAATACCACTGGAGTTTTGTCGTTGATTTCGCCTGCAGAGAATATGGGTCAACTTGTTTTCATGCACCCCCAAGCACAAAAATGCCACAGACCGAATCGTATATCACAGATTAGCATATGTAGGCTACGTTACAAACCCCGGTCCACTTTTTATAGCAGTCAGTCGAAGTATGTACTGTTCAAAAGCAGTAACATAGTTTTTGTGCATCTGCAAACTATACAAAACCGTGTTCGTTGCTAAAAAATAATATATATCAAGCAAATACACCGTCTCACTGACAACCATATTTTGTTACGTTCCAAATATTTCATTTAAAAAAGTTAATGCAAAGGTACAGTACAAAAGTAGTACAAATTATAATGCTAATTTGTAACAATAAGCTAACCTTCAGGAAAAGTGACTTCCTGGCTCAAGGAATTCGTTTTAATTTCTGCATTATTGGTTGACGTCGAAGCATCGTTCAGCAATCCATACAGAAAAATCATTTTGAACTGCTGCTGTTTGTTGCAACTATCTACAATTAAAAAGTATGTCACCATAGCCTAATTTCCTGCCGAACACTCCTTCAGACTTAACGTGATGTGATTATATCAACTAATTTATAGGCGTGTATGCCGTCACTGTCCCAAACGTTTGCCCACATACCCTGTTGGTTACTTACAGCTTTGTTTAAAACCACAAATGTGCTTAAAACAGTTGATTTGCAGGAGATTCAAATTATGCTTACATACAGATGGTTTTTGGTGAAGATTTCGCGTCAAAAGGCTGAACAAACTGTAAACAAACCAGGTTACCCAGACGGAGCCTTTCTGATCAGGGAACCGATGTGCTTCCTATTGTACTTGGCGCCAACGGTTACGATGGTAACAGTCCTTCCCCGTAAACAGTCCAGGGGGCATATTCGGCGCTGCACGTTGCAGCAGTAGGTGATTTGGTGTAAGGGGCTCCTCATCCTTCGAATCGAACGTCACCGGAACCAACGGACGAGAGTTCAGGATGGCCTCGACCTCCACCATCAGCGTCATCAGTTTCTCATCGGACAGGGTCTGTTCCGAAAGCAGAACGTTGAGGATTTTGCGCACAGCGCGTATCATTCGCTCCCAAACCCCACCCATGTGGCTGGCAGTGGGAGGATTGAAGCTCCACGCAATTTCACGTTGTTGCAGATATTTGTAGATCTGCCTCTGATTCCACCGGTTCGCGCAGGATGTGCTCAGCTCCAACGAAGTTTGTGCCGTTGTCTTTGTCGAAAAACTTTTTTGTACATACTTGACGATCTCAAGCTCGGCAGCCTTGAGTTCAACAACGGTCAGTTGCCCAGTAGGTACTTTGTACTCAGGAAATCGGCAGGAAATCTCCTTGACATCAACATCGATTTAAATCTGAGCAACCAGCTTACGGCCCTTCAGCTGATTAAGCGATGAGTATCTGGCAATGCGTCGATCCGTAGCGGGTTCGCTGGCGACCAGACAAACGGTTTGAGTTTCTTTCTTTACCAAAATAAATTCGATTGGCAATGGCGACAAGTCCGGACTGGTGGGCCATGTATTTTCTTGCTCCCAAAGAAACTGGGGTCCAGTAAGCCATCGGCTGGACCTAGGGAATTTATTCACACTGAGTCCACGAGACGCTTCGTCGGCTGGATTTACCTTGGTGCTGACGTGTCTCCATTGACTACGCCGGGAAACATCCTCGATTTTGGCCAGGCGATTTGCAACAAATACAGGAAAGCGCTTATTACAGTTGCGAATACTTTGAAGAACCGCAGTCGAATCCGTCCAGAACACGGATTGGCATTCTTCCAGTTGCAGCTCCTTTCCCACAAGTTGATCCAACTTGGCGGCAACAACGGCCACTGTCAGCTCCAGGCGAGGAATCGAACATTCTTCCATCTTCAGGGGGGCAATGCGTGCCTTTGCCTATTACAAACGAGCAGTGAATGCGTCCTCGCTCGTCTACCAGCCTCAGATAGGTCACCGCACCGTAAGCTGTAGATGACGCATCTGCCAAATGGTGCAATTCCGTTTTTTTGCACCTTACCAAAATCGCGGGGCTTCACACATCTTGGCAGAACGACGTCTCCTAACCGCGGTAGTTGCTGCAACCATTTTGCCCACAATTCGGAGTCTTCATCGGAAAGCACGTCGTCCCATCCCAGCTGATTTCTGCAGAGATCTCTTTACATCGTCTTGGCCACCACGACCACAGGCGCTGCAAAGCCAAGAGGATCTTATAAGGAACTTACCACCGACAGGATCGACCTTCTGGTGTAGGCTGCTTTACATCGACATTGAAACCGAACTCGTCCGACGAAATGTTTCATCGAACGCCAAGTACCCTCTCGCACGAGGAACCATCCACGTCCAGCTCCTTCACAGATTTAGCCCGTTCCTCTTCATCAATAGACGCGAGAACTCGCTCGCTGTTGCTAAGCCACTTGGCTAGCCGAAATCCCTTCTTCTTAAGAAGTGCACAGATACCTTTGACAAACTGAACTGCTTCTGCTTCAGTCGACACGGATTTTGAACAGTCGTCAACGTAGAAATTCTTTTCTACCGTCTCGACGACTTCATTTGGAAATTCGCTTCGCAAATCATCAGCGGCTTGTTTAAGACAAAAACTCGCACAGGAAGGGGAAGAAGTTGCTCCAAATAAATGAACGAGCATCCTGTGCGCGGTGGGCTTCTTCGGCACATCGCCATCAGGCCACCACAAGAACCGAAGTGCATCGCAATCTGTCGGCTTCACACGTATCTGATGAAACATGGCCTCCACGTCGGCCACGAGAGCTATCTTTTCCATCCAAAACCTTGAAAGAACTCCTACTAAGGAATTGGTCAGATCCGGGCCCTGGAGTAGAGTATCATTCAACGACTGGTCGCGGTATTTGGCGGCACAGTCAAAAATCACCCGCACCTTTCCGGGCTTGTGTGCAGTGCCGGATAACCATTAGGCAAAGTAGGCACGTGCCTACAGGCCAGTCAAAAATCCAGGCCACTTTCAAATCAGTAGAATGATTTGGCAACACTGATAATTCTATTTTTTTAGTTGGTAATCCTGATTTTCGGGCCACTTATAAATTGTGCCTACAGGACAGCAGACCCTTAATCCAGCACTGCTTGTGTGGATTTGTAACAGGGTGGTGCGGCAGGTACCATACTACCTCTGCAGACTATTCCTCATCTGTAACTTCTTCGGCATAGCCTTTAGCTATGTAACCCTGTACCGTCTTTGTATACGCATCGCGTAGCACGGCGTCGCGTCTCAGGCGACGTTCCAAAGAACCCAAACGGTTTAGCGCCATGTCCCGGTTGCGGTTGCACCGAAGCGGTTGTGCGTTCGGGCGCCATGGCAACGGCAACTCATAATGACCTTGCTTGAATTGCACACTGGTTTTCATTTCATCCAAGACGTATCGGTCTTCACGCGACAATGGCATCGCGTCGGCGTTGGTGTCTTGAAAGTCGGTCTTCCACATTCCTCTAACTTCTCTTGCAGCGAATCATCGGCAACTTGAGTAAAGTTGACGGAAAACAAATCGGTTGACTTCTTAGAAACAGGTCCTGCCAAAGCCCATCCAAGTGGAACCCTCAATGCAATAGGTTGCTTCGGGTTTCCCTTTCGTACCTCTTGCACGAGAAAAGCCTCTGGAACGTCCAGCCCGATAAGCAGCAAAGCTTCACCGCAATCTACCTGTGGGAATGACAGGTCTCTAATATGTGGAAGCGCTCCAATTCCGCGTTTCGCGGAAACTTGTTGGCGGTAATCGGCAGACACTCAACAGCGAACACCTCGGGAAGCTCCACAGTTGTGAAGCCATCGAGCGAAGCAACAGATAAATTTACTCTTTTGCCCTTGCGCCTGCGACTGTCCCCCGTTGATCGTTTTAAGCGTCACGTTGCTAGGTTCACCTTGCAGCCCAAGCTTGTCTGTCAGTTTCTTGTCGCACAGGGTAATGCCCGAGCCAGTATCTAAAAGAGCGTATGTATCAACAGTCCTACCGTTAGCACAGACTTTGGCCGCAACCATCATCAAGTTGACGCTCTGTCTACCAGAAGAAGCATGACAGTCATTTCCAATCGCCGACCCAACCGAACAAACGGTTCGTTCCGGCGCAGGTCCTTTGACAGGAGACTCGTCCTCTCTCTTCTCTGGCGGATGCAACAAGGTGTGATGAGCTTCATTGCAGTCCCTCACGGCACACGCCTCGGGGCTGTTGCACTTAGTGGCAAAGTGCCCAAATCTGAAACAATTATCACAGAGTCTGCGGCGCCGGGTGACGCGCAGCGATCGCGGTAAGATCGGGATTTAAATTCCTCGCACTTAGCAAGCCCATGGTTTCCCGAACAGCACTGACACAGCGGGACAGTGGGAAAATGGGAAGGCCCGGGACAACCCGTAGGCCTAGATTCTTGTTCGCTTACAACGACATGACTGGAGGCCTTTACGTGACTACTTTTACCTTTCGCCCTTTTAGCTTCGTTACGATGCTCATCCAGCATGCGACTAAACAACGAGTTTGCAATCTGGTCCTCGGTTTCCACGAAATTAACAAGATGCTCGAACAGAGGTTCACGATCAGTCTCTCTGATTATTGTTGCCACACGCCGTTTCCAAGTCTCCTGCATCTTAAATGGTAGACGATTTACGACAGCAATCAACGTAGGATAGTTATTCATCTCGGAATGCTCGTCAATGTCTCAAAGTGGAAGTAAACAATCGCGCAGCGACTGCGCAAGCTCGCTCAAACCAGCAGCATTTCTGGACCGTTGACAACACACCTTACACATGCATAAGCGATTATATGTGACTTGCCATACTTGTCGTACAGCAACTTTCTCGCTTGATGGTACCCGTTTTCCTTTAGTCTAAAGCAGTGTTCAATCAGTTTACGGGCCTTGCCGTCACAATGCTGCGCCAAATACGACAATTTGGCACCATCGTCGTCGACACGAGAATCGAAATTGCGAACGAACTTCCAATAATCCATTGGATTGTCGTCAAAGACGTGAACTTTGGGCTTTGTCCTGTTTATACGTTTCACAAGCGATGCAATTTCATTGTCATGTACGCCAGTTGGTTTGACTAAATCATACGTACAAGAATTTTTTACAATTGGGTTTGTCGCGGTGAAATAACCTTTCTCATCAAGCGAAGATTTCAATTCAATATGTTGAATAGCCAGACGCGCGGGCTGCGTAGTTACTTTAACTCTAGTTCTACTGTTAGTCGAAGAACTAGATCACCTACTTCGCCCACAGAAGGAGTCGTTGTCCCTTGGACTCCAACCACCGCTCACGAACCCAGTGGGAAACTTGCTAGTTCGTCGGCAAGATCAGGATGCACCTCGTAGGCAGCAACAGCATCGACAAAAAGTTGTTCAAGCGCTACCAAGACTGTCTCGAGCACCTGCTTGTTGCGGTGGTCCTTCATCAGACACTCGGCGGCTAGATACTGTTCACTGAGACGTCGACGATAATCAGCGACCGCTTCAGGAGTTGTAACGTTTGATTGACTTATCTTCGACCGCTTAAATATTCAACAAACGGTTAAACTTGTTTACAACAAAGTTAAAATATTCTTTTAACTGTAATGTTCTGTTCAACGAACAGTTGAAACTTTCTTCAACTGTAAACCACTGTTCAGCGATCAGGTAAAACTTTACAAACAGTTGAAACTTTCATGTAACGTCCCGTGAACGCGCTCCGGTTATAGCGCGGAACGTCACACGAGAAGAGAATTGAAACGCGATTCCTAATAGCCTCCAACAAGCAGTCCACACAGATAGGTGTTTTGCTGATCTTATTAGGCGAATTCTTTGAATGAAGGACAAAGAGGACGGCAAGAGACGATGGAAAACGAATAGGAAACGGTTTCTGCATAAAGCATGACATTAACACACCGCGTTTTAAATGCAGGAATATAGCACAAATTACCAACTGTTGTGGTAACCGGGGAGAGTAAATAGCAAGGGTATTCAACTCGCATCAATTACTGGTACACATACAATAACATATATCACCACAATGCGCCGTTATGACGTCACACACAGGCCTTACCAAGCTATGTTGGGCGACAGCACAGGAATAAGACACGCTTCACGTGAGGAGAAAACAGGAATACTGCGTAAATAAAATGCACCTTAAGCACCTTGTCTAAACCCAACTACACGTACAGTACAACTATTACAAAGCGAATAACATTTTAGGTCATTGCAGTTAAGTTTGCATTCATCATAATAATTCACGCTTGGGGAGACATTAAACACATATGTACAAAGTGACTCACCAATAATCGTCAACACGACAATAAACAGCCTTCTCTAGTTCAACCGACGCAGCACCGTGCTCCACGGAAGTCAGCAACGAAAAGAACGTTGCGTTATCACACAAAACTGGTCACACAAATTATTACGTCACACAACCCAATAGATTACAACCAGGGAGTCGAACCGCTTGTCATATGGGTTCAGGTTCGGTTCGGGTTCACTTCGTTTTGTTTTTAACGGTTCGGGTTCGGTTCAGGTTTTTAAAAATGTTCATTTTCGGGTTCGGGTTTTGTTCCGGTTTGGGCAAATTATCCGGTCCGAACCGGTTTGCGGTTTTTAAACCGGTTCAAATTTTTATTCGTTTTAATTTAATTCTACCCATCTTCTACTTAGCCTTATCAAACTCCAAAATAATTTTGACCGGGCACTGTTATTTTTGACACCCCCTATAAGTGTTATCTAACGTGTTTTTCAGTGCACTGTTTTGAAAAAAAATCACAAAATATAAAACGGACTGAATTGTTTTCTGGTTCAATTCCGGTTCGGGTCTGACGCCAAACAAAAGATAGGGTTCAACTCCGATTCGTTTTTTTTTAAAAATCGTCATTAGCGGTTCGGGTTCGGTTCGGGTTTAATGAAATTAACCGCTCAAACCGGTTCGCGGGTTCGGGTTCAGTTCCGGTTCGACTCCCTGATTACAACACAAGCTGTGCTGAGGAAAAGCGGGAATCAATAGAAATCGGCAATTACCGGTAAATAAGATGTAACATAAGGTGTAGTTGGCACTTTATTAATACAATACAACAAATGACCTTGAAAATGAGTTGAAAATGAGCGTTTAAGAAAAGATTTTATTCCCGAGGTTGTTTTACGAACAAAATAATCAGCCGTGTATACTGTTATTGCTGCAGCGGTTAATAAAGGTTCTTTTAACGGGAACCAATTGAAAGTTTGGCGATATGCGTATCTAATATTTTGCATAAGCACAGGGACAAGGTAAATTTTTATGTCATAAAATTAAATTGGTTTCAAAATATGTAAACATAAATATTAAAAAGGTTGAAATCAGCTGCATAATATTGTTGATAGCCAATGGTGTGATCGATATCGAGGTTTTGTACTTTGCAACGGCTATTATTCTTGTTCTTAATGAAACACCAAGCGAAACATAAAATAATTTGATATATCTAACAAACTTTACTTAAATACGTAGGGATAATGAAAATGTTGGCAAAAGTAAAATCACCACTCATCATTTAGATTTTTCGTCAAATCATTTGGGAAAAAAATTTCCTTTTACAGTTTGCATTGCTGGATTAAATATAGTGCGCGAACAATTGCCTCAGTTTGTTACTTAAAAATGAAGCAGTGGATCACTTCTTGTCACTGAAAACTCATTTGTGTGACTAATTTTTACTTATACACTCGCAAGATCTGATATTACATAAGATTGTAGAAATACTGCAAGCTCCTCGCGGCCCCTCTGAAATTGCGTGACGGACTTCAAAGGGACCGCGGACCCTAGTTTGAGAACCGGTGCGCTAAGAAAACTAGATCACCGAACACAAAAATCTGTTGCCTGAATGTTTGTGCACAGAATGACGCCCGGCCCTTGTTCATATTTGGACCCGGTCTCCAACCGTTTGAGGAAGGACAGTAACTTTCCGTGGTTGTTGTTACTGGAAACGTTTAGAAAACAATATATCGTTATATATTTCATTTACATTCAGTCGTTAGGAAAGAATATCCTGAGTAAAGAGTTTGAAAAACGGTTTTAATATAGAATTAACATTGATCATTCAGTCCAAAATTATTGCGTGTTTGGAGCAAACTGTATACACACTTGTGATTTCAGTATCATCTCCTGATGAGTCTGTTTTTATCTAACCGCCCATAAGATACATAAAAAAAAACTAAAAAAAGTATGTGTAGTGTTTTAAACAAATAAAAGGACAGATTCAATTTCACATGTATTACCGACACAGATATTACCGACACAGATATTACCGACACAGAGCACAACACAGATGAGAACGTTTTGTCGGAGCTTGACTAATCACACTCCACTCTCCGATTACACGATCCAGCGTCTCCACTTTGTCCGTAAACTTTCCTTCAAATCTGCTACTTGCTGTGCTTCCGCCGAAAACGTATAGTTTGCCTTGGTAAAATGGATTTTGGGTTTTTTGGCGAACGAAACGAGTCATGTGGAAAAAAGATTGTAAGAAAAATAAACATACACGTTCCTTTGTGCAACTTCGAGTGCGTAAATATAACAAATGTTGCGTTATGTCAACAATCTTTACACTGAGTTCGAAGCATGATAAATTATTTACTTCGAATTTGGTTTCTCACTCTGTCATTTTTTAATTGCGCCAACCGACCTTGACAAGATACAGCTCCCGCCCCAAAACGAGGAATAGCCAGCGTCGGTAGACTGTCAAACTTTTGATCTTTATACTGTACTACATCACCCAGTACACCATCAGTCACTCCTCCGCAAAGAATTACACTGCTGCCATCAACAACCGACGCCTGCTCTTTGATTCCAACACGAAGCTTTAGAGTTAGACAAACCAAGACACTAAAAGAGATAGCTCACAAAATATTTAAATAAAATTCTGCTTTAAAGTCAATTTAGAAGGCGGCTCCTTCGATGGTGAAAGTCGAATTTTATCAGTGACAACCGTAATCCAAAACATTTACAACTCACCTTGCATTCAATGCTAAGTTCGTCTTCTGAAAAGGACATGATGTGCTTTTCCGTAACAGTGAATGTAGTGCTACAATCTTCAAACATAAATATACAACAATATGATAAGCCATATGATACATAGTTACTAAATGGAACTTGGCTATACCTTCATCGTTGCGAAGTCGCTTTGCTTGAGCCGTGCACTTTTCGAGGCGTAAATGGAAAAGCAATGCAGCTTGAACGAGGTCTCGACAAGAGATAAATTCCTTGACAAGGTCCTTAAAAAAGCATTTTTGTATTTTTGTCATCTTATTTGTTTGTGTTAAATCTCACCTGAGCAGATATTACATCTATGAGGTAATCTTGTGGAACCAGTTGAAGTCTGACGTGCTTAAGTAGACTCGAAAAATGTTTTCTTTTTGTTTCAAGGTCGAATTTCACCCAGGTCAGTATTATTTCGTACAAGTGCGTTTCAGATTCCACCTGTTTTGTACATTACAGTTCACCAGACCTTTCCATGGTGGTGGTATGAAGAATCACAACTCATAGATCAAGTAAAAGCTGTCCATATAATATGTTTTTTGAATTTAATGACCGTCGTCTTGTGGTTCTCGGAGCTGGGTTGGTCCAACTGCGTTTAACAATAATGTTGGGCCCAACTTGTACGCCTTCTTCTGTTTTCCTGTGTAACTATACGACTACTTGTGTTTTCCTGTGTAAAGGAACGAAAATGATATTGCTGAAAAAAGATGACCAAGTGACTGAGCAATACCACAATTTGCTCGACGCTCGACTCATTTTAAACACAACGCATTTAGGCGTTGCTCTGACCAAGGACAAAGTAAAACAAACAAACACAAATGCGGCATGCAATTATAAAAAAATACTTTAATATCGTCGGATGCTACAACTTTTTCCATTTCAGAGATTGGAAGGAAACAAAACGCGTCTTGTCCGGAAACTGCGTCCAGATTTTCTACAGATGAACCTTTTCACTGCCCTGTAGAACCTTGTTGTTTTGTTGCGACGTGCGATATGAAGCATCCGAAGACAATTGCCAGGAACCGAAGAGAAATCATATATTTTTTTGGAACGTCATTTGTCAAATCTGCACAAACAATGCATTGGTTTGCATGTGTTAAACAATCTTGAAACAATCCAGTTAGCATAGGCCAATACCATTCCTTCATCACTAAAAAGGGACATATTTTTGAAAAAGTAAATTAAAGTCTAATTTCGGGACCCAGGCATAACCAGTAGACGTTAGACAAATTTCCGGCAGTCAAATACGAAAAAAAAAATAGTTTGGATGAAGTTTAACGTACTGTAAAACTGTTTATTTCAAATACAACTCACATTCACCTATAAGCTGACGATGCATTTTGGATTGTTTTTAAGGGCATAATTGTCACATGTATCACATGTATATAATTAGTCAGAAAATTCGAAAAGGAAGGCTTGTTTATTGTCCCCGCAGGACGTTGGTTCTTGTTATAATGTAGGACACACAACGCTTTTGTTTTTTTACCTTTCACAGATAACGCAAGGGTGGCTTTCAATAACTCTTTGTCGCGTTTAGTGTACTTCCTTATGCGCGATTATTTGTAAAGAATAACCTTTTGAACTCTTCGACTGATACCTAGAAGCTGTCAGTCAGTTTCAAAGCCAATTGTTTCTTTATTAAAACATAGCACAGGTCCACACCGTACCGTCTCCAAAATAGAATGACTTGCGCAACCAAAACAAGTCAAAAAAAGAACTGCAATGCGCAAAACACAACGTGTGCCTCGGGAAAGACGCGGGCAGTCACAGGCACGCTGCCATCAGCCACTTGTGCCATAACCACACACTACCATTTGCTCAAAGGCACACACACAATGTAAATAAATTTGTGACACTCTTCAACGGTTTCTTCCGAGACACATATGTCGTCACCGTAGATATAGTTAAGCACATCTCTCATTCCGAATGCTGTTACGTTCTTTATTGCCACTTCTATCTCATCCTCAAGATTTGGATTCTTAAAATTAATTCGGGTTTTCACATTGCATCATAAATTTCGCATTTTTTCCACTGTTACCGAATTGTTTTGACAGCCCGGAATTGGGTCTAGCGACTTCGGGTGGCGGTATTATCTTTGCCAAATAAGTCCCAAAAGCCCTGCCAATCTGATCTTTTCCTCGAGACTGTCTCCCTAATTCTGTAAACCCTGCAATAACGGATCACCACAAAAGCCGGATCTCCCTAACACTGGTTTTGCTAAAGGGGCGTCTCACAGTTTATTATATTATAAGCTATATCATGTACAACGTCACACCAACGTCAACAAAACAGGTCTCTTTACCTGAAAACTGTCACAGCACGTAAAAACAACGATACAAGAAAACAACCGCACAGTAGACGCCCACAAGAAGACTGCCCCGTTCTCGTTCAACGCGTGCAAACCGGAACTAGGTTTGCGGGCCTTTCACCAATTACCGACTTGCACAATTTCACAAGGTTTCCCGGCACATCCGGGAGCGCTAATTAACGATGCGGAAAATGCGGCGAGGAAAACACAGTGCGTGTAAAAAACGTGCCACTAGAACAAAGAAAACTAAACCAAATGAAAAACAGCATTAGGTGAAAATAAGGGATTAAGTGAAAACAAAGCAAAGATGTCAGTGACTTTGAAACAGAACATGTAAGGAATACATTTAAAGGTGAACATAAGTGAAACATATAAAACACAAGTGCCACATTTATACCAAATAACATAAAGCGATGAAAGAAACCGTGTTGTTCATAACAAATCACCAAGAAAATGTGCAGCGGCTGACATGTGAAATATTTTCGCCACACCACTGAATCACGTTACATTCTGCATAGCTTGTATTTGAAATCTCAGTTGTCTACATACGGGCTACAGTTGGTTATTAAAATCAAAACAAACAGTATTTGTGGGCGAACAGACCATACATTAACCAAACAATGTCTAATGTTCTATAGTTGTTGTTTTTGTACTGGTGGAAAAAGTACGGCAACAACACTTTACCTTGATGAGAAATAATTTGTTGAAATAGGTTGACGAGGCGGCCAGTACGCATTGGTGGGCATGGAAAATTTCATTTTCAACCACCAACTTTACTTCGCACAACTGGTTGCGCTTCCGTTGTCTAAAATGCAGAAGTGCAGTTATGTCCTGGTTGTTTACCTCTGGTGTATATCTGTACAGTGTATTTGTAACGCACAGTTAGGAAAGCTTTTTTTGTTCCACAAACTATTCGTAATTTTCCGTGGTACATTTATTGTCGTTGTTGTTATATTCCTGAAATCATAGAGCCTTGCCGTTATTGTAGGTTTGCTCGAAACCACAGGTTCCTTTGCGCCGGCGTGAAAACCGGGGTTTCCCCTTAATGCTGGAAAAGGTTCCGCTTTCCAAGCAACGTATAGTGGGTGTCTGTTTACTGTTTGACTACATTGTTTGTAGAGCGAAGCTGACGCTATGATACACACCTAAAGTAATTTTGTTGGCTGATGTTTAACTAAGTCCATGACCAAAGGGTTTTTTCACAGGGCCCTCTTTGATAACTCTATTTCAAGTAGTAATCTATTGTCACACAAGCTTTTGTTTGCATGAAATCACATCCTTTTTAGTCCATGTCCAAACACACGCTTGAAGTAAACCCACCTGTTAAGTTCTTATAGTAGGTTTGCAGGCTGCAAACTGTTTTTCATCATTTTGATTGAAGCCATGCTTGTTGACAGGCATTAAACCCAGAAACCAAGCCGAAACTATTTTTCACAGTGTAACTTACTATAAATCACTAACCACTACTGTTATCCCACAACCATGGCTTCCCTGTCAACATAATTTTTACATCGAAAGAGAGTATGGATTACCACATTTTTAACAAAACGTATTTAGATGCTGAAATGTAGCTTAAGTTTGGTTGTATTGTAAATCTGTTTCCTCATTGAAGGTCAGCTCACCCACTAAAGTAGATCAAATACATTATGTGCGACAAGGACAAAGGCTTTGAAGCGAGAAGGATAGTAGCGTGACGCCATAAACAACACCTGAACTGGGAATATTTTTTTCAAATAATCTGACTGGCACAAATTTAACAAGTACCCTGCAATTTAAACCCTAATTAAAACCAGTTAAGCTGAACATAAATTCCGTTTAAATAAACATAGCAAATTCGGTTTAAATAAACCTACATTTGTTTAAGCAAGATGGAACCACTCTGAAACCCCTCTTGCTGGCAGATTTCGGTTGTTCAAACAGTATTTTTGGGTGGCGTGTTTATATACATTTACTCAGTCAGAAATATAAGTCAATATCAACGCAACACACTGGCAAAGCTCTGAAAGATAACCTCGGCAAAACTTTAGCGCAAATGATTTATCAGTCTTTAAAAAGGTGATATCAGCTATCTCCTAGGACCTAAACCATTTTTTCACGTTAGTGCAATTTATTTTTTTGAAATGCAACCTTTAAAGTTTTGTAGAGAAAATTTTTTGATGACGAACAAGCAATACATTTGTCATCTGTGTCCTTATTTTTAACCATACAAATAACGCACTTCCATCCTTCATGAGCCATAAATAACGTAGAAAAACCTTCGGAACTATTGTTTTTTTGCTTCGGAGATTGACATACAACACAAGAATCTCTGTCCGAGCTGTTCATCACCAAACAAATGTCGCATTCCCAATTATTTGTCTGGCTTAAAAGGGTAGCTTCTGTGTTTACTGCCTTTTTAACTTTTGCTTCACCCTTACCATCTGCAATAAATAAGTTTATTTAGAAGATTGACTTGTACCATGTAATAAGGTCATTACAAATCCACTGCCTAGTTTTCGAAACGTATAGGACGTTTTCCTGTTGTTGTACTGCCACACTGAAATTTATCTTAAACTTAGTATATAGTCTTATTTTATACCGAGCACTATAATACTTTTATCTACCATTAAAACATGTCCAGAAAGATATATATTTGCAAATTTTACACCCTTAAATGGCTGACTATTGTGTTTTCTAAACAAGCATGTGAATATTTTATCCCTAAATCTTTCGTAATGCAGACAATTATGTTGTCTCCAACGAAATTACATGGTTTCTTGTCATTTTCGATTCAGCAAAAACTGCAATTAAGGATAAGCACTGGCAAAGCCCTTTAAGGAAAACTTATGTAGCCTATACGAACAGCTTTATGGTGGCCTTAAATAAACGTAAAACAGGAAACAGTCTAGTAAAATAAATAATTAAGCTTTATGCTAAATTTATATTTTTATGTAAGTGCATTTAATCATTTTATAACAAAACGTATTAATTTTAGGAGGTAAATAGAAGTCCTTACATGCGTCTAAAGCAATCCAATTCGAGAAAACTCGCACTAATTTGTCTAAAATCGCCGTTTGTAATGGACCATGTCTTGTTTCGTTTTTGGGGTTATAATCGTTATTTTTTCGTCTTATGACCAACAGTAAACACGTTCATCATAACCAACCAAGTAGTGTACTACCATCTTTTTCCAGCCAATAAAGAAGTGGCAAAAACCTGCTGAAATACTTTTTCCCGGCTTCGGGGATTGACATGCAGCGCAGCAATTCTTTTCCATGCTGTTCATTAACAAACAAGTGTCACATTCCCATTTATTTGTCTTGTTTGAAAGGGTAGCTCCTTTATTTAATACCTCTTTAATTTCTGCTTCACCCTTACCATCTGCAATACACAAGTTCTAATTAGAAGATTGGCTTTTACCATGTTATTATTACAAATCCACTGTAGCCTAGCTTTCAAAACGTAGGCTTTGTTTTTTACATATATTTATCATAATAATATTACTATTGAAACATGTCCAGAAAGATATATATTTGCAAATTTTACACTTAAATGGCTAAATATAGTGTTTTCTAAACGAACATGTGAATATTGTATCCATAAATCTTTCGTAATGCAGACAATTATGCTGTCTCCAACGAAGTTACATGGTTTCTTGTCATTTTTGATTCAGCTAAAACTGAAATTAAAGATCAGCACTGGCAAAGCCCTTTAGGGAAAACTTATATAGCCCTATACGAACAGCTTTATGGTTGCCTTAAATAAACGTAAAACAGGAAATAAATAATTAGGCTTGTTTTTAAGTTTATATTTTTATGTAAGTGTATTAAAAACTCCCACTAATTTGTCTGGTATCGTTTGTAATAGACCATGTCTTAGTTTTATTTATGGGTTTTGGTTTTCTTTTGGTTTGATGACCAACACTTAACACATTTATCATAACCAGACAAGTAGTGCACAACCATCTTTTACCAGTTAATAAGGACGTCACAAAAACCTGCTGAAATATTTTTTTCCGGCTTCGGAGATCGGCATGCAGCGCAGCAATTCTTTTCCATGCTGTTCATTAACAAACAAGTGTCACATTCCCATTTATTTGTCTTGTTTGAAAGGGTAGCTCCTTTATTTAATACCTCTTTAATTTCTGCTTCACCCTTACCATCTGCAATAAATAAGTTTAATAGACGGGCTTTGTTTATACAGTTACTATGATTTTGTGCATTGTATCCTTAAAAGGTAAGTACTGTATTATGCGTATAGTTACACTAGCATACTCAAAGGTATTACCAGGTTTAATTTCTGTTGTGCTCGAAGCCACGTTTGTTTTATTCTTTTCAAATGTTATAGTCCTAATCGGCGCATCGCCCTTTGTATTTTTTCTCCAATCCCACTTTTCTTCAAATATATTGCAAGTCCAAATGGATTTCGGAGACCTATCCGAAAACAATCACAACCCTTGTTACCCAAAACCTCTACAAACCTTTTGTTATGGTTTGTGGATACCTGTAATCATACAATTTACCAAATGCTTGATGGTTACGTGTTGTCGATAGTCGTGTAAAACTTTAAACATTGTTACCTGCTCGGTTAAACTTCGCCACATAACTTACATTTCACTCATTATGCAAATTGTATCTGAAATCTTTCCACAGAACAGCCGTCCGTATGAACATGGAAGCTCCGTCTTGATGTTAGTCCAAAAGAAGTCCAAAGCATGAAATGTTTCCACTGTGTTTCCTTCACTTGTATCTCCACCTGCAGTAACCACTTACCTCACCTTACTGTATAATGGTAGAAAAATCGATGCCTACAAAAGCTAGTAACTGTATGGACATATTGATGATACTTGCGCTGGTGAAGTCAAGCGTTCGCAAAAAAAATCGTATAGTTGATGTTTATGCCGTTTCTAACAGTAGTTTATTCAACGTGACAAAATCGAAATTAGCTCACCGAACACAAAAATTTGTTGCCTGAATGTTTGTGCACAAAATGAGGCTCGGTCCTTGTTCATATTTGGACCCGGATTCCAACCGTTTGAGGAAGGACAGTAAATTTCTGTTGTTGCTGTCACTAAAAAAAAATAGGTTGTTGCTTTGAGTCGTTTAATTTATGATGAAAATGAACCGGCTCAAAAAAAGATTTGGAAAGTAATTGTTCATTCATTTACATAAAACAATTTAAATCAAGACAAAATTTGAAACTTACTTGTAATTTCATCGTCATCTCCTGATGGGTTGGCTTTTATGTAACCGCCCATGAGAAATATCAAACCTGAAATCAAGTATTTTGACACTATATACTAAAATATGTGTTACAGTTTAACATTACCATCCAGTAGCGCACAACACAAATGAGAACGTTTTGTCGGAGCTTGACTAATCACACTCCACTCTCCGATTACGCGATCCAGCGTCTCCACTTTGTCCGTAAACTTTCCTTCAAATCTGCTACTTGCTGTGCTTCCGCCGAAAACGTATAGTTTGCCTTTGTAAAATGGATTTTGTCACCTTTTTTGACAAACGAAACGAGTCATGTGGAAAAGGATTGCAAGCCTAATAAAGATAAACTTCTCTTTGTGCAACTTCGAGTACGTAAATATAAGAACTGTTGCGTTAAATCAACAATCTGTACATTGAGTTTGAACCACGATAAATTATTTACTTCGAGTTTGATTTCTAACACTGCCATTTTTAAATTGCGCCAACCGACCTTGACAGCAGACAGCTCCTGCCCCAAAACGAGGAATTGCCAGTGATGGTAAACTGACAAACTTTTGATCTTTATACTGTACTACATCACCCACTACACAGTCAGTCACTCCTCCGCAAAGAATCACACTGCTGCCGTCAACAACCGACGCCTGCCCTCTGATTCCAACACGAATCTTTAAACAAACCAAAAAGACACCATATAGATAGGTCAAAAAACATTTAAAATAATTTCTACTTTAAACCTATTTGGTAGGCTGCGTTTTCGATGTTGAAAATCGAATTTTACCAGTGACAACCGTAATCCAAAACATTTACAACTCACCTTGCATTCAATGCTAAGTTCGTCTTCTGAAAAGGACATGATGTGCTTTCCCGTAGCAAAGAATGTAGTGCTACAATCTTCAAATATAAACATAAAACAATATTATCAGTTACGCGCTAAAAGTGAAACATGACTGTATACCTTCATCGTTGTTGAGTCGCTTTGCTTGCGCTGTGCACTTTTCGGGGCGTAAATGGAAAAGCAATGCAGCTTGAACGAGGTCTCGGCAAGAAGTAAATTCCTTGACAAGGTCCTTAAAAATGCATTTTTGTATTTTCAACATTTCATTTTTTGGTGCCAATTCTCACCTGAGCAGATATTACATCTATGAGGTAATCTTGCGGAACCAGTTGAAGTCTGACGTGCTTTAATAGACTCGGAAAAAGTTTTCTCCTTGTTTCAAGTTCGAATTTAACCCAGGTCAGTATTATTTCGTACAAGTGCGTTTCAGATTCTACCTGTTTAGTACATTATTGTTCACCAGACATGTGCATGGTGGTAGCAAAAAGAATCAAAACTCATAGACTCAAGTTAAAGCCGACATTAAACTGAGTTTAAATTTAATGACCGTCGTTTTGACAGCTTCAAGGGTAGTGCAACTGTTT
The DNA here is from genome assembly GCF_965637545.1 of Phallusia mammillata. NCBI lineage: Eukaryota > Metazoa > Chordata > Ascidiacea > Phlebobranchia > Ascidiidae > Phallusia > Phallusia mammillata. The sequence goes on from NC_137255.1 coordinate 17,894,130, forward strand.
TTTGTACAAGTGCGGGGGTTTAACTTATGCCTTGACTACTTGTGTTTTCCTGAGTAAGGAACTATTGATAAACAGTAGATGGCCATAACGACCCAACAAATACGACAATTAGCTCGACCACTCAGGCGTTTTTCTGTCCACCTAGGGGTAAATAAAACAAACAAACAAACAAACACAAATGCAAAATGCAATAATAGGAAATTACTTTGATATCGTCGGATGCGACAATCTTTTCCATTTCAGAGACTGGAAGAAAATAAAACGCGTCTTGTCCAGAAACTGCGTCCAGATTTTCACAGATAAACTTTTTCACTGCTCTGTAAAACCTTGTTGTTTTGTTTCGACGTGCGATATGAAGCATCCGAAGACAATTGCCAGGAACAAGTATAGAAATCATATACTTCAGAACGTCATGTGTTAAATCTGCACGAACAATCTGTTGGTTTGCATATGTTAAACAATTCTAAAACAATCCGCTTAGCCAAGGCTTACCACACCTTCACTTTCATCATCAAAAAAGGCCAAATTGGTAAAAAAGTAAATTCAGAACTAATTTTGGGGCCCAAACAAAATACATAAAACATTGCACGAATTTTCGGCAGTCAAATAATTAAAAATGGTTATGATGAAGAGTACCGAGCTGTAAAATTGTTAATTACAATTACAACTCAAACTAAAATATGTTTGTAGTATCACAAAAGAAAATTCACTGATGTTTGTTTAAAATATAAGTTGAATATGCGTTTTGGATTGTTTTTAAAGGCATAATTGTCAAATACATATTAGTTAGTCAGAAAATTCACAATGGAAGACTTTTTCGTTTTCTTAGGAGGACGTTGGTTCTGGTTATGAAGTAGAATAGAGAACGCTTTTGTTTGCTTACCTTTCACAGATAACGCAAGGGTGGCTTTCAATAACTCTTCAACGTTTTCTTCCGAGACACATATGTCGTCACCGTAGATATAGTTAAGAACATCTCTCATTCCGAATGCTGTTACGTTCTTTATTGCCACTTCTATCTCATCCTCAAGATTTGGATTCTTAAAATTAATATAGGTTTTCACATAGCATCATAAATTTCGTATTTTTCCGCTGAATAACGTTACATTCTGCATAGCTTGTATTAGACAGGTTATTTAAATCAAAACAAACAGTATTTGTGGGCGAACAAACCATACATTAACACATTGTCTTATCCTACTTACATCATTTTATTGGTTAATGTTCTGGTTGTTGTTTTTGTACTGGTGGAAAAAGTACAGCACTTACCTCAATGAGAAATAATTTGTTGAAATAGGTTGACGAGGCGGCCAGTACACATTGGTGGGCATGAAAAATTGCATTTTCAACCACCAACTTTACTTCGCACAACTGGTTGCGCTTCCGTTGTCTAAAATGAAAAGTGTAGTTATTTCCTGGATGTTTTAACCCTTGTGTTTAGCTGTACAGTGTATTTGTAACGCAAAGTTAGGCAAGCTTTTTTGTTCCACAAACTATTCGTAATTTTCCGTGGTACATTTATTGTCGTTGTTGTTATTTCCCTGAAATCATAGAGCCTTGCCGTTATTGTAGGTTTGCTTGAAACCGCAGTTTCCTTTGCGCTGGCGTGAAATCCGGGGTTTCCCCTTCATACTGGCAATGGTTCCGCTTTCCAAGCAACGTACAGTGGGTGTCTGTTTACTGTTTGTAAAGCGAAGCTGACGCTATGACACACACCTGATGTAATTTTGTTGGCTGATGATTAACTAAGTCCATGACCAAAGAGTTTTTCCACAATCCTCTCTTTGATAACTCTATTTCAACTAGTAATGTATTGTCACACAAGCTTTTGTTTGTATGTAATCAAGTCTTTTTTAGTTCATGTCCAAACACACGCTTGAAGTAAACCTACCCGTTAAGTTCTTGTAGTAGGTTTGCAGGCTGCAAACTGTTTTTGATCATTTTGATTGAAGCCATGCTTTCTCACAAACGTTAACCCCAGGAACTAAAGCTCAACTTTATTTCACCACATAACTATGAATCTCTAACCACTATACATTGCACCTTAACAACTATTGCTGCTCTGTCAGCCTATCTTTTGCATCTAAACACAGTAGGGATGGGTGAAACATCTAGCAAAACGTATTTAGATACTGAATTGTAACTTTAGTATGGTTGCATTTAAACCTGCTTCTACACTGAAGTACAGCTCATACTGACTGTACTATAGTTCATCTATTCCACTACATTATGTGCGACTGAGGCAGCAGCGTTGAAGCGGAAATAGCACTTCTGTAGCGTGACATAAACAACACCTGAACCTTTCAAAGATTCTGAATTGAATCCTTCTGCTTGGAACTTTTGCTTGACTTGGAACTTGGAACTATTTTAAGTTTACTGCTGTACCAACACTACTGTAAGGAAAATTTTAGGTTTTGAAATCGAAGTAACAACTAATCTTTATTTTATGTATGCTCGTATATATGCTCAAATTTCCTGTTGTTTGAAATCAAGGGTGCCGCGTGGTATTGTGGCGAATTTGCATTTTGTTGGGACGTTGATTTAAACCAGACGGAGTCCCCGAGAATCCTCTTTCTGGCAAATTTTTCCAGGTCAAACAGTATTCTGGGTAGACTTAAGTATATAGGCCTATATGTACGTGTTATAGGCTATACTAGAGTGTAGACATTTTGTTAAAATTTATGTAACAAAAACTAGAAATAAAGGTATAGCATTCAATCAAACCTGTTTTATTTCACATTATTGACGTGTCCACAATAAACGCAGGTCTTTGTTTCGTCATTAAGGCAGTAATCTTTGGCTGTCATAAACAAACGTCAATTTTTTTGGCGTTTGCATTTCAGTAGAGATTTCGATTTCAGTGTGGCATAAGCATAGGGAAAAAATAAATTTTACGTCTTAAAAATAAATTGGTTTCAAAATATGTAAACAAAAATATTAAAACGGGTGAAATCACCTGCATAACATTGTTGATACGCAATGGTTTGTGATTGCTAGCGTGATTTTGTACTGTTTGACAGCTAATAATCTTGTTCTTTAATGAAACATCATGCAAAACAAAAAAATAATTTAATATATCTAACAAACTTCAATAAAATACGGATCAGTAAAGATGTTGGCAAAAGTGAAATCACCATTCAACCAATTTGGCCTAAATGCAACTGTGTGTTACATATTTAAAACATTTCTAGACAGTTAAAACATTTCTAAGATTTTCGGCAAATCATTTAGGAAAAAATGTCCTTCTACAGTTTGCATTGCTGGATTGTTTTCTCCGAGTCAAAGTGTTTTTCTAAACAAGAATCAAAAAAGGTTGTACACTCCTGTAAGTAACGTTCCGGAAAGTCTCTAAAGTGTTGATCGTGAAGAGATGTGCGGAAATTATGGCTTCGAACCGCTGATGTGAGTTTTGCTTGTTCAATGGAGGCGTTGACCGACGCACCGGGTATTACAGTGTCGGAATCGGAATAGAGGTAAAGTTTTGGCCACAGAAATTTATTGGCATCTGTTATTGCCTGTGGATAAAAAAGTAGTTTGACAGAACATATTGAAAAACTCAGCGTTATCACAGTTAAATTGCCTGCGACGATGTTTCGAACTTTATTGTTGCTGTATTACGTTTCATATGACACAAAAGGAAATGACAATCTCTAAAAATCTAAAGGAAAAGCATATAATGTCTGAGCCCTGAAATTGCAGCTATCACGTATATGTGTTTGATTTGCAAATGGCAAACGATATTTTGGCGTACTAATGCGAGTGATACTAATCACGTCATTTTAAATTGCGAAAATGACACTCATAAATTGCTGATACGCTTCTAAGATAAAAAAAAATGTATTGCAAGAATAATGGGTTGACCAACCTCCTGATTTTTTTCCGATGCGGAATATCCTATGAGAGAAAGTATCCACCAATACAGCTTATAAACATACAGAACCACTTTCGCGAAACAGTACAACACCGGCCGTGGAAGAGGAATCTTAGCTCGAAGTAGCTCGAGAAAAGCACCCATTATTCTTTTAAAGTTATACACACCTGGACAACTATCAAGAACTGCTCCAACAATTTTTTTGTTTTGTTTCTGTAAATACAAAGCAATTTGCTATTATTGCTTTTACTGTGGCTCCAGAAAAAGCGTTTTTTTTTTTTTTGGGGGGGGGTGAAAAAACTACCATTGTTATTTTGCCATGTATAACTTTGCAACAACACCAAAAAATTAAGGTCATAACAAAAGGAATTGTAATTACCATGGGTAAAACAAGAGGCTTGTGTTTTGTATGGGTCATCTAGGCCTTAAAAGTATAGTGCTAAATAAAGCTTATATCTTACCATTAACGTTTGGCCTAAGTTTCTGTATTGAAAGAAGCCTGTATTGCTCATCACATGAAAGAATATTGGATTGTTAGTGAGCTTGTTTTCATCCATATGACGAACTAGTTCGTATGATCGTGTTTGTTTAACAGGTGCGTCTGGAACTTTAAATCAATAGTTTTGTTTTAGTTGTTTTGAACAACTTTTTTTCGAAAAAAAAAAATCTTACGTTCCAGCAAATGCTGGCCAGGTGCTTGTTGACACTGCGATATGACGATACATTGCTTTTGCAAATAAACTTCCCGGTATTTTGCTAGCTGCTTTAATATTGATCCTCCCCAACCAATCAAAAATACCACAGGAGTTTGGTCAAAAGGCTGCACAAACTGCAAACAAACGCATGTTACGCAGACGGGCCCTTTTGACCAGGGAAAGCGGAAGTAATCCGGGTGATTTTTCACTCTCTGTGAAGTAAGTCTTAAACTTGACAAGGTTCCCGTCAAGTTGAGTAGAGCTTAAACTGAGGTGTAGTTGGCACTTTATTAATACAATATAACAAATGACCTTCAAAATAGGTTGAAAATGAGCGTTTGAGAAATAGGTTTTATTCCTGAAGTTGTTTTACGAACAAAATAATCAGCCGTGGCCCGTGTATACTGTATGCATGTTATTGCTTCAGCGGTTGATAAAGGGTCTTTTAACGGGAACCAATTGATAGTTTGGCGACATTCGTACCTAATATTTTGCATAATTAAAGCATAGGGACAAGGTAAATTTTTATGTCGTAAAATTAAATCGGTTTCAAAATATGTAAACAAAAATATTAAAAAGGTTGAAATCAGCTGCATAATATTGTTGATAGCCAATGGTGTGATCGATAGTGTGGTTTTGTACTTTGTAACGGCTACTATTCTTGTTCCAAATGAAACACCAAGCAAAACATAAAAATAATTTGATATATCTAACAAACTTTACTTAAATACGTAGGGATAATGCAAATGTTGGCAAAAGTAAAATCACCACTCATCATTTAGATTTTTCGTCAAATCATTTGGGAAAAAATGTCCTTCTACAGTTTGCATTGCTGGATTGTTTTCTCCGAGTCAAAGTGTTTTTCCAAACAAGAATCAAAAAAGGTTGTACACTTCTGTATGTAACGTTCCGGAAAGTCTCTAAAGTGTTGAACGTGAAGAGATGTGCGGAAATTATGACTTCGAACCGCTGATGTGAGTTTTGCTTGTTCAATGGAGGCTTTGACCGACGCACTGGGTATTACAGTGTCGGAATCGGAATAGAGGTAAAGTTTTGGCCACGGAAATTTAGCGGTAGCTGTTATTGCCTGTGGATAAAACACACAAGAAGGAAATTACTATACTTAAAGGAAAACAACTTATAATGTCTGAGTCCTGAAACTGCAACCAACACTTAATTAAGTTAGAGCTCTTCTGGCAAGAACTTGATATTATGCCTGGCAGCAATAGCTTATATATCACCCATTCAAGTCAAGAATTTATTTGATTTGCAAATGGCAAAAAATATGTTGGCGTGTTAATGCGCGTGATACTAATCATTTGAAGGCCATGAATTACACTCATAAATTGCTGATACGCTGCTAAGATTTAAAAAATGCATTTTAAATTGTAGAATGTTGGGTGACCAACCTCTTGAAATTTTTCCGTTGCGGAATATCCAGTGAGTTCGAGTATCCAAGCATACAGCTTATAAACATACAGAACCACTTTCGCGAAACAGTACAACAACGATCGTGGAAGAGGAATCTTGGCTTGAAGTAGCTCGAGAAAAGCACCCATTATTCTTTCAAAGTTAAACCAAGCCGGACAACTATCAAGAACTGCTCCAACTATTTTTCTGTTTTGTTCCTGTAAATACAAAGCATTATGCTATAATTTCTTTTACTGTGGCTCCAGAAAAAGCGTTTGTTTGTTTTTTGTTTAGGTGAAAAAAATATCATTGTTATATCGCCATGTGTAACTTTGCAACACCAAATAATTACGGTCTTAACAAAAGGAATTGTAATTTCCATGGGTAAAACAAGAAGATTGCGTTTTGTATCGGACATAAGCTGGGACGCAATCTTCCGCAAGCCTTAAAGTATGCTGCAACCTTGTATCTTACCATCAACGTTTGGCCCAAATTTCTGTATTGATGGAAGCCTGTGTTGCTCATCACATGAAAGAATATTGGATTGTTAGTGAGCTTGTTTTCAGCCATATAACGAATCAGTTCATGTGATCGTGTTTGCTTCACGGGAGCATCTGGAACTATAAAGTTTTGTTTTAACAGTTTTGAAAAAAACGCTGTATTTTCAATATCCTCACGTTCCAGCAAATGCTGGCCAGGTGCTTGTTGACACTGCGATATGACGATACATTGCTTTTGCAAATAAATTTCTCTGTATTTTGAAAGCTGCTTTAATGATGATCCTCCCCATCCGAGCAAAAATACCACTGGAGTTTCGTCGTTGATTTCGCCTGCAGAGAATATGTGTCAACTTGTTAGGCACTTCCAAGCACAGTCCGAGTCGTGTGTCACAAATTAGCACATACACTTTACAATAGCCGGGCCACTTTTATAAACGCAAACATATGTTAGGTTCAAAAACAGTAAAAAAGAAGTTTTTTGTGCATGTGCAAACCATACAAAAATATATTTGCTGCTGAAAATAATATATCATGCAAATACACCCCCTCACTGACTAAACTTTTTTATGACGTTTTAAGTATTCAATTTAAAATCGTCAATGCAAGGGTACAACACAAAAGTGGTACAAATTATACATTGGCAAAAGCAAATTCGTACCAGTACTCTTACCTTCAGGAAAAGCGATTTCGTGGCCCAAGGAATTCGATGTTATTTCTGCCTTATAAGTTGACATCGAAACATCGTTCAGCAGACCATAGAGCAAAATCATTTTGAACGGCGGCTGCTGTTGCTGCAACTATCTATAATCAACAAAGTATGTCACTATAGGCATAATTTCCTGCCGAACACTCCTCCAGACGTAACGTGATGTGATTGTATCAACCAAACTAATTGCGGATACAATTTATAGGCGTGTATCCCGTCATCTGCTGTCCCCAAACGTTACCCTGTTGACGTTATCCCCAAACGTTACCCTGTGCCCACATACCCTGTTGTTTACAAACACAAACTGTGGATGGATTGAATCCTTGTGCCCATTATAGTTAGTAGTTTCTTTTAGTGTAACATTCAAAGTATCTTCGTGTTAACTCTTTAGGATATAATTTAATTTCGGTCTTATCCGGAAGTTGTTCTCAACATCCAACTTATCAGCCATGAATTGTTTTGTGGGAACGGAAGTGATTCACAGTTTGCGTCTGAGACAAAGTACTGCTAAATCTGAGTTTCCATCGGCATTGTACAAAAAATCAGCAGCCGATGCACGGTTCATATGTGTGACATTGGTCATTTTGCCTGATCTGCGAATCAGTTGGTTCAGTGCACTATGGAAGCTAGAGGATTATACGAATTTACAGCTAACAACCCTGACGAGCTATCGTTTAAAAAAGGTGATATTTTGAAGGTATGTTTTCAGGTGTGGTGAATTTTTTTGATGTATGTCGTTGTCGATGTCCAAAGAATAAATGTATTTTACGATGAGAGTAAGCAGTAAATTAGGCAATAAAGAAACCTGGCACATGATAACATATACCGGTTTCTAATTACAGTAAATGACTAGGAAATGTATGTTAAACGGACAGGTCTTTTAATAGTTTGTAAATAATCATCAAAACTGAAATGAACTAAACTTGCAATAACAAATCCATAAGCTGCTGTTACTGGTAAAAGTATCCATTAAAGTCATGCCCCAAATAGGCTAATTAGGAACGCTAAGGATACAAATATTTACATAGATATTGGACTCAAGTGACCCACATTGGTTCAAAGCAGAGTTTAATGGAAGGGATGGATTAGTTCCAAAGACGTACATAAAGTGGACAAAACCTGAGTATGTGTTTAAAACAGTTGATTTGTAGGAAACCTGTAGATTATACTTACATACAGATGGTTTTTCGGAAAGATTTTGCGTCAAAAAGCTGAACAAACTGTAAACAAACCGGGCTACCCAGACGGAGCTTTTCTGATTAGGGAAAGCGAAAGTACTCCGGGAGATTTTTCACTCTCTGTGAAGTAAGTCTTAAACTTGAAGGTGTTAAAATTGAATGTTTTGCATGCACTTTTTATACATCTCTTTTTTCACGGATTTCGAACCCATGACGCTTCTGCGAACGAATTCCGATCAGTTTTAGTGTATGTCTGTATGTGGGCCAGGGTCGCCGGACCAAGTTCCTGCCCAGTAGTATAGAGCTTAAATTAGGCTGCAGTTGGCACTTTATTAACATAATACAACAAATGACCTTTAAAATAGGCTGAAAAATAAGCGTTCGAGGAATGGTTTTAGTCCTAAAGTTATTTTACAAACAAAAGGTTTGAAGTTTGGCGACATTCGCACTAAAAATGTGGACCAAAAATATTTTTTAAATAACTATCTTTTACTTGTTTTCGTGTAGATTTGCCAATGGAGCTCAACACTTCAAAGTTCTGCGAGATGGTGCTGGAAAGTATTTTCTTTGGATTGTGAAATTTAATTCGCTTAACCAACTAGTAGACTATCACCGGACTTCGTCAGTATCCAGGGTAGAAACCATTTACCTCAAAGACATTCCAAAGGTAATTGTACTTCATAAAAATGCAAAGATATTTTTTTATTTTTTTTAAGTACTCATAGCTGTCATGTTTGTTTATATTCTGTGCTTTAAAACGCAGTGCAAGTCTTTAGGGCAGTGTTGCACAACCTGCGACCGTAGAGTAGCATGCGGTCGCACAAACGAGTTTATGCGACTGTGAAACATAAATAAATCTCCTTGGCTATATATTTGGATTTCTAAACTGCTCTAAATAGATTTTGTGGGGCTGGAAAAGAGTATTACCAGCCTAATATCCATATGTGTCCGACTTTTTGACCGCTTATTATGTGCAAACAAGGCTAAGTTAGAAATTGTTTTGAAATATTTAGCGCGGTATTTTTAACTTGCGTTCTTGTTAACAAAATTTCTAAATTATACAGTCACAGACCTTTGAAGTCCAAGCACTATATAATTTCCAACCACAAGAGGAGGGTGAGCTTCAATTTAGTAAAGGTGACACCATCACAGTGACAGACTGGACGGATCAAAACTGGTGGCAAGGCAGCTTAAAAGGACGAACAGGCGTCTTTCCTTTCAACTATGTAAAAGTTCCCGCCGAAACAAAACAAAGACTAAAGCTTACCTAAGCAACTTGGACATTTGTGGAAAATGAATATATTATGCGAATGGAAAATGAATATATTAAAAGTTTTTATCAGTTGGGATGTTTAGTATTATTTTGCATTATCTGGATGTATATTCAGCGCTGCTGCACATTCAGCAATAACAGTATAACGACGCTTACTTACTTGGAGCTTGTCAATGCTTCATTTCTGGTCGGAGTCGATTTTAAAGCATTTTCCGCAATAAAACCACCTCAGACAATAAGTATAATTTTTTTCGCAGCTAAAGCAAACATTTGTCGCTGACATTGGTTTAGGCGTCTATGCCGGGCAAACTATTTTTTTTGTATTTGCTTGACAATAAAAAAGGTTGCCTTGGAACAAAAACATAGTGTTTTGTTGCAACTCAATGGAAACGCTGCTTTTAAATTTTCAATGCGGCCGCAATTATGTCTTCTAATTAGAACAGCTATCAAACAGCTTGAAACGACGGAATTTAGTCGTGGTAAAGTTGATAAACAAACTGCTTTACTAATCAGAAGAACTTACTTTACTGCAGATATGACACAGTATGTGATCGAACAGAAGCAAATATAACATTTAATGATGAAAACAGTCCGCTGCAGTATTGAAAATGAAAATACAGTATTGCGATGGCAACTTGGTTCAAGAGATGTCTTTTCGTCAGACTATTTAACAGAAAAAAAAGTACCTACAAATGTTTTTTACTGGGGATTCTACCTTTCGTCTTCTAGTAAGTTTTGCATTTATTTGTAATCTTTCTCGCAGGCAGAAACGCATGGGTCTTATGAATATGTAAATTTTAATTGGTTTTGAGATCGAAGCTAAAGTTGCAAAGAGGAATGTCTCGACATCGTAATTCAAACAATGTTGCCACTTTCGGTTAAATCTTTGAAAGAATTGATCGGCCACAATCTTTTGTGCAAAATTCCAGGAAGTCCACACATTCCTGTTCGTAACGGTCAGGAAACTTTCTGTAGTGTTGAACGTGAGCGGAAGTAAGGAAATTGTGGCTTCGAACCACTGCCACGCCTTTCGCCTGTTCCATTACTGCACTGACGCTCGATGCGAGAATCAAAGCATCGCAATCGGAATAAAGGTAAAGTTGTGGCCAGGCATGGCTTGCAGAAACGGAGAACACCTGAAAATACTCATACTTTACTATGTACTAATAAACAAGGCATGAAATCCGGCAATCATGTATTTTCGAAAGCATGGCCGTTTGTGTCAATTGTGACGAATCAACCCACTCTTTCTCATAATCAAGGTCACTAGGCAGAAAAATAGGGCACAAAATTAAAAGTATAAATAAATCAATATCAGACAAGCATTTGCACCCCAACGAAAAATATGAAAGGGGACCCATACCAAACTGGATTGTTGCTGTAGGGTATTGTCAATACCAATACTATTTAAATTTGAATAGAATAAAAATATTAAATTTATAAAAATTATGCAATGCATCTATTGAACTAACCCAGTGGTCGGCAACCGCCGGTCCGCGAGAAGTTCGTTACCGGGCCGTATAATTTTTCAGGTTAAATGCTATGAGCATTTTGCCCATGTATTCCGGGGATGATAAACTATTTTAAGCGTTTTTATTGCTAAATATTTGCAGTTTTTTTATGACCGGTCCGCGGTAAAATTTTACTTTCAAAAGCGGTCCGCAGAGCAAAAAGGTTGCCGACCCCTGGTTAGTTCAATAGATGACTAACCTGTTCCAAATTTTCGTTTTTGTCTTTATTTCCCGACAGAGCATAAAACCACAATATTAAATTGAATACAATGACAACCAGCGTAGTCACTGGGGACAAAAACCATTTGGGAATAGGTACAATAGAACGTAGGGATTCTAAAAATGCACGTGCAGCAAGATGAATGTCAACACCTCCAGGGCAGCTATCGAAAACAGATCCGATAATATTCCTTTGGTGTTCCTGCAAAAAAGTGTGGTTTATTGGTTACTGGGACTGTCTGTATACATAAAAGCCCAGGGGGTCATCAAACTTTTTTGCAGCGGACTGGTTTGACATTTTTTTTTCACGAACTTGGCCGAGTGGATCCGGTTGGTCTGAAATTAAAAGTGAAACACAAATAGCATACACGCCCTAACGGACCGCTGTTCTAAAACAGTGGTCGGCGAAGCGCTTTTGCGGGATCAGCAAGAGCTATAATCTTGTTTAGAGTCAGATAGTGCTACTGCCAAACATAGGCGCCGGAAGAAATTTTTCCAGGGGAGGTCAAATTTTGACAAATACACACTTGCAGGGATAGATTACTATATCAAGTAATTATGTACACATGGCATAAAATATATGCAGTAGATTTGCGTCAACGACGAAAAATCCCTCCACAACCATGCAACTATGAACCATTTCGTCCGTTTAAAAAACATAATAACGGTCGAGGCTATGCAAACAACACCAAATACATGCAGAGATCGTTAAAGTCGCTTGTGCCCCCTCTTGCCCCTGCGTGCCGGCGCCCATGCTGTCAAATGGTAGAACTGTGTGCCTTTGTGCGTAATAATATTCTCATATACTGGCACACCCGATCCGTCTGGAAGTCCCCGATTAAAATCGGCTGTGTTACGCAGAATAATGCGTTTCTTATCGGGCGGGATTAGAATCTTTAGAACCTGTGTTATTTGACAATAAGTTAAAGTTCAAACCTCACATCCAGCTCATCCGGAAAAAGATAAGTTGCAGCGCAGGCATTCTTGCAAAACTTCGACATTTTATGCAACTCCCAACCCTTCGAGCGGTTTACTACTCATTAGTGCATCCATACCTTTTACATGGATTAATTGCTTGGGGATTTGCCAACCAAACCAACCTGCAACCACTAATAGCTCTTCAGAACCGAATTTTAAAAATTATTACTCACAGTCAATATCGCACCTCACCAACACCTCTGTATAAAAAAACACACATTATAAAATTAAAAGACATTCATTTTACAGAGGTAGTAAAATTTGTATTTCTTTACAAAAACATGCAATTACCTGAGACGTTTCACGAATTTTTAACACCCATACAACGCATACATCAGCATAACACCAGATTGGCGTCCAGAGGTCATTACTTTCTGCATCGCGTTTCCACCAAAAGAGCGCAAAATACCATATCATACGCCAGTTCCAAAATGTGGGACACTCTGCCAAACGCCATAAAACATCATGTCAGCTTGTTCACTTTCAAAAAAAAAGTCAAACGCTTTATTGAAGCCAGATATGTCCCACCTTGAACGTTTGGTAAACTGAATTGGTAATGACATGCAGCTTCGCCCACGTGCTAAACATAAACATGCCTCGCATTGTTTTTCCACTAATTGATCACACCCCAAATTCCAAATTCAGCAATTAAACGCATTTGCCCTCGAGCTTAAATTACTCACATCGTCAGACTCCACAACGATTCGTGCAATTTCTTTCACGCTGTTTGACAGTACTGGTTTCTTTTGTTGCATTGCGATGTTCCTTTTCTGGTACTCCCTTTGTTGTTTATTGCATTTTGTGTTTTTGGCCTTATTACTTCATATATTTTTCTTTCAATGCCAACATTAGCATCACATAGTCCCTTTATTTCTCTCGTCCCCTTTTCCTTCAATTCTTAAATAAACAGAAACGGGTCAAGCACCCGATTCGTCAACAAGTGCTCGATTAGAAGCGCTTGTGTTATGAAAAAATCCCCGTTTCTTATCGGGCGGTGTTATAATTTTAGAACATGTGTTATAACACAGCCCGATTTTATCGGCAATGGTAGTGAAGCATTAAATTTATTTTTTATTGAAAAATATTATATTTTCTGTGGAAATAATCGCAGGTGAAATGAGTTTTACATGAAATTGGCAGTTAAATGTGAACTGTTATGACAAAAGCAAACGCATTTTAAGCAGTGAAATAGCAGCAGTACCAGATTCTCCTCGATTGTAAACTGTAAAATACAAAATGGGCCAAGGTTGTTGTATCTAATAGGCATCCATGTTTTGATAACAAATGGAGTAGTGAAAAGTGACAGTTCAGGGTGGGGGAAGCATTTCTAGTGCTTCATGAAGCAAACTAAGGCCTAGCACACTATCAAATGAAGGAATTGGGACATTGGATTTGAAAAGCAATGATACATGGTAAGTGGTTGTCAATTGTCATGATATGCTTGTCATTCTCAACTGTTTCTATTATTTTAGCAGATGGTAATTTGTTATTTTTTTAGGCATGTTTAAAAATATGGTAGCTCATCTCTAGTGTGATCCTGGTTTTGTAAAACATTGGCTTTCATTTCTACTGGCCTAACTCAAGCATTTTTGTGTAAACTCCTACTTGTCAAATTAAATGTTGCCTACACTTTTTCTTTTATTTTTTGTTGCAGTTCAACATCTGGAAAACTGAATAGAAGCAGAAAATAGCAGCAGAATCATTCCAAAGGTAATTCAAGATTGCCTTGGACAACATGGAAGAAAGTAATTGATTGTGGAAGAATGGTGTGGGTGAAATGAGCTCACTGAAGTGTCAGCTAAATCATTGATGGATACAAAATGCTTCTTGCCTCACTTGCAGGGGAACATTTTATTTTAAGATATTCACCACACACTTCAGTTTTACATGAATCGAAATATGTGTTTTTTTTGCCGCTGTACTACCCGAAGGCAGGTTTATTTAACAATTCTTGTGCCCAATTTAAAGCAAACTTGTTATGTTAGATGTGTTCAATGATTTGTTGGTGTTATTTTAATCTCGTACCCAAATTAAGGCAAACTTGTTGTGTTGGTTAGATGTGTTTAAACATTTGTTGGTATTAACGCTGTCTTACCTACATGACATAATCATGGCGTCGTTAAAAAAGCATCTCTTGGGTAAATATTTATACATTTTCACTTTGATGTAGACTCTTTCAGTAAAAGTGATTCATCAGACAGGAATGAAAAACCTTTATTTTCAACCAGTAATCTCTATGATAGCTTGTTTGATACAACCTCATCTTTCACATGGTAGCTGGTTTAATTTTATTTCAGTAACTCGCAACACATTGCATTTTCAGCTGAATGTTGTTTCACCTTTTTTGTTTCTCAGTCTGTTCACTTGATGACCCCTTTTTAGTGTACTCATTGTAAATGCAGGTTTTTGCTTGATAAATCAATCTTCTAATTATTTATCCTCTTCACATTTATTTCTTCTTTCATATAACTGTGGCACCCAATATGAGTATGTTATTGTGTGGAAATTGGGTTCATTTTTTCATTAATAAAATGTTGCCCTTAACTGTGCATTTGTTATTTCATCATTTTAAGTACTAGTATTAACTGGTTTAAAATCACAAAGGCCTTGATGTAAACAAAAACGGTTTTCACAGGTCAGCTCTAAACTACATCTAGTAAACGCGTAAAAAATATCTTTAGAATCTAACCACCACATGATAAATGAGAGGCGTACATCATAAGCGAACGAAGGGCATGACCGCTTTAAAATGATTTTTCGCGCTGACGACCTTTGTAGCATATACAGGCTCCAGATCACAAACGGAT
Source organism: Phallusia mammillata (assembly GCF_965637545.1). Lineage (NCBI taxonomy): Eukaryota > Metazoa > Chordata > Ascidiacea > Phlebobranchia > Ascidiidae > Phallusia > Phallusia mammillata. Next base: position 17,909,278 of record NC_137255.1, read on the forward strand.
TAAGATAAATGAAAACGGTTTTCAAAGGTCAGCTCTAAACTACATCTAGTAAACGCATAAAAAATATCTTTAGAATCTAACCACCACATGATAAATGAGAGGCGTACATCATAAGCGAACGAAGGGCATGACCGCTTTAAAATGATTTTTCGCGCTGACGACCTTTGTAGCATATACAGGCTCCAGATCACAAACGGATTAAGATAAATGAAAACGGTTTTCACAGGTCAACTCTAAAATACATCTAGTAAACGCATAAAAAATATCATAAGAATCTAATCACTACATCATAAATGAGAGGCGTACAAGCGAACGAAGGGGATGACCGCTTCAAAATAATTTTATGCGCTGTCGACCCAGTAGCATGTACAGGCTCCAGAACACAAACGACATAAAGTATTGAAAACGTTTTTCACAGGTTAACTTTAAACTAGACCTACGTCGAGTGAACGCATGCAAAATATCAATCAATCATTATCATTACCCTAAAATCAATAGGCGCTCATCATCACTATACTTTGAGATTGTATTCTACACGCTACAAGAAATTTACATGCTATAGGCCTACATGAAATCGACAGCACTAGCGGTCGTGCCCTGCGCTCGCTTATGATGTACGCCTCTTGTTTTTGATGTTCTTCTTAGAAGATAAAGATATTTGGTATGTGTTTACTCAATGTATTTTAGAGTTGACCAGTGAAAACCGTTTTTGTTTACCTTAAACCGTTTGTGATCTGGAGCCTGTATATGCTACAAGGGTCGTCAGCGCAAAAAATCATTTTAAAGCGGTCATGCCCTTCGTTCGCTTATGATGTACGTTTGTCATTTATCATGTGGTGGTTAGATTCTAAAGATATTTTTTATGCGTTTACTAGATGTATTTTAGAGTTGACCTGTGAAAACCGTTTTCATTTATCTTAATCCGTTTGTGATCTGGAGCCTGTATATGCTACAAAGGTCGTCAGCGCATAAGATTATTTTAAAGCGGTCATGCCCTTCGTTCGCTTATGATGTACGCCTCTCATTTATCATGTGGTGGTTAGATTCTGAAGATATTTGGTATGTGTTTACTAGATGTATTTTAGAGTTGACCTGTGAAAACCGTTTTCATTTATCTTAATCCGTTTGTGATCTGGAGCCTGTATATGCTACAAAGGTCGTCAGCGCGAAAAATCATTTTAAAGCGGTCATGCCCTTCGTTCGCTTATGATGTACGCCTCTCATTTATCATGTGGTGGTTAGATTCTAAAGATATTTTTTATGCGTTTACTAGATGTAGTTTAGAGCTGACCTGTGAAAACCGTTTTTGTTTACATCAAGGCCTTTGTGATTTTAAACCAGTTAATACTAGTACTTAAAATGATGAAATAACAAATGCACAGTTAAGGGCAACATTTTATTAATGAAAAAATGAACCCAATTTCCACACAATAACATACTCATATTGGGTGCCACAGTTATATGAAAGAAGAAATAAATGTGAAGAGGATAAATAATTAGAAGATTGATTTATCAAGCAAAAACCTGCATTTACAATGAGTACACTAAAAAGGGGTCATCAAGTGAACAGACTGAGAAACAAAAAAGGTGAAACAACATTCAGCTGAAAATGCAATGTGTTGCGAGTTACTGAAATAAAATTAAACCAGCTACCATGTGAAAGATGAGGTTGTATCAAACAAGCTATCATAGAGATTACTGGTTGAAAATGAAGGTTTTTCATTCCTGTCTGATGAATCACTTTTACTGAAAGAGTCTACATCAAAGTGAAAATGTATAAATATTTACCCAAGAGATGCTTTTTTAACGACGCCATGATTATGTCATGTAGGTAAGACAGCGTTAATACCAACAAATGTTTAAACACATCTAACCAACACAACAAGTTTGCCTTAATTTGGGTACGAGATTAAAATAACACCAGCAAATCATTGAACACATCTAACATAACAAGTTTGCTTTAAATTGGGCACAAGAATTGTTAAATAAACCTGCCTTCGGGTAGTACAGCGGCAAAAAACACACATATTTCGATTCATGTAAAACTGAAGTGTGTGGTGAATATCTTAAAATAAAATGTTCCCATGCAAGCGAGGCAAGAAGCATTTTGTATGCATCAATGATTTAGCTGACACTTCAGTCAGCTCATTTCACCCACACCATTCTTCCACAATCAATTACTTTCTTCCATGTTGTCCAAGGCAATCTTGAATTACCTTTGGAATGATTCTGCTGCTATTTTCTGCTTCTATTCAGTTTTCCAGATGTTGAACTGCAACAAAAAATAAAAGAAAAAGTGTAGGCAACATTTAATTTGACAAGTAGGAGTTTACACAAAAATGCTTGAGTTAGGCCAGTAGAAATGAAAGCCAATGTTTTACAAAACCAGGATCACACTAGAGATGAGCTACCATATTTTTAAACATGCCTAACAAATAACAAATTACCATCTGCTAAAATAATAGAAACAGTTGAGAATGACAAGCATATCATGACAATTGATAACCACTTACCATGTATCATTGCTTTTCAAATCCAATGTCCCAAGTCCTTCATTTGATAGTGTGCTAGGCCTTAGTTTGCTTCATGAAGCACTAGAAATGCTTCCCCCACCCTGAACTGTCACTTTTCATTACTCCATTTGTTATCAAAACATGGATGCCTATTAGATACAACAACCTTGGCCCATTTTGTATTTTACAGTTTACAATCGAGGAGAATCTGGTACTGCTGCTATTTCACTGCTTAAAATGCGTTTGCTTTTGTCATAACAGTTCACATTTAACTGCCAATTTCATGTAAAACTCATTTCACCTGCGATTATTTCCACAGAAAATATAATATTTTTCAATAAAAAATAAATTTAATGCTTCACTACCATTGCCGATAAAATCGGGCTGTGTTATAACACATGTTCTAAAATTATAACACCGCCCGATAAGAAACGGGGATTTTTTCATAACACAAGCGCTTCTAATCGAGCACTTGTTGACGAATCGGGTGGAACCCTAGACAAGTGACATTAATGCTGTTCAATCACGCGTATCAAAAAGTGGGTTTTCCGAAAACTACCGACGAAGAAATATTTCGCTTTTAATTAATAATGTTGGTACGTAATAGTTAAATATAAAACTTTAAAATATTTCTTAACAACAGCACATAAACTGTATTTAACGTGCTAATTTCAACTAAAAATGCGTTGCAAAACGAAAAATCCCACCTTTTCACAAAAATAAATCTGTTTTTTCGATGCAAATTCACAGGCGACAAAGTTGTTTTTTTGGTCTTCCATTCTGATTTACTCCAATGTAAAAATTCAAAATTGTATATTTGAAGCATTTTACATTTACAAATTACAATTTTTGTGTTTCCATTACGTTTTTGGCGATACGCTTCAATGCACATGAGTTGTGAAGCCTGAGGCACTTTGCTGCAGCTATAATTGCTCAGTGTTTTTTTATGGTTGCGGTGCTATATGGCAAATAAATATGGAATTATTCAGCAATTTTGAATCTTTAAAGTATTACTACGAATCAGCATAGTGTTAAAATCAAACCTGGACTATTTTGAATCTAAAAAATGACCTAACTGCATGAAATGTACCATGTCCAAGTTTAGTACTAGCGTCGGTCGGGTTTCAATAAACTTGTTACCACTATACTATAAATCCGGTTTATCAGGC